>NC_140776.1:28348814-28949959 GCF_044657685.1 Stegodyphus dumicola
AAATGTATGTTTTTATGAGTAAAATTATAATGAAACTAGTTTGGTTTAGTTTATTATGGCAAAGCTATCCCCTTAGGGAGGGAGCCTTCATGGAGGACTTTCTAAGGAAAACTGGCTCATGGGGAAAACCATAAAAACGCCCTTGCAGCCAGTCTGTTTGCCTGGAATCAAATCTAGGTCGGAACTATCAGTGTTTAGTGATTTTACCACTAGGCTGCTGGTGGGCCATGTAATAAAATAATGATTTTCTTATCATTTTCCATATACAGTACATTGATATATTTTCAGCAATTTTTAAACAAATATTTTCTGAGAATGGTAACGAATTCGTAAAAAAAATTACAGTTTAGGAGACCATAAGTTTACAGAAAGTTTGAAGACCATAAACATATAAATATTTTGCCAAACTAGGAAGGGAGATTGACCATAAGTTTACAGAAAGTTTGAAGACCTTAAACATATAAATATTTTGCCAAACTAGGAAGGGAGATTGAGAACAATCTCCCCAAGCATATAATTTGTAATCCTGGATATATCAAATTATATCTTCTGATTCTTTCTAAGTAATTTTCCTGTACCTTTTCTAAGTTCTCAACTAACTGAAATAACTGATATTTTGCAAGTAACAATTTAGAATGTTTATTAACAAAATAAAATATCATTGTAATAAATAAAATGTACTTTTATGCATAAACAAAGTACAAAACATTTTCTAAAAAGTACAGTGCATGTCTTTGTTAAAGGATAAATAATATATAAATATATGTATGTAATAGAAAAGTTTAAGATCCATATTATGCTGATATTAATTTTTAATTTCTCTAGTGACTCCCGAGGTATGTGAAAATGTTGCTGAAAACCTAACTAGAATTACATCACTAAGTATGCAAGTATTTCAAAGAGTAAGTTTTTTGAAATACTCTTTTGGCTGTTGCATTTATTTTACTTCAAATAGTGTAATTAATGACATCTTCTCGTTGTATGTAATTAATTTTTATGCATTAAGCAAAAAAATATACTAATATAAAATAGTCTTAAACTTGATTAGTAATTTTTAATAAATTCAGTTAATTTCCTGAACTTTGATCAGTTTATGATTTGATTTGTCAAAAACTCCATATGTTTTTGCAACTCTTGAAATTCGGGATTTTTTGCCTATGAATCCACAAAATCAACTAGTAATTTCCATTTGAAATTCCTGAGAGTAAAAAAGTATAAAATGAGTTGTTATTTTTTTAATACATTTCCTTATACATACAGAGTTAAAATCTAAAAGTTACATGCAAATAAGAATTTTACCATGACTATTTAGCAAATTAAATTAAATAGAATTAGCAAATATAATTTTGACCATATGTAGTATTCAGTTAATCACACTGAAAAAGTGATTAAAAGATTCTAAATTCTACACTCCAGACATTCGCGAGAAAAGATATAGATAAAATATTTTATAGATAAAAGGAAATAAAACTGTGAAATGACTATTTAAAAATACTATTAAAATCTGAAGCCGAATATTTTTAAAAATGAGTTATACAAGGTGGTTAAAATGAAAACACCCCTGAGTTCTTTATACATCGAACTACTGAGTGTAAAGACCCCAGAATTGTTGAACATACTATTCAAGACATGGGAAATTGGATTACATGAAAAAAAATTAGTTCCAGAAACACCGATAGGTGGCGCTGTACAACAGAACATATGCTGAAAAGACACAAAGTACACTTTATAACATATTTTATTCGAACGTACCAGATATTCATATCACAAAGACCTTATTGATTGCAAGGGAAGCTGCTGGATATGGTTTCCTTCTTCAAGATGAACAATATGCAGTCTGTGGACAGTTTGTTCAACTGCAGGTCGTAATTGGTCGATTGGGATGCTTTTTTAAGTAACTCCACAGCCAAAAATCACTTGGATTAACATCTGGAGAAATGAGATGGCCAGAAAGTTGAAATTACAGTTACAATGACAGTTTAAGTTTCTTAACTTTTTTGTGTTCTTTTTTTTCATATCAGCAATAGAAATTAAAAAGGAATATTTCCATACCTCTTTTTTTTCGAGGGGGGGTGATTATTTGTGCCTTTTCAGCATATTTTCCGTTGCACAGCATCACCTGTTGGTGTTTCTTGAACTTATTTTTTTTCCACATAATCTATTTCTCCGTGTCTTGAATAGTATGTTCAACACTTTTGGGGCCTTTACACTCAGTAGTTCGATGTATAGAGAGCTCAGAGTAGGGGGGGGGTGTAATTTTAACCACTTTGAGCTTCTTGTCAATATTTTGCCATTCATGTAATTTTTAAAAACTGTTTAATGAACACAAACTTTTAACTGGGACTAATGCATGCTGTTTTTTTAACCCAAAATCATATATAATGATAAAATTGTATAATATAGAAATTGCAATTGTTTATATTTGTCTGTATACACATAAATTTTATTCCTGTTATAACATCTTTTCAATCATCAATCCTGCTATAACATCTTCATCTTGTCATGCTAAATCTGCTACAACTTTGCTGCTGTCTGTTGTTTTCTTTTTGATGATGACTTTAAATATATGTATTGCACTTTCTCATTATGAGGACATTGTTAAAAAATACTGGAGAGCCCGTGAACTAATGGTTTAAGTGCTAATGTTTGGCATTTGTAAAATAAAATAAATAATATCTTTTCAATAATATTTTGATACTCTTCAAGTTTTTACTTTCTAAATATATATAGAGAAAAAAAAATAGCTTCAGATTTTAAAATGAAATATTTTTTAAACAAAGTTCTAATTCTATTTAACATAAAGATTTGTTGTTATTAGAGGATGGCATAGGTGTTATTTTTATTTAAAATGGTTTACTTGTCTAATTCATATCTGGTCTGCATTGAAACGAATTCGGAATTTGAATTTGGAATTTTTACAATTCCTATTTTGTTATTTATCTTAAGTATGCACAAACAAACATTTCTTGTTTTATTATTATTATTTATAGATTTAATTTTAATATTGTTACAAATTTTGTATTTAGTTAGATATTTTTAGTAGAATTAAAAATTGTTTTATTTTCCCATGCAGTGTAGCAGGAAATTATATTTTAAGAGAAAGCTACGCTGGAAAATTAAAAATACAGGAGCATGTGCATTTAATAAATAGATATCTCGTAATTTATATTTAAATTGAATAAATATAATTGACTACTATGTTAGCTGTAACCGTCATTCTACTCTCTTTGCTTTCGAGAAATTGCTAGACCTACCTCGCACGGCCGATTTTAAAAAAAAAAGCTATAAAATATCAGAGAACACCTCAGCTCAGTTTTAGTTAGCTTTTGCTATTTATTGTTGATGAGATTAGTTCTCTCTGTGCTGTAGATTGCATTTTATTAAACGTTTTATTAGTTTAGAGTATAATACATGAAACTGTGCTATTGTATAAATATCTTTGAGAAAATATCCAGTGTTTTGTTATATTTCTTTTGATAAGAATAAATTTTATTAACCTTTTATTGACTTGTGCATTCAATCTATTATGAACCCATATGCATGCAACAATATTTTAAAAAATATATACATATATGTCTGTGTATGTATATATATATATATATATAATGTTGTATGATCTTAAATCCATTTAGTGCGAAAACAAGTTATTACTACTTGCGCAATTGCTGCAAAGTTAGTTAATAATAATTTATTTCCTAAACAGTATCGATTAATTGATTATATTATCTCCTAAGTTTAATTAAAGTAGAATTATTTTAAAAGTGTGAATCCATACTGGTAAGTTATATTTTGAATTCAAAACATCTTTCAATTTCCCTAGAGTTTTTCCCTAGTTTTTTTCAGCATATGATTTAAGAACCTCTGCTTTATTGTAACAATGTAAAATGTATGCAAAATAGGAAATTATTTTGTGTAACTGACAGGTCCTTTAAAATACATAATGTTAATGTGTCATTATGTGTGCTTTTAATGCCTCATGGTATTATTTAAGCTGTCTCTTCAGAAATAGTTATACACTGTGAAATTTTCCCTTCCTGGTTTCAAATTAAAATTAATAAGAAAAAGGGGGAGACATATAAGTAAATAATACACAATTTTATATATACCTAGTTTGAGTTCTTTTTTTTTTTTTTTTTTTTTTTTTTTTAGTTTACACATTTTTAGAAACATATGAGCACTATTTCTTCTTATTAAAAAGATAATTTTAATATTATTTACATATTTTACTTTGCAAATAAATTTGAAAGTGTATATCAGATTTCATGTTTTTAAAAATTAATTGGAAGATTTTTGTGCCTTTCCATTTTCACACTTATATATAATACAGTAGGTATAAAAATTGTTGTATATTTAGTCTTGATTAGTGTTTTATAGATCAAAACTCAAATTATATCAGAAAACTATGAGCACAGTTTTAATAATAATATTGTATTTTATACTTTGTAACTATTTCCTGTCATCATTTAGTACAGAAGTATTTGTTGTGTTAAATTTTGCAAATCTGATAGTTCTCTCAACTAATTTTTTGTGCGTCCCAGTATGGAAGATGGACATCCATAGTAAATATATATGCCATGATTCATTAAGCCTGTAAGTTTGCATTAATGCTTTCATTAAATTCTTAAACTTTATCTTAGTGTAACATCAGAATGCAAAAATAATTCATGTGTGCCATTGAAAGATGCATATAACAGAAATCTCTTTCCACATATTGGTTTTACTGTAAAGTGTGTTTAAAAGTTTTAATAAAATTTTTATTTTCTTGTTGAGTATGCAGGTGCTAAATTATCTGTTTCATCTCTTAGAATTCAGTATTTAAAACTACATGAGTTTTCATTATAACATTTTTTAAATATTTTTTCTTTTAGCTCACATTAGCTACTGATCTTCCATCAGAAGAAAAATCAGCTATGACTAACACACTTGCTCAAGGTGTTTGGCAAGCACAACAAAATCTCCGCCCAGCAATCCCACCTATGAATCCGTGGTCAGTTCCCATGGAAAATTCCTATGATCCAAGTCTCAGAAAACTTCCTGGCCTTAATTTCCCTTTATCAAATGGAGACTTACATGACCCATCTGTGCAAAGACCCCACATTTCTACTCAGCCTGACGTTATTAATACGATGGCACTCCTCGAACAATATTCTGATAAACTTCTGAGTCTTGTTGAGCAGAAAATATCAAGTAGTCATGAAAAGCCAAAAAATTAAATTTTTAATTGTGTTGTATAGAGAATGTATGGGGTATGAGTGTTTTGTGTATTTAGTATACTTGCACTATGAATGTTTTTTCATTTTATATTTTAAGTTCAAACTAAAATTCATTTTAGTGGGAAAAAAACTACATACATTCCAAATATATAATATTTTTTTAAAGCCAGAAAGTAAAACTATAAATATAAGTTTATACTCAAACTTTAAATGCTGTTCTTTTTCTTCACCCCCCCCTTGAGTTCTTTTGAGTCGAAACATGTAATTTCTGTATAACTTGAATGTTTCAGATTAATTTTGCTTTTTTATATCATACGCAGTTTTAGACAGAGTTCAACAAATAAGCACGAATTGTTTAAAAAGTGACTTAAGCAACTTTTTATTAAGTATTAAATGTATTGCATTTTTAAATATTAGGAAGAGACCATACTTTTATTTTTAGAAATTATTTTAATATTTTCTTTTCCATTAGTTTTAATGAGAACTCTCCAGAATATTTAATTATTGATGAAGTTGTAAAATGTGCTAAATTTAGCAAGTATTATAATTTAAAGTACTGTAACCTGTGTGTTAAAGGAAAATATTAAAAATAAGAGAAGTTTCTCCATCCAGGGGAAAGATTCATAAGTTATTAATTATAAAAGCAGTTTTTCATCAAAATTGTAAATTTATTTTTAATTTCCATTAAAAATGTTTTATGGACCACATTTTTTTTTTTTTTTTTTTTTTTTGCTGCTTCAGTAGATAAGCATTTGCTTTTAAATATTCTTTTATTCATGATGTATTATGTATAAAATAACATACAATTCATGAAACATATATTTAAAAAGGAAAAAAAGAAACAGTAAATTGAATGTTTTTCCTATTTAAGAAAGTACAGTATGTGCATCATAAAAACTGCTTTTAATACTATCTTCATGCTGTATTGTATATAGGGGAAATAGATCAGGTATCATGAGGGTAAAAGGCAAAACTATTTTAATATTTGTATTTCATTTCTATTTTCCCATTCATTAGTTTTATTTTTTAATTGAAACAATAAAATAATGATTTACAGAATTTTTTTTTTAATTTCAAAAACTACTTTTAAAAACCGGGAAGGGGAGGAAAGCAGTTGGCTCTTGCAGCAAAAATGGTATTTGTAAACTTTTAAGAATGGTTGCAGTTCAGTTTTTGGGTTCTGTTCTTATAGACAATATTCAGCATTGGTTCTTCAAGTGAAGAACATTACTGTTTTATTTATTCTATTTTAGAAAATATTTTAATAATTAAGTAAAGTAAACCAGTTCAGATGGGAAAATTCAGACCTGCTTATAGTACTACATTCTACTGAAATGTTTAAATGCACTTTGCGTATTATACTCTTATACCAAATAGCTCTAGTCAAAATGTGTATTATAAATACCAGTGAAATAAAATTAGTAGTACAGTTATATTTTATTTCATAATAAAGATACATACTGTCAATACAATTTATTGAAATCCAGTATTAAGCTTTAATAGCATGCATTAGTGAAAATTAATTTTAACCATCATCTACTCTTTGAAAATTTTCGCAAATGGCATTATTCATTAATCATCTTTATGCCTCATTAATATATTTTTTTTATTCTTTCTTATGATTTTTATGTTCCTTATATTGTATGTTATGAATATGTTAAATAGCTTTTAGTGTATTTCAAAATATATGCGTAATGTGATTCTGTTTAAAGTCTCCCTCCCCTAAAACCATTTAGTGTAATTAATCAAGGGACCATTACTTTCCTTTACAGTAATTTATTATACCTGATATAATTACATCAAAAGCTATTGACCACATATCAGTTTTGCTTGGCTAAACATATGAATTGTAACATGAAGATTTCATTAAATGACTAATAAGATTTTAGTCCCTCTCTTTTATTTGCTGTTTATGATCATGAGAAAATTATAATGAACGTTTGCATTTTTTTAAATTAATGTAGTAATGCTATTGTACGCAGCAAGCAAATTATTTCTAACTGAAATTTCTATCAAGTATAGTTTATTTTTGCAAATATTACTCCAGTATTTTTTTAACATATTGCATATCAAAATGAAAATGAAAATAATGTATAATTATTAGATCTTTTATTTCAGTATTTTGTTACCAAAATAGGCAAGTTGTAAGATTATATTGCTTCTGAAGTATTATTTTGTGTGAGTGCACCATGTGTAATTCATGTAAATATTTGTGAAAAAAACTGATGTATACATAATACAAGTGTCTTCCACTGTTTGAAAGCAGTGAATAAAAATTTTTAAGATTTTAAATTATTTGCTATTATTTGTTGACAGACTGGATTTACTTATAACATACAAAACATTTGGCACTCATAAATTCTTAACATAATGTAAAGACAAATTTAGTTACATGTTTGTAGACTTCTCCAACATCTAGAATTGCTTTGGGGAAGTTTACCTGAAATATAAAATAATATAATTTCTATGGGGGGTGAAGGAGAAAGAGGGGAAAAAAAACCATTAAACAAAGCAGTTTAGGAATATTTTTTTATACTGTGAAATAACTGAATATATATATTTTTCTAATATTATTCATGAATTAAATAAATTTTTATAATTTTTGTAGCATATTGAAAAAATTAAAAGGGTGCCAAATATATATTTTTTAATTACTTGTAATTGCATACATTATGCATGCCTCCTTTAGATTCCCTGCTTTCACATTTTGCTATTGTCAACAGTATCTTATCTAGTAGAAAGCACTTTTTTGGAGGAAGGACAGAAGAGGCCATAACCAGTCACTCCTATACACTGATATGAAGTAATGAGACTACCCCTTGATACTCAAAAAATCCAATCATTTACTACTCAGTGTTTTAGATTTAGCTTAATTTGTGGATAAACAGATTAGCATCATAAATATAGATATACATTTTCCCCCTCTACAGTATTTTAGAATATTAATAATGTGAAATATTTCTTTTTTAAATGACTTATTGTTAGAATAAAATGCTTATTACTTTTCATGTGCTCAAAATAATTTTAAATTGATCGAGAGTTCACAAAAATTAAAAATTTTTTAGCATCAGAGATGCTATTAATCTCAAATGCACTTTTTGTCTAAATCACTTTTCAAATTATTGCCACCATATATTGTCACCAAATTAAATAACAATGAATCTGTATGCGTATGTATGTTCGTTCCTAAAATTATGGCACGTAGAACCACCAAATTTTGAATGCATATAATCCTCTACTCAAACATGTGCACCTGGAAGCTCAAATTTTGAATTTTTTATTTACTTATTTTATACAAATTTAATGAATTTTGACTAACAAACTTGGCAATTGTGGCAACACTTCAAAATAAACATTTTTATCTCCAGCACACGAGACTGCTGCCATTCAGAAAAATAAGATATTTATCTTTCAGTTTTAATTAACAAATTTGGCTATTAGAAAGCAATATATTGATTGCTACTGCTGGAAATAAAATACTTCTATCTTCCACGGGCCAGGATGTTGCCATTCAGTAAAATCTAATATATTTAACACTTTACTGACTGCAAGCGGTTCAAGAGCAAATGCACGTCCGACCGGCTGCTCAGCCGCAGATTCTCCCTGTTCTGAATAACTGTCAGGACAATCTGATAAATCGTCTAAATAAAACTCTCCAGTGCCATGTTTTTCGCTCATTGTAAACAGTAATTTTTTTAAAAACGGTATGAAAATGTGGGAGTTTACGAAGCAAAGCTCTTAACTCAAGTGAGCAATGTACCTCAATACTAATAATAAAATGCAGATGATATAGCAAATTGTAATTGTTTATTGCCATGGCTACCGGCTGATAAGCTATTTTTAGATAGCCTATTAATCGTTTTTTTCTCTGGGCTATCGGTTGATAGGAAAGCCGATTAATATGCTATCGGTCAGCAGGTGTTGGGGAAAAAGAGCCGATTAATAGGCTATCGTTCAGTAAACGTTGTTGAAAGAAAGGCCGATTAATAGGTTATCAGTCGGTAGGCGTTTGCGATAAAACGTCAATTAATAGGCTGTCAGTCGGTATGCGTTGGCGATAAAAAGCCGATTGGTCGGTAAAGTGTTAATATGGAAAGTTCTAGAATAACAAACTAAGCGATTTAAAAGCAATAAACAGAGTTCTTAAGAATATTTTTTATACTTTTTAATTTGATTTAAATAAATGTATTAACTCATGAGATATCTAATTAGAAAATTTAAATATTTTTATGAAATTGCACTACCTGGACTTAATGAAATCATCATATATTTTTCTTTTCTATGACAAGTACTTAAGGCCAAGTACTGTAGCCATGCAAGTGGCTAGTTTTTAAAGAAATGATATAGGGAATATATAAAAGAAAAGTCTGGCAACACTTAACTCTATCCAGAATTCTAAAAATATGTCATTTTAAAATGTTTTGTGATTTTGCTGTTGAATTTTATATGATGTAAGTACAAAAATGTAATATTCAAAAGTTAACAGTAAAAAGACAAGAAAAGTTTTGCAAGCATTCTTACTAAGAAAACTGAATTTTGATATAATAAACTGAGAAAAAAAAGATTCATATTTTCTTTAGCCCAAACAGGCTATTAGTCTGAATACAGATTTTGCATTGTTCCATTTTTCATTTGAGTCTGTTGCCATTCGAAAAAATGTAAAATATTATTCTATTATTAACTAACAAACTAATTTTTCTACTTTTTAATGTGACTTTATAAATAAAATGCATTTAATTTATGATTTATCTAATTAAAAATATTCAATATTTTTAGAAAATTATTTTATGTATTTTTCAGTTTTTAAATATACAGAAGATATGTAATGTTTCCATGTTAGTTCTAAATGCATGTTAATTTAATATCCTATAAAATATTTTGCTATTCAACCTGGGCCATCACTATTGATAATCTCTACTCATAAACCATATAACTTTAAAACAGTCCTTTCAGGTAATAGTTAAATATTAACCATTTCAGATTTTTTTTAAATTTCTAATTTTTCTTTTGATCAAAGAAGTTATGTGACTATTAGTCCTGATTTTATACTGTATGATTAATTTTGAGTCACATCGGAGCAGATTATATCTTGGTGAGCGAACTTTTATTTTGGATTCTAATTCTATTCTTTGAATATGGAATAATGATTTATTACATCAAAAACTGTGATATTATCTATTTCTATAACTTCTCCTTGGCAGGCATAAATTAAGAACTTGCTTGCTTTGAATCTTGCATTATTTTCAGAAACTAAAACTGTCCGATGATGTTTGTAAGACATTGTATGTAATTACATAATCATTAGAAACAAAAATTAGACTTTAATATATACATACATGATTTATGGCATCAGGAAAATTCTGTGTTTCAAGGCATACTGCTCCATGTTTCTTGTAACACTTTTTATGTTTACCAATTAATGAAGCATCTTCAGGCAAATAATTAGCTGTATAAATTTGAACACCAGGCTGGGTACTAAAAACTTCCATTAAACGCCCACTTGTAACATGAGAAATACTAGGGAAGGAAATGTTAGCATAAAATTGCATGCACGATAGCATAAAATTGCATAACAACAGAAAGTTCTAGCTAAATGCAAACAAATGAAATATAAATGATTATCCATAAAAATTTAACTATTCACACTTTTCTTTTTTTCCAATAATACCTGTAAGGGATTTAAATCTACAGATGTAGATATACAATGGTGGCCAAAATTGTGGACACTTTTTGTAAATTTTTATGTTTTTGAACTTTGTATTCTTGTAGAAAATGTTACGTTTCGCAAAATGCAAACTTGTACATATCATTTTAAAGAGAATTTACTACTGAATTCAATACAAACACAAAATTCAATTATTTGCAATAAAAAAAGGTTATATGTACTTTAATATAAATAAAAAACACAGTTATGAAGTGGTTTGTAATGTCTAGCTTTCTTGGCCAATCACTGTTCTTGTTCTGAGAACCAATCAAATGTTAGTAACTGCCAGTAGAAGTTGACATCATGTTTACACTTGAAACAATTCATTATTTTGCTTTGTTCTGTAGAAGGAGGGCCTGTTTCTTATACACTGCAATTACAAGTAGGAATTTTTGTAAAAATTTTTAATATTTAGTCAAGAAGCAATGACATCCAATAAAAGAGTAGATTGGACACTTAGAAAGAGATGTAATATTATTGTGTTATGAGAAAGTGGTCTTTCCTATGCTGAAATTGCAAGACAGGTGGGTGGTTCAGTGACTACATCTGGAGTCCGAAAGTTTTGTTTACGATATCAGGAGACAAATTCAATAAAAAACAAAGAAGGCCGAAAAAGGTGCACCACATCTATTGATGACAGAAGAATAAAAAGACTATGTTTCCAAGATAGAAAAATGTCATCAGCGGCCATCAGAAGTGATCTGAATGATGCTGGTGTTTCTGTCAGTTCAAGAACTATCAGAAGATTAACACATGTTGGACTGAGATGTAAAATTCCACGAAAAAAGCCTTATCTTAATTTTCAGCAACGAAAAAAAGACTACAGTGGGCAAAGGAACACATTAATTGGACAGATGATCAGTGGTCACAAGTTATATGGAGTGATGAAACTAAGATATCGTTATTCGGTAGTGATAGGCGAAAATATGTAAGACATAGAATAAGAGAAGAGCTACATCCTGACTGCATTCAAGCAACTGTGAAGAACCCAGTTAGTGTTATGATTTGGTTATGCATGTCAGCAGATGGTATTGGTAGCCTTCATATCATCAATGGGACACTGAATGCCAGAAAATACATTGGCACTATTCTAGAACTAAAACTTCTACCTTCCATCAGAGATCTCTTTCCCAACAATGCTTTGTTTATTTTTCAGCAGGATTCTGCTCCTTGCCACACGGCCAAAATATCGAAAGAGTGGTTTCGTACAAAGAGCATTAAATTGTTGTCATGGCGAGGAAACAGTCTTGACCTCAATCCTATCAAAAATTTGTGGCACCGTTTGAAAACTCTTGTCCGAATGAGGCGCCCATGAAATAAAAGGGAACTAATTGAGGCTATAATTGTTTCCTGGCATCACGTAATAATAAAAGAAGAGCTTAAAACTCTTGTCAGCTCAATGAAACATCGATGTGAAGCTGTAATCAAAAATAAAGGATACCCTACTAAGTACTGATAACTCATTGCAATCATCACTATCTAATGTATATCGATAACTATCGTTTAACTTTTTTTGTATTGCAAATAATTAACTCATTGCAATCATCACTATCTAATGTATATCGATAACTATTATTGTTTAACTTTTTTTGTATTGCAAGTAATTGAATTTTGTGTTTTGTAGTGAATTCAGTAATAAATTCTCTTTAAAATGATATATACAAGTTTGTATTTTGTGAAACGTAATGTTTTCTATAAGCATACAAAGTTCAAAAACATAAAAATTTCCAAAAGTGTCCACAAGTTTAGCCATCACTGTAAAAATTTAACTAATATTCCTGTACCTATATGTAAGGCAAACTCATTTAAACTTAATTTTCTCATTAGGTTATACCTCTTTACTTTGTTATTTCAACATTTAATACATCTAAATCTAATGTATTAAATAAATTTTAAATATTAAATATTTTTAAAGACTTTTAAAATCATGAAATTTTAAATATGTCATGTTTTTTAATACACTCAGGATATTTGATTTGAATTTATATTTCTATTTAATTTCCTTACGGCAGGGATTCCCAATCGTATGCCCGCAGGCACCATGGCGTCTGCTGTTCATTAACTTTTGCCTGCCACTGTGCAATCACTGTAAAAGTGTTTTAGTTTTCAGGAAAATTCTATGTGAAAGTTTTCTTGTTTTTAATGAAATAGAAATGTGTCTAACACAGATACCAGCACAAAGGGATCTTTTTTTATGTGCATGTATTATTAACTCTATCCAACTATAAATTTACCTTGAGAAAGTAAATGGTGCCCACCATCAAATAGATGTTCTAGATGTACTCTTAGGGACTGGAAACCCTTGTCATAGAATATAAACATTAAAAAGTATGGTTACTATCTAAATGTAATCTACAAAATTAGATATCAATGTCCAATAAGTTTTTTTTTTTTTTTTTTTTTTTCAATTTCCAACAAAGAATTTTGAGCTTACTGTCTGTTTTATATATATGCATTATAAATGCAGCTTTCTCTTTTTTTTTTTCCCTTGTATTTTTCAGATCCTGAGTGGTCTCAGACTGGTGGCCCATGAATACATTTCAGTTATGTATTTGTTGCAAAGATATCAAAATTTGAATTATTTGGAGTCTGAGTTCACATTGTTTCATTAAAAACTAATGCACCATTAAATCTACAAACTGAGCTAATTAATTTGCAGTGTGATACAAATTTTATTCAAAGATCTGAAGATACAGATTTGATTAACTTTTATTCGTACTTATCAAAAAATAAGTATGCTTAGTTATGAATTTTCACACTAAGAAAATTTGTTTTTTTGAGGAATATATATATAAACACACACCCCCAGTTTAAACTTAATGAGAAAATATCCAGTTGATGAGCATCTACAATTCATGCTAAGAAAATTTCTAGAAAGTTTTCTCAACTACATGGACAAACAAATTTTGAATTTATATACAAAATTTATAATTATTTATATACAAACTTATGTTTTAATTTATGTGCCAAAAATAATAAACAAGAGAAAGAAACTATGTCGTCATTATTTATTCTCAAATTTTGTCCACTACTCTCTCTCAAAACTTAGAAAGTTTTCATAATTTGTTTATTTTAAAGTAAAGTAAGTTATTTAATGATTAATTAAACATGTTAGAATTATTTTAAAGGAATGTCAGTCTGAAAACTGAATATTTATCTGTCAATATATTTGAATTACAAATTGTAACCAACAAAAATGTCTTGCAGTTACCAAACTTCAGATTTTAGACAGAAAATGAATAAAAATCTGATTTTTTTTCCTTTGTGTTTTTATTACTGTACTATGCCTATTACTGTAATCTCTAATCTGGACGTCCATTATCCGGAATGATCTATAATCCGGACCTCAAAGCCACAAACTTACACATGCGCATAATGCATTTACGCATTCGTGTAAAGCTTTTACGCATGTACATAAAGCCAGTAAAGCGTTTACACATGCGCGCTTCCGATAGTGAAGAAAGTAACAGAGAATGTTATTGAAAACAAAAAAATTTCGACTGACAAGTTAGTCGGTATTCTCGACACAGCAATTACAGGACTTGAACGGTGGAACTTTGTAACTGAACAAGAAATTATGTCTGTTTGTAGAATTAAAGAGAAAGTATTAGCACAAAAAACAAAGCAGCTTAAACAACTTGCATTGAAAGAAATGTTTAATAAAGTAAACAAATAAATATTAAGCTTTTTTTTTTTTTGTAAATTTTGATACCCTTTAGATCATAATTATTCTTTAATTCATAAATTACGGTTTCATATTTTTAATTGTAAAATTTCTGCATGCCATCTTACCAGATTTAAATTGATTATCTATAATCCGGAAAAACTCCTAATCTGGAATTGCCGAAGTCCCGACGAGTCCGGATTACAGACTTTGTACTGTATTAATGTATGTTTTGATAAATATGTAAGTGAGATTTAAAATTTAATTAAAATAATTTTTATTTTGTTGATTAAAAATTTTTCATTTTGTTAAAAAAAATTTCTGGGATGTCAGCTGTTTTCAGATCATGTGTTCGACCCATATGCAATTTGAGCTTGTGACATATGATCTAATATATTAAAATGTCAGCCATTTTCAGATAACTTTAAAAACATTTAAAATTTCAGCATTTAGTCGCATAGGACTGCTGAAATGTAAAGAGAAACAGATTATTGATCCTGAATATATTTTTAGTGTGTATAATATTATATGCTTTTGATTATGAAAAGAAATGTTACTTTGTATGTAGAAAATAGCTTTTTTGACCAAATACAAAAAATTTAAAACTCAATCACTGATACTTTACATTACAGAAATTTAAAAGAAACATGAGACTAAGTTAAAAGATCATTAAAAAAATATCCTTCCAATCCATTTTTTTATTGTTTCATTTTCAACTAAGTGGATTTATGGACTTTTTAAATGTTTCACTTCACTCAATGATTTTGCTTACACTTTTAAAATTTATTTCTTTATATACAAGTAAATAATATTTTACATAACTTTATGCAAGCACTGAATGATATTTGTGCATTTAAAGTTAGTAAATAAATGATGTTTTTGCAAAAATGTATTGTTACGAATTTTGCATATATGTAAATAATTTTAGTGAAACTGTATGTAAACTAAAGTACCTCTTGCATAACATAAAATCACAAGCCCTCAAGAGGATTAATTCTCTCTGGAAAAGCAAGGTTATGTGGGTATGTCCATTTAATACTGAATTAAATGGCTAGCCACCAAGCTGGCAATAATTTTGGCGATTCATATTTGCTGCCAAGTTTGGCAAGAAACTGCGTTATTCGACGATATTTTGTCCTATCCCTAACTGTGTAACTGTGTATGCTTTCCAGCAGTTTTGAGAAACTGAAGGTTACTAGAGATATCTCTGTGTTCGATGGGAAAACTATATATATAAGACTGAAGACAGCATTAGTTTCATTTGGAGTTTAACTCAGAGTACTGTGGGATTACTGTGTCAGTAATGCATTTTAGGATTTTTATAGTCTTTGTTTAATGTTCTTAGTAGTTTAAAGGGATAACTACTGATCATGCTCTGCAATATGACGAGCAGTATGACTACTTTTGTTTAAAGTTCCAGAACTGTAATTTTTTTTGGGGGGGAAAGGGGAATAAATTTCATCAAGCTGTCACTCAATTTTGTGTGCATGCATTCTGTTACAAACTTGTACATATGTAAGAATATCATAATATGGCTATTTTAACATCAAGATTCCAGTATTTTATTGTGAAATCATGGAAATTCCAACATATATATGCATTAAGCATGATAAATAAGTAAAAGATATATATATATATTCTTTTATTTAATATTATAATTTGAATAAAATGTTTAATACCTTGCAACTTTTCTCATACTGTTTACATTTCCATTAATGCAAAAGTTATGATCTAAACCATTTTCTAATAAATTTAGAATTGAACCAATTCTCCTTGGTTTTCTTAGATCAAAAGCTGTTGAAGCCACAGAAACAATATCACCTGAAATAATTTATTGGAAAATTAAAAACAATCATGACATTAAAGATAAATATATTTTGACACCACTGACACCAATTTTTAAAAACTGGATCACCTTTTCTAACCTGTTGGAATTGATGTCTCATCCACTGGAGTATAGTAGTCTGCATTAACTTCAATCACATGATCATGGATTGTTCCACTTCCCTTCAACACAAAAAAATACTAATTTAACAAAAATAAAAATACATCACATTTTTTATTTAAATTCTTAATTCATATGAAAAATCTGCTGGTCTTTCTATAAGAAGCTGATCTGTTGGAATTGCTTTGTTATGGTGTAATTTTTTTTTTTTTTTTTTTTTTTTTTTTTTTTTTTTATGTGCTGACCAGTTTAAATTGTGTGTTAAGGTATTTTTATTTTAAATGAAAATTGTTTGAATTAGTGTAGCAAGAATTCTTTTGGTAGTGATCAGTCATTCAGTTCTTATTCTTAGCATTCTCACAGCAGAGGATAGGACAGTCGAACAACGCGGTATGTTTTTTAGAACATCTGGAGAGTAAATGGAGGAAGGAATTACAATGATCAGAAACAGCTGTGTACTGGGACGGGGTAAAAGAACATACCCGAAGATTTTTTTCGTTTCTTTTCATGCTTAATTTCTTTTCATCCTAAAAGAGAAAAAAAATGATTCCATCTAAACCAAATCCTTTGAAAAGAATGCTTAAATTTTTTTTCATCATAAAAGAGAAAAAAATTATTCCATCTAAACAAAATTCTGAGAAAAGAATAGAAATGTCTAAGCTGTCCCTGAAAATGTGCCACTAGATCAGTGTTTGCAATAAATTCTATAAAAAAAAGGAAGGAGTTCTTTGAGTTCTATATATGAGTTCCTTGAATGTTTATAGTCGACAGGTTCATCCTTCTCTTCACTTTTCCTGCCTCTAGGAAGCATTCTTTTCTTTCGGAACGTCATGCATAATCTGCCTAAACTGGTCTTCTGAAAGTGCATATCTCAGCGTATCGTCCTTTTGCGGAGATGAATCGCTCAGGAGCTTGGCTTTTGTAAATGAACAGTCAGGAAATCTGGGTTTATATGTTTTCTTTTACTCAGATTATTAAGTTTATAATTTCATAACTTTAAATTAGCTTAAATCTTTGAAAAAAATTCCAAACGTCAATTTTAAGCAGAAAGGTGTACATTAAATAAAAGTGAAGAAGTCGAAAGTCATCTATCTAAACTGGAAACGGAAATACAAGTACAGAACTCAAGAATTACTATTCTTCAGAAATTACCCAAACTGATATAAAAACGACACTGCAATTTGAAATATGACATATAAAATCACTTCAATCGTAAGCTGATGAAAAAAAAACTAATATTCAGGGAAAATTTTAAATGCCAGCAACCCACATATGTGTTTTCCAAGCTCTTCATTTGGTAATGGCCCAAGGTCCGTACAGTGAAACCATTACCAAGGTCCTTTCACTGTACTAACCTTGGTAATTACCGACCAGCCGCCGAGCTGTAAAGTCGTAGTTCACTCGTAGCTTAACACTCGTAGTTCCTTTCGAATCTCGCGAACGGGCTGGCTGCATGGGCGTTTTCGTGGTTTTTCCTATGTGTAATGTGTATACGAGTCAGTCCTCCACAAAGGCATCCCACCCCCTTGGCAGATAGTCCTAGTGTGCTTTGCCGGAATTAAATAAACCAAACCATTTGGTAATGAAAAAGTGCAGAGGAAATTTTGATATAATTTATTGTTAGATTAGCCATGCCTTACTTATCCCAAAACTCAAGATGGAATTTACTGTAAATATTGTGTAGTTTTTGCGTAGGAATGAGCGGGCAAATCCAACTGTCAACCATTAGGACAATCTGTTAATCAGCCCTTTCGGTCCTGGCGCAAATTGACTGAAAAACTGCAAGAACATCAAGAGGGGGGAAAAAAAAAAATGCACATTCTTTGTTGACTGCTTACCAGTTTAAGGAACATTATACCAAGCCGTAATATATATTACTGATACTGCCATGATTCGAAAGGGAAAAGAAAACAGAAAAAAAACTTAGTCCTTTTAATTAAAGCAGCAAATTTTTGTGGCAGAAATGGACTTCTTTTAAGAGATCATCATGATTACGGCCAAAATAACAGAACAGAAAAAAGAAAGGAACATAACCATTATGATGAGAACTTCCGTCAAGTGCATAAATTCGAAATTGATGCAGGAGATAAACTGCCGAAACAGCATTTTCTGCTAGTAATGTGTTGTGTATATCGTCTATACAAAAGGAAACTATACATAACTGCAAAGAAATAATTCTTAAAAAAATATTGAAGAAGTAAATCTAAGCAAATGTTTTTCTATAACAGCGGATCTTTGGTAGAACAAGTCTTGTTATGCATAAAATTTGTAGAAAGTGAGAACAACATATCGTTACTAGTTGAAAATATTTTACAGTTGGTACTAGTAATTTCAATACACGCCGAAGATCTAACAAAGGATTATAAAGATGATGCTACCATGTCTGGAACATTTTCTGTGTACAAGCCAAAACAAGATAAAAATTCCTGTTAGCACTATATGTACATTGCGCTTATCATTCTCTAAATTTCGCTACTTCATACAAATGCTAAATTAAAGATATTTGTAATTGCGTCTGAGTCGTTGAAAAACATTATTCGTTCAAGAATACTCTTAAAAGAAATAGTGTTTTGCAGTATAGTGTATTACAACTGTGCCTTTCTTCCAAGAAAGAAGGATTGAAGAAATGATCTCCTATGCTTTTGATAGAACGGCATTGCTGCATCCTTTGATTCATGCTCTTTAATTAATTTGAAATTGGCATGATAAATGTTTTCTGTTGCGGCCTACATTCATTTAAATTCATTGAGAAGTTCCAATTTTGTCATTACTTTTGATAGAAAATGTATTTTCTCTTAAGTTGCCCTTATCCAGGGTTTTGTAATCTAATACAGTGCTGCAGTTCAGTTGTACGATGATACTGTAAAAGAATATGAAATTATTCACAAAGCGACGGTTTTCAATTCTAATTATTTTTTAATCAGAACTTGTTTTAAAACAAACCATAGAATCAGTTTTTGATGCTGTAATTTTACATCTTAAAGAAAGATTCACAAAACACAAAGCAATTAATGAGTTCATTAAATATATTAATGATACCAGAGAATGACCTTATATGCAGATGAAAATAAATTTAAAATACTCAAAGAAACATATTCTTCAGAGTTTTAAGATTGTAGCACAGGTAGGCCTCCTACAACGCAGTAGATACACTCCTTGAAAATATCGCATTATAGGAAACACCAGCTTAATACAAGAACTGGGATTTCGCTCTAAGAAGAGAAAAAGTGCCTTTTATGGTGTAACATTTTCGTCATTTTTAAAATTTATGTGCATAAAAACATTTCATAAAAAACTCAAATAAAATTCAACATGTAAAAACTAAAAAGATTATGATTTCAAGTAAAAAAAAAAAAAACATAATCGTATACTCACAAATTTATTCTTCATCATCACTTATTATATAGCTAAGAGAAAAAAAAATGACCACATATTCAATAATTGGTTGCGCAAACTTTGTCCTGCAAAACAGTTGTAACTCACCTTGGCATGGATGCCACAAGTTCTTGGTAGATGATTGGAGACAGGTTATACCAAATGTCTAAGCAGCTGTCACGTAAGCCGACATGTTCCGACATAGTGGTGTTTGAGCTCTGAGCTGGTGCTCCATAACATCCCAAATGGCTCTATTATGTTACGATCCAGCAAGTTAGGTGGCCAAGACATTAATTGGAATGCATCCTTATGCTTCTCGAACCACTCCAACACAATTCAAGCCTTGTGACATGGGACATTATCCTTTTCAATTTAAGATTTTAAGATTTCATTTCCATTTGGGATGACAGACGCTATGTAAGGGAACAAATTATTCGCAATTATGTTCAGATAGCCTGCAGCTTTCATGGTCTGTTTTACTACAACTAAGCGTCCCAAGGTTGCCCAAAGCATATTACCACCATCACCAGCCTGTGTATGGCTTGCTGAACTAAGAGGGGGAGCAAGTGTTTGTCTGGAAGGTGGTGTAACCTAATATGACCATTGACATGATCAAAGAGAAATCGTGATTCATCCGACCAGGGAACTGTCTTCCACTTCCCGTGGTCCAGTCTCGATGTTCCCGAGCCCACTGTAGGTGTAGCTGAGAATGATGCTTGGTCAATAGAGGCACACGAGTGGGACATCTGCTGTGCAGTCCCATATCCAAGAATGTCTGCTGAATTTGTGTGTTCCAAAACACTTGCACTTGGACCTGCCTTGTATTGGACTGTCAGCTGATCCACTGTTTGGCGCCAATATTGCTGTACCAAGCGGGATGGATAGTCTCCAACATCCTATTTATTTGATGACGCGTGGACACCCGACACCTTGGTGTCTACTATTGGATTCATCATTATTTATCCACTTTACATAAATACAAACAACAACAGATCGTAAACAGCCTACTAGTCGTGCAGTTTGGTGATACTCGTTCCGAGTCTTCGGGCCATTACAAACTGCAGTCTATCGAATTTGCACAGATCAGCAGCCTTTCCCCATCAATCGTAAAAGTAAGAACAAGAATAATTCCTTACCTTTTTCGGCCCACCAGCGGCCGAGCGGTAAAGTCGCTGAACACTAGTTCGGTCCGAGATTCTAATCCCGCAAACTGGCTGGCTGCATGGGCGTTTTCGTGGTTTTCCCCATGTGTAATGTGCATACGAGTCAGTTTCCCTCAGAAAGTCCTCCACGAAGGCATCCCTCCCCTTAAGCAGATATCCCTAGTGTGCTTTGCCATAATTAAATAAACCAAACCAAACCTTACCTTCTTCAGAAGCAGTTAAATACCATTCTCACTTAAACACGTACCCTTCACGTCATCCAGATGAGTTAATTGAAAAATGTAGGGATGCTTATAATATTTTGGCTCATCAGTGTAGTTGTATGAGAACATTTGATGCCCTTATTTCAAAATCTGAGCTCGGTACTTCCAGTAGGTTTAGGTTTTAAAAAATCTATCATTAGAAATTGTTTGCTCTTTTCAAATCTTTATAAATTTCTTGATACACAGATAAGCAATTCTGAAGATTTCTTTTAAATATGAGTTTTACTTACATGACCACCCAAATTGAAGTAAGAATGATTTGTGAGGTTAATTGGAGTAATATGTGTAGTGACAGCTTCATAATTTATTAGAATTTCATTTGCATCAGTAAGTTCAAAAGAGACAGTGCACTTAAGTTCACCAGGATAATTTTCTTCCATTGATGGGCTTGTATATGAGAACTGCACTAAATTATCTTTTACTATGCTATCCCAAATAACCTAAAAAATTCAAAGAGATAATTTAATTATTAAAAATTAGATAAGTATAAATAAATAGAAACATAAAGAATTTAGAACAAATTAACTATTTCATTTGAAACAGAATTTTTAGCAATTAATGCGAACACAATATAATATATAATGCCCAGAAAACATTAAAAATCAATTAAATTACAGATAAGCAGCATTTTTGAATTCTGAGAGCTAATGGAGTGACTCAGGGATGGGCAAACTTTTTCGGTCGCCTGCCGAAAGTCGGGGGGGGGGGGAGTTCGGAGGCCAGGATAAATTTTTCTAAAATTTTAAAAACAATATACAAGTATTACAATTTAAATGACATACTCTGCTGAAACCTAAGCAATGACAGAAAAAGCTAAAAGTATCATTTCTGTCTTTGAAAGACAAATTTTGAGAAGTATTTTTGGTGGCATAAAATATAACAACATCTGGAGAAGAAGAACTAACTATGAACTCTATAAATCCTTTAAAGAAATAGATATAGTAAAATATATAAGGATTCAGAGAATTAAATGAGCAGAACACCTGTGCAGAATGAATGAAAATCGAGTAACTAAAAAGATCTTCTCGACCAGACCATTCGGCACCCGAAAAAGAGAGAAACTTAAACTTAGGTGGCTCCAATGTTTGGAAACAGACTTAAGAATTTTAAAAATAACCAATTGGATGTCCATAGCCACGGATAGAAGAACTTGGAATTCGATTCTGAGGAATGCAATGGCCCATCCTGGGCTGTCTGGCCATTGAAGAAGAAGAAAATTTAAATATGTTAATGAGATGAATGAGATTGCTATTTCATTTTTAAAAGTTTCTTATATTGAGGTTCGAAGTGAGATGCACTGATTCTAAGGAACGAGGCTAAATGCTCATCTGTCACTCTACTTCTGAAATAACTCCTTCTAAGGTTCATAATTGAAAACACTTCACATATATAAGATGAAGCAAACATAGCACTGATTAATTAAGATACAGTAACACGCCGAACAAGTATTAATTTAGAAGTTAAACAACAAAAATCAGCGTTATATTTTTAAATTTGAATATATAATGCTGTTTTTTTTTTTTTTTTTTTTTACTTCTAAATTAATACAGAGGCTGTTCGCACATTTTTTAGACGATTTTGGTAAGCGGTAATAAAAAATCGTTTGCTGCAAAAGAAGTAATTGCAATTGTACTATGTTTTTAAAAGTCAAAATTATCGTCTGTGGCTTGAAAGTTTTGTTTTTATTCAAAATGGCGAATTTAACAAAGCAGTGGTTCGAAGGCTACATTTACGCTCTTTCCGAAGAGAAATATGCATGCTCCGTTATCCAAAAACGATGCGAGAGTCATGGTCTTGTGATATCTAAAGCGTCGATAGGTAATATCATCAACAAGAAAGGAGAAAAACGTCAAATTGGAGCCTCAAGTGGGACAAAAATTCCAAACAAGTATCCAAGGAAAAGACGGACATCTTTCGACTATTGCAAAGGTTCGTTGTTTAATGTTAAAAGAAAATCTCCCTAGTCAAAGGACAGTTGCAAAATCATTAAAATGCTCGGTGTCCACTGTAAACAAAATGATAAACATTGATTTAAATCTTAAGAAAGCGAAAAAACGCAATTTGCATCGTCTTCTTCCAAAGCATATCGCTCAACGCAGAACACGCTGCAGAATTCTATATGAGAAACACTCATGCAAAGAAAAGTGGAAAACAATTGTCACAATAGATGAAGCATGCGTGTATTTAAATGATTGTAACAAAAAAAAAAAAAAAAAAAAAAAAAAGCCACTTATTATCATAAAAGGGGAGAAAAAAATTTAAGTACATGGTTCAAAGAATCAAAAGAAAGTTTTTCTAAGGGATTCATGATTGTTGCTGGTTTTTCTTACAATGGCAAGTTAAAAATAAAGAGACTGCAAAAAAATGTCAAGATTAACTCCAAATACTATCAGGAACATATTTTATCGCCAATTTTTCTAAATGAAATACCATCACTTTACCCACAGTGCCATCAATCTGTGAGACTTCATCAGGACAAAGCTAGCAGTCACACATCAAAATCCACTGTAAATTTCCTAAAAGAAATGGAACCAAAAACTGGTATCAAGGCACCCTTCACTGATATCTCTACTAAATCTCCCGATGTGTCACCTATGGATTTTTGTGCTTTCGGACTTTTAAAAACTGCATTATCCAAACGTTGTCCCAAAACCCTTAACAGGACTCTGGAAAGCTGTTCGGGAGGAATGGGATAGAATATCTCTTCTGCCACTTCAAAAGGCATTATTATCCTAGAAATTGTGGTGTCGAAAGATAGTTCAGAATAAGGGATGTCAAATAGAACATTTAAAACACAAGAATTTTATTTAATTTAGTTTTGTGAATACAATATACATCGTCTAAAAACTGTGTGAACAGCCTCTGTAGCACTGATTTTCTGGACATGAGATATTGAATTTAGGAAACTTACTTTCGACAACGATTTCTAAAACTCTAACTTTGGCATATTTAGAAACAATTGCTTGAGATGAGTCTTAGATTGCAACTCAATTATTTCAAGCTGCAAAACTGCCAAAACTGCTTCACAATTTACGTTGAAAGGCATGGTAAAAATATCCAATTCTGTTTGAATTCCACCGAAATCTTGAAATCTGCGTTCTAACTGAAAATGCAGTTTTTTCGAGCCATCTTCCTAATTCTTAAGCTTCTCTTCATTTACTGAGGTACTGAATTTAACCTCGGGAAATGACACTAGTTGTTCTTAACTAGCTGCCCAGCAGATTAAGTTTTAGTTTAAAAGCTTTGAGATGGGCCCTGATATCGTCGATAAATTGATTTTCCTTGCATCTTGACATTCAAGTTGCTCACATGACAAAGAAAATCTGTGGAAAATGCAAAGCACGAAAGCCATTCTGTATCTTTTAAAATTTCGCACTCCGCAGAACACTGTTTCTTAAGGAATTACAACACAATGTCGTCTTTCAGCTGCCATACTCGCTCGAAAACACATCCTGCACTAAGCCATCTTACTTTCGTGTAATACAGTACATCCGAATATTCAGATTGCACGCACTGAAGAAAATCTCAAAATTGCCTGTGGTTAGCATACGAGATCGAATAGTATTTAGAAGCTTCCGGACTGCACCAAGCACGGGTTTCATATTCAATGCAGATTTACACAGAGCATCTTCATGTATAACACAATGTAGAAAACAACATTGTTCACGGGATAGATTTGCTTAAAGAGTCCAACAAATCCAGATTTTTTTTCCTGTTATACGAGGGCTATCCAGAAAGTAGATTACGTTTTGGAATAAAAAAATAAACAAAGTATAGGAAACAAATTTTATTATATACAGATGAAAGCCACACTCAAATACTACTTTTCTACATAGTCACCATACAAATTAAGGCATTTGTCGTAGCGATGTACGAGCTTGGAAATTCCTTCGTCGAAAAATTCGGCCGCCTGCGCCTTCAACCACTTCGTTACCTCTTCTTGCCTTCCATCTTGCACAAAACTTGTGGTAACCAAGCTTTTCGCTGATGATTTCGTGCAACAAACTTCGCGAAATTTGTGGAAAACTCAAAGAAAGTTCCGTTATTGTGAAATTTCGATTTTCACGGACTTTAGCATCGACTTTTTCGAGAAGTTCGGCGGTCACTATGCTGGGTCTCCCACTTCGATCTTCGTCGTGAACATTGGTTCGGCCATTTTGAAATCTTATGACCCACTGACGCACTCCACCTTCAGTGATAATGTTGTCCCCATACACTTCACGAAGCTGCCGATAGATTTCTATCGGTTTACAGTTTTTTACAGTCAGAAACCTTATTACTGAGCGCACCTCGCAGCTCGCGGATTTTCAATTAACGCAGACATTTCAAACCGTCACAGTATCTGAACGGAGCACAGCACGAACCTCTCACTAGCACGGCTAGATGCAGACTGAGCTGCGCAACGCTCTGACCCCAAGATGGCCGCGCTAGCCCCGCCCCTAGCGGACACAGACGGAAACGTAATCTACTTCCTGGATGGCCCTCGTATATGGTGCTTCATCGATCGCAATATTGCATATATTTGTTCTAGGCACTTTCAAAGTTAAAAGCCCTTCCTGAAATTCACGAAAAGTATCACATCCCGTTGTAGTTCCCTTTAAAGAACGCATGCACGCCAGTTTCTCGGTAATTTCAAAGGATCAAAATTTAAACTGGCCCAATCTTCAACTTTAATTGTGATGTCAAATTTTTATCGATGTCTTCGACCGTTTTTCGAGATAAGCTTACATTAACAAAATTATTCTTTTCTGAACATAAAAATTACAAACTTGGAGCATGCATTGTTTAATGAACTCTCCATCACTGAGAGCTTTATTATTTTTAGCAATACTGTATGCTATAATGTAACTTACATGTGTAGCTGCTTTTTGGATACTGTTTGCTTCCTTGAAAAAAATTTGTCGGCCTGGTAATTTTTTACAAACACTTTCTACATTTTGGTTTCTTTCATATTCGGACATTGCTTCTTAATTGGAATTCTTATGCTTAGCTGTGAAATGTAAGAAAATTTTATATTCTTTGAAGACTACTACAGCTTCATTGCAGATAAGACACACTGGTTTACCTTTTACAACTGTAAAAAAAATATTTCCAGGTCCATTCATCATTAAAAGCTCGGCAATCTGAATCAGCTTTACGTTTTTTAGTAGCCATTTTGGAGTTGAAATATTTTACGAATAATCTCAGCATTAGCTATCCTATACTTTTAATAATTTCACCACTATTCTCAATGATGCTGTATATCCGCAATCAATAATATGTATTAGAACTTGCGCCAAAAGAAAAAGGCTGCTGACTGGAGCTTAAAAAAAAAAAAAAAAAAAAAAAAAAAAAAAAAAAAAAAAAAATATGCGCAGTCTGCAACATGTGAGGTCTAATTCACCAATAAAGGAATTCCCATATGTCTGCTCCCCGAAAAAGAGATAACGCTTGTTGGCGCCAATCTACGGCTATAACTAACAAAGAACTTCCGCTTTTAACACTGTACTGATTGAAAGCTGTTCTGTGTTTGCTATTTCCGCCGATTTATGTTTTGTAGAACAAAAATAGCGAAATTAAAAAGATCATCAGTCCTTTGAAAAAAAGGAAGGGAAAAAAAAAATAATATTACAAAAAAAGTAGAAAAGTAAATGTATATATAATATATAAATATATATTTCTTTTAATCTGCCTTGGACAGCCAAATTAAAATTCTATACACGGGCCGGATAGAACCTTCCGGCGGGCCGTAGTTTGCCCATCTCTGAAGTAACTAAAGCAAATTACTCTTTAAAAAAGAGAAACTCATATTACATATTCTCTCAAAATGCACTTTCTCAACTAAATGCCAGTGTAAGATGACTATAGCAGTGTTTTAAAATAAAAAAGGTGAGAAAAATAAAAAATTATGAAAATTAAACTGTATCCATTTTTGAAAATAAAAAATAAAATTGCATAATCATCCTCAGATGAATCTTTTCAAAACTATGTTATTGAAATAATTCTATGAAATCATTTATTACATGTTACCTCATATTTATTTCATACTTTAACATATAGATAACTGACTGCTGTTAAAGAAAAATAGATTGGTTTACCAATTTGAACATTTGATTTTTAGAACGCACAAAAAGTAATTGTTTTGTAAACACAATCAATGCAAAATATTTTTAAACCTGAAGCAATTCTAAAATACCTTCCACCAGTGTTTCTTAAACTGTGTTCCAACCTTAGGGTTCTGTGGAGATCATTTAAGGGTTCTGCAAAACTTACGTACTTCTTTTCAAAACATTAAAAAAATTAACGCTGAGGAATCACCTGGAATCCTGCTGTCAGTGATTCTCAGACTCATTTCTGTATTGATAACTACATATGGGAAATCCCACACATCTAGAAATACAGAGAATTCTCCAGTTTTAAAAATACAGAGAAATCCTGTATATTTGAATATAAAAAGGTGCTGAAAGTAGGAGATAATATTCATTTTTTATATGTGTCTTATAATATAAAAATTGATTGAAAGTTTTTTATTTTTATTTTTCAGTTACTGATAAACTTTATTTGGCTATTCTAGCATTAATTTGCTATTATATTTAATTCATTAATATATATTCATTAATTTGTAGGACTAATTTTAAAGGTTTAAACATAGAATTTCAGCTGTGATTGCACTTCTACACGTTTTTGCACTTCTGCAGGTGTGAAGAAGATTTTGTGTTTAAACCTTCATAACTAATTCTGCAAATTTATGAATATTATGCTAATTCTTGTTACCTAAACATTTCTAATAATCCATTTATTATCGAAGCCCAACCTTCGATCATGTCAGTAGAAAAATACAAAACTTTTATTTAAATTATACCTGATTTATCATTGCAGGAAAATTTTGAATTGATGCCAGAAGTGGAACTCTAGTGCACTTTAAAAAATTAATATCTTAACTAGTCAAAAAGTTGTGCTGGCACATTTACGATTTGCAACTATATGAAATGGGTTTCTCAGCTGTACGTGCTGACAAAAATATAAATACCACAACAGAATCAATGATGAAGATGATATAAGAATTCAACTTTAATCCATAAAGACTAATATTTAGTATATCTCTAATAATAAAAAGCAGCACTTCTCATTAAAATTTTAACTTCTGTTTTAATAGATTATTTTAAGACCTTTTAGTTTTGGAATTTCTTTTTGGAACAAATAAATTATTATTTCAAACAATTTTCATTTTTGTTACAAATAAACTGTTACATTAAAACCATAGTATTGAAACAAACCAAGTGTTCCACAATAAAAGTTGACATTAAAAGGAGTTCCACTGTTCAAAAGGATTAAAATGCTGCATTACACATATTTATTTCAATAAAATCTGAATTAGAAAATTGATACTGAAAATGGTACATGTAATTTCATGCATGTCATCTTCATGTGACTTTTATTAAATTTCAGTTGCATATATCACTATTTAAGAAGCTCTTAAAATGAGCAGATTTTTACAAAAGCAGTAAAAAAAAAAAAAAAAAAAAAAAAAAAAAAGATTTTATAATTGGAACTTCAACCGATCCATTCACTCTTAGACATTTCTAAATTTTAAAACAAAATGTTAAATAAAGTAACATTATGACAGTATCAATAACACCTTCAAGGGTTAACTGATTTTAGATTATAAATAAGTATGTACAAAACTTGCCTTATCGAAACCTTTAATTCCACCATGCAGATGATTAGGGGCATTATTGATTGTAAGATTATATTCTTTATTTTGCAACACAAATTTGCCTTTAGCAATTCTGTTGGCAAAACGTCCTACAGTGCAACCAAAATAATGTGGATGATTAACGTAAGCTAAAATAAAAAGTAAAATTTTGAAAACTTATTGGAAATAAACAACATTAGTATAAAAACATTTTATATGATTGGAACTAAATTAGCAATATGCCAAGCCATTTTGTAAATTTGCAACATACAACTATGAAAGTTTTAATAGAAAAATTTAAATATTATAACAGATTTCATTATATAGTAACAGATACATATATAATGATACTTAGTTTCCAAAAAATGATTAAAAAAATATACATAACATAGTTCCATAAATCCAGTTAAAAGATTTTGAAAATTTTGGTCAATTTTTAACAGTTTTGTTTCTTATGAAAGTAAAAGTGGTACTCTTTTGTTATCGGGACCAGATTCAGAAAAGTACGTTAGGTATGTATGGCTGTATGTAAATGTTCATGCATGCATGTACACATGTATATAGACACATGCATACATTTCCTAATCCGGTCCTGATAATGCAGAAATTATATATAGTATCAGGAAAATATATATATAACATAATTGTTTCATAAGAATAAATTGAATTTAATTCAGGCATGCTGGATTATTGTATGTTTGCTGTCTTATGAGTTCATTGCCACCAATTTCGGAAATTTATAATTCAAAATAACCTCTTCCAAAAACTGTATCTACTTTAGTATCGAACAAAAATTCTAAGCATTTCTGTAATGATTTAGAATATCTTCTATGAATAGTGTAACTAATGATTGATTTTATTAATTTATTAATAATTTCGTGACCTCAGCTTTCTGAAATTTAAATATTTCTTAGAATTAATATTATGTTAACAATTTATTACTGTTTTAATTTGGAATTAATGTTATGTTTTAGGTTTGGAGGCAACTTCCCCTTGATAAGTCTGTCTCCTGCCTACTCAACGGTCATTCACTTATGCATTTTTAAAAAAATTGTTTGGTTTAATTTTAATTTGCTAAATTAGTGAATTTATTTTCATGGATTGATTTTGCACTTAATTTGCTTATGCTTCTGAATTTAAATGATATTGTAGATTAGTTTGAGAATTAAATCTTTTATATGTTTGCACTTTTTTAAAATTTTTAAAAAAAATTTGGCTTTTTTTCTTTTTTTAGGCTTTAAATTTGCTTTTCTACTTTATACGTGTTTGTTAAAAATTAAATTTTAATTTGTTTAAATATATATAACATATATATTTTTTCCTGAGAGGAGATTATAGAATTTTTTCATTTATCTATAACTGCCTAATGAACATTAGCATAATGGCTGTATAGTAAAAAGTGGGAGATGATAAAATATTATCAGTAAAAAGTTACAACAGTTGCCTGAGTATTTAATTAGTCATAACTGACTTCTTTTGCCCTGGAAGTATTCTAGGCTGTTACAATTTTAAATTAAACTTTTAGTAAATTATTAACATACAATAATAGTTACAGATATAATTATACAACTATGCACACTGGCTGCTATCTGGGTAACTGGTTATAGCATAGTACTTAGCAGCTATTCACTTAGAAGAAAGATATAAATATCAGTTAGTCTTCTAACTCACATTTATATTAATCTCTCAGGAATTCACATAAACAATCAAGAATTAGTTACAGATTATGTTATGTTAATTGAATACTGAAAAATATTTATTATCAGAAATTTTGCTTTCAGTTCTAATAAATAAATCTGACATATCAATACTTCAGTGAATAACAGAAAAATTATAAGAAAAAATGCCTACTAGAAAAATACAGCTTTATTTTTATGCAAAAGTTACAGTACCTTGAGAAATTTTAAAAAATTGATTAATTTATTTTTAAATTATCTGAAATTTTAAATATATTATTTATTATCTGAAATTTTAAAAATTATCTGAAATATTTAATGTTGGAAGTAATTGTAAGACTTGATATTCAAGCTGTTCTTTCTGCCTGATGTCCATTGATTTTAAATTTCTTACAAACTATAAAATTCATCTTTCAGGTTGATTGTTGGAAATAAAACCTAAGATGAATATCTGAGTCTCATGGCTTTAACTACTAGACTACTGGTCAGCTCAATTCTTAGGGTAAAATTTTAAAAAATTTATTAACCACATCTGGCAATCATTATAATTCTTAAATTTTTCTCCAAACTCATTTTAAACTTCCAGTACCATGTAAGTAATTTTTTTCCCATGTAATATATGTGATATAAATATATATACTGCTCAATAAAGTAAATAATGATATGCAATTTCATCAACCTTGGTGATTTCCCTATATTTTTAAGTAACTTGCAAACATAATGAAACATTTATAAAATTCTTTTAGAATATACGGTCAAATTTATTTAACATTAAAAATTGACTATTTTTTTACAAATGCTTTTTTATCATCAAATGTAAATAAATACTAAATAGTTATATATTTTCTAAGATGAAACTATAAAAAGCTATAATACTTTTTTAATTACTTTTCCTTCAAACCTTTAGTTAAGCTTAAAGGAACACATAACCTGTTTATATTCAGTGTACTGAAAGCATTTGATTCACCTGATGAGACAGATTCACTATTTTACTCAAGCTCATCTTATATGTAATTACGTGACTATGTTTGCCCTCCCTTAAAAAAAAAAAAAAGGGTAAAATCCTAGTATACGGTGCAGCCTTGGCGCGACTTTGAAAATTATCGCCAACACCAAAAATGATCCAAAGAACGTCTATATATATATTATACACACATAGTATATATACTATATACATACTATATACTATGTTTAACTGTATATTTTCTTTGAATGACCTGTTAACTACTCATCCTATATGTCCCGTTTTTACTGCTCATCATAAAGTCGCCAAAAGTAGCCAAATCCCGTGTGCACCGGATACTAGGATTAAACCAAAAAAAGAGTTAGGATACTATACATACATACTTCAGTGTTAGGATACTATACATAATAGAGAAAAGTAATTTATGTTAAATTAACGCCAATCAAGTGCAAACAAAGTACACATTTTTGAAAAAGTAACTCGATTTTTCTTTATACAGACCATATCAATAAGTTAAACATACATGAAATATCGTCAAATCCTAGTACAATATCTTCTAGATTTCCATCTTTATCAGGAACTTTAAGAGATGTGATAGTCGCTCCGTAACTTATTACTTGGAATTCAATTTTATTGTTTGTCAAAGTAAATCGCCGAACATCTCTTACATCACCATCGGTATTATTTATGTGGCCAAAAGAATCTTCACGAATTGCTATCACCATGATTATTCTTTTTCTTTATAAAATTCAGCAGCCGTGAAAAGTGATTAATGTTATGCCGTATATGGTCACATCAAGAAGCTTAGAATAACCTCCTTGGGTCACATGTATCACATATTTGTTTGTAAACAAACAAAAGAAACGATTACAATTAAAGCTATTGACAAATTATCTGAACTCTTTTTTTTTAATCTTAACAGACTGTCGTCTACATTTGTAATACAAAGTGAATTAATGAACATTATTAAAATGAGATACGTAACACAAAATTATTAAATAACCTAAAGATTATAAAATAATTTCATTTTTACCAACAGGCAAAAAGACTCAAAATGAAATATGAAAGGTGCGTGTGAATGTTTGTTGATGTTCAACTCGCTCCTTTTGGAATCCCTTATAAGTTATTATATTAAATGTGATGGATAGTTGAATTGGTACTTTGTTATTCTACCATCAGGAAATAGCAGTTGAACAGTACGCTTTTTTAATTCTTGTGTATGCGTTTTACTAAAGAGAGGTCACATCTTAATGCTTTTTTAAAATAAAAATTTTAATATTCTGATTATTATAAGCAAAAGATTTATTTTATGTATCAAGTATATTTTAAAATTCGCAATCAAAATGTACAAAAGTTTTATGAAAGGTTTCTATTTCATTGTTAAATGCCATTTTTATTGCTCGTTGTAATAAAAGTTATATAGAGCTTGAACAATATTGGTATTTTCTTTTTTAGTTCTACAGTCTTGAAATCTGTGTATCAGATAGAACGGAAATATCCCCTATAAAATGAGTGGCTGTTCAATGATATGCATCTGATCTGAAACCATTTAGAAAAATTGAATCGTGATCTGTGATCAAAGTGTAGTATATTTTAAAGTAAGTAACGTATGCTATTCTTGTGTGAGGAAATCTTTTTAATAAATTAATTAAATTTTTAATAATTCTTTTTCGAAAATAACTTACTTAGTGAAAGCCAGTTTCAGAATTTTTCTTTATGAATGTTTTTCTAAAAATATAACTATATATTATTGCAGTGTTATTATATGTTGCCATCAATATAATGATTTTTAAAATTTGAATTTAACTTAAGAATATGTAATTCTGCAGTCTCATTCAGTGTTTAAAACAAACTTATTGCACCAGTAAATATTTCAAAGATATTTAAACAGTGAATTTAAATTAGAAAGGAACTTATAAATTTTAATAATTTAAATATGACAATAAATTTTATGAAATTATGTAACAATAATAAGCAGTATATTGCTTTAGTTATTGCATTTTAATCATGTTTTATATTGGCCAATTATAAATAATTGAGTTCAATAACATAGCAACTTTATTTTGTGTATATAATATTAGTTATGGTGAGAGATTTTAGTTTGACACCACTAGGTAAATGTGGTCTGGTACTTGCTTGGTGTTCAAACTGACCACTAAGTAAAATTATGGTAACCCTTTGTCCTATATATTATTATAAAAAGTAGGGAATGATATTGGCTGTCAGATGTGAAATTTATATTAGTCATATTTTATGTAAAATAATATTATATTTATAAGAAAACTTTTATGACATAATGAGTGGAATAATGAATGATAAAAAATTAAAATTTAATGAGTTTTTTTTTTTTTTTTTTGAAAATTAGTTGTTTTATTTTCGAACTTGTTTCATCATATACAAAACAACAAATGAATGGGAAAAATGTGCTAGCTTGAGATAGGGTTACCAGAGTTACAGGTATCATCACTGGCATTTTTCTTTTACTTTGCAATGATTTGATTGGATAACATTCAGCCCTTTTCACCTGCTTGACAACATTTTTGCCTTCATCGCAAGATGTTGGAAAATTACAGGATTCATTTTTTCGATTCAGCTTATATATGGATTGGGTAATTTTTGAAGAAAAAATGCGCTACATGGATTGGCTTATATTTGGAAATGTATGGTTTTGTGAATTATTCAATACTGGAATCATGAAAGACAAAGAAGTGTAAATAAACAATTTTTAATGGTTAAATTTAATGATCGCTTTTCAATAACTATCATAGCTAATACTAATGCTAGATGCAGGGTTTTACTCTCAGCATTTTAGCTTTAGAGGGGATGTTGCTGCTAATTGTACCAACTATGATGTTGGAAGTGGCTCTTGTCCAACTGGCCTTGACTGAAATCAGTTAAAGACATATCAGAATATTGTGATATTTATTGCTTCACAGACCACTATTAAAGCAATTGCTTTAGTCATACTTTCAAACAATGGGTCTGTTCTAAATTCTCAGCCAGTGATAAATTTTGTAATAAATAGTGGTCGTAACTCTGCAGTGATCCCAAGTGCTTGTGGAATCACATGTAATGAGTTTGCTGACATTCTGGCCAAGGCTGGATCTTTCCTCCCTCAACCCAATCTTTCTGTTTGCTATCACATTGCTAAGAGAATCATTGGAGCCAGATGTGGAGCTCATCTTTGAGAGAAGAATGGGGACTCTGTGAAGGGGAAGATTTAGTGTTCGCTAATGGAGAACCTGATTCCTTATGACCTACCTAGACATGTTGGTGTCACTAACTTTAGATTAAAAACTGGACATTACTTTATCATGAAACACCTACACAGATTTGGCTTAGCAGACTCTCCATCTTGCCCATTATATGATATTGATGACATATCTGGTGACCGTTTAGACACTTGTTCTGAACTTAATGGTGTAGCAATGGCTAATGCTGTCAAAAATTATTGTACTTATTTTAATGTTTTTGAACTGTATTGGGCTGCCTATCATAGACAAATGGCAGTCATGCCTAGGTCTGGGGTAGGATTTAAAAAAAAAAAAAAAAAAGGAAATACAGGGTGCAGCAGGGAAACTTCCTTATTTGAAACGCGCGCCATCTAGCGACATTAATTCCGAGAAGGGTGGGGTGACACTCATTGAAAACAGTAGTATTTAAAGTTTTATGTCATGTAGGTTTAGTACCGATCATGCAGTAGACGAGAGAGGAGCATACGTTGCTGCGATAATCCCGAAGTACCAATTTTTAGAATAACAATGCATATGAAATTAATGTTATTGAACACACATTAAGAAACATTTAAAATGTTTTAATTTTAAGCTTGTTGAAAGTGGAAGCCTTGTTAATAATGTTAGGCATCTGTTTTAAGTCTTTTTAGAATCGGACTGCTATTGCAAAGCAGTAATTGATGTGAATTATGTAAGACTAATGTTTTCAGAGGCTTTTAAAAATATAAACAGCTTTTTATGCTTCTTTCACCTCTTATTTTTATAATCATTCAGCTATTATGCTTTTTCATTACCTGTTGCAAATTTCCTATCTAACACAATTTTGACATCTAGTCCAACAGCTTCCAGTTGAAATGCCTATTTCCAAAAAAATTTCAGTACTCTTCTGTTATTGGGACTAGATTCAGAAATATATGCATGTATGTATGGAAGTATGTGTTCATTTATGCATGTATATATATATATATGTATGTGTGTGTGTATACACACACATACACTTGTGCACACGTACACACATTTCTGAATCTGGTCCTGATAACAGAAGAGTACCAAATCTTCAAATATATTTCTGTATATTGTAAACTTGAATATGCAGGTTCCGTATTTTTGTGCTGTTTTTGCTTAAAAAGTCATCAGAGCATCACATAAACTTAGCATCACACATGAGCCAAAACAGATATGTGCTATAAATATACCTGGGTTTTCACACAAATACTTTTTAATAACATCTTGGGTTACAGTATAACTATTTTAGCAATGAACTGTTTTGTCTTATGAATATTTTTTTGGGACTTTTCTGTGAGATTGTGGATAATCAGAAAGTTCCTTTTGAACATTGTATTTTCACAAAATATTGTCCTTTAGAAAGTACAGCTCCATAGAATGCCTATTCTTGCACCCTCTGTTTTAGCAAAACAGCATGTTTCTTAAGAAATTCACTGGTTTCTTTCTTTTTAGCTGACATTAATTTTGCATTCCCATTATAAGCCCCCCTCCTCCTGCAAAAAATGCTTAAATGGTAAAACATTGAACAATGAATGAAATGTCAAACTCAAAGATGAGGATAATTAAAAATATCAAATCTATGTAAACTGTAAGTTGTTCTCTTTAAATCAGAACGATATATTTTAAAAGATTGGTTAAGCTTGTTCATTATAGAAATTTTAGATGATGCAACTTTATTTGATATAGATAAAGATCTTTATTGTAATATATTTCATTCTTTAAAAGCTATTAAATTTTATAATTATTTAAATAAACTTATTCAGCTTTAAATGTATTTTTTATGTCTCTATCTATATTAATTTCCATGAACTTTTAGCTGATTTTATTGCTTCAGATTCTCTTATCATACCATGAATGCTGTTAGGTACTTCATAAATGTGCCATTAAAAGAACCAACCAACAAGGAGCCGTGTTAAAAACAACAGGAGATTGAAGAAGTATATAATGAAAATCCAATTAAAAGAAAGTTCAACTACGTACATAATGCAGAGACTAAAAGATTGAGAGCTATAAAATTTAGCACAGATTCTTGCAGGGATGGTTCTTATGGGACAAAACCAATTTTCCAAATTTATTATTATTTTCTTTTTGTTATTTAATATAAATTTTTATGCATTTTCATACATAATTAATGAAATAATTTTAATGATTGAACTAATTATTTCAGTTTTTGTATGGTTGAATAAATTAGAAATACCTTCCAATTAAAGGTTATCATAAATCTCTTTACAGATTTTTGGCATTTTTTCTGAACTTTTTTCAGTTTTTGATCATTATATATCGTTAATTTTTTTTTATTCTAACACTTGGAAATCTGTGGCTTATAATGTCTTAAAATATTCAGAAGACATAAAAATAACTCTTTATGCTCTTTTAAAGCAAAAATGGAATTAAAAAAAGAAAATGTTCTGTGATATTTTAAAAATATGTTATAAACTAGCTGAGCCCTGTGAAGAGAAGTTTTGTTTCTTCAGTGACTGCATGACTTATAAGCAGCCCAGCATTACTTATTTCATAACAGTGTCATGGAATATCTTATAAGATAAGAAGGATTATGTATTAGTATAAAATGATTTCTGAGCAGTGATATTATAGAATAAAACTAATAGAAATTTAGGCCACAACCTGTAAGAAAATGTGTGAAGCATTCTTGTTCAGAAAGTTTATATCCTGGAAATGAACCCTATAGCAAAACAAAACTCAAAGAAATTGTTTTATTATATTCCATTTACATTAATTTCTGCACATAAATTATATTTTGCTTAAACCAAAATTTGTTTTCTGTGTTATTGAAAGTATATTAAAAGTCTATCAGTATTTTTTGTTTTTATAATTTTGGTACAGTATGATCAATATTAATTTTTTGATTAAAATAATTGATTTTAACATTAATTTCTTTAAAGTATTCTTTTTAGATATAAAAACAAAATTTTGAAGTCTTACATAATGTTTGGCATATTGTGAACATATAATGTATGTTTGAAACCTTTTTCAGGCAGCATAATGTTAGGACATACAACATTATTTGTAAAACATCTGCCATCTGAGTTAAGTGTAGCTGACAGAGAAGAGTTATTGAAACTTGTTGGTGCAGTTAAAGTGAACATCATGCCAGATAATGGAAAAATGAAATATACAGCTTTTGCTACATTTCAGACTCATGAAGATGCAAAATATGCATTGTCCTTATTACACCAGAGAAAAATCTTTGATCATCATTTAGTTGTAGAATTTGCAAAAGAACAACATCAGAATTTTGTTCCACATGAAAGTGATTATGTCCCTTTTCAAAATGTATCAGTGAAAGAGAGTGCTAGTAAGTCGTCAGAGAAAGAAGTCTTGAGATTAGATATGGAAGATTTCTCCCGCAAATTACATGGAATTGCTCCTGCTCTTGGCTTAGACTATTTGCCTTCTCAACTTCTAAAATATAAATATCCACCACCAACACCAACAATAATTCAAAATATTGCTCATGCATTAGCTTCAGTTCCTAAATTTTATACCCAAGTACTGCATCTCATGAACAAAATGAATCTTCCAGCTCCATTTGGTCCTTTAACACCAGCACCACCACTAGCTCCTGATTTACCAGCAAAAACAGAAAATACATCAGAAATTATGGATAGAGATTCCTTTGAAGTAGAAAATATGGCTGTTACATCTTCAGAAGAATCTGAATATGAAAGTGAATCAGAAGGAGGTGACCATAAAATCCCTGAAAAAGTTCTTCCACAAAAAAGACCAATGCAAAAACCAAAGCATAAAAGAAAAAAGCAAAAGTTAGCCAATCTTATGCCAATGCCGAATGCTAGTACTGGGCGCCAAATTACAGAACCATCAGAGGTATTTGAAGTACAAACTATAAGTCAGAAAAAAATTAATGTGAAGAAAATAGATCACCTTACGTCTGCTGTTGGGCCAACACCAGTTATTGAACCTTGTGGAAGTTTTGGAGCCATTGAAGCTCCTAAACCAGTTACAGGCAATGAAGGGAATCAGAAAGAGCCTGGGGAAGATGAATGGGATGATTCTCAATTTATAACTTTGGAAGCACTGCGGAAAAAGAAAATTTCATCTAGGGAAATGAAAACTATGTCAGTATTTAGAAATTTTTCACCTGGTGAACCATCAGTTCGTTTGTATATAAAAAACTTAGCTAGACAAGTAGAAGAAAAAGATTTGAGGTATATTTTTGGAAGGTTTATAGATAGAAATTCAGAGCAAGACAGAAATATGTTTGATATTAAACTTATGAAAGAAGGTAGAATGAAAGGACAAGCTTTTGTAACTCTAGCTAATGAAAAACAAGCAACCGAAGCTATTAAAGAAACAAATGGTTTTGTGTTACATACAAAACCATTAGTTGTGCAGTTTGCAAGATCAGCTAAACCAAAAGAAGAAGGAAAAAAAGAAAAGAAATCATAAAATCATAGTGTTAAGAAATTTTATATTTCGTACTAATGAATTTTTTAAAAATTATTAGTATTGAGAATACTGATAGTGTTTTGCTTTCATTTCAGTATTTGAAGATGACAGAAGAGCTGGTCAGTGTTAAAATCTTATTTTTTGCCAAAGCACGTGAAATTATGGGGATATCTCAAATGGAAATGAAATGTTCTAAAGGACCATTTACTGGAGAAACTCTAATGAAAGAAATTAAAAAAGTATGCAGAAATTTAGACTCTGTGTCCAAAAGTCTAATTTTAGCTGTAAATGAAGAATATGTTGATAATTTAGAGACATTTTATTTAAAAGAAGGTGATCATATTGCAATAATTCCACCTTTAAGTGGAGGATGAACCAGCAATTCAAGCAATTTTTAATTGTAAAAATGACCAAGTTGAAAGAAAATTCTTCCAAACTGGTCATTACTGCAATTAAATATTAACATTTTGTCAAACTGGTTGTTACTTCAATTAAATATTAATATTTTGTAATTAAATGTGCCATTAATTTAGTTTCATTCATGATTTTAAAAAAATAGTGTTAATGATATTATTCCATTGATTGTGAAAGCTGGTAGAGATTCTGCCAAAGTTGCATCTAACATTTCTGTAGAATTAATGCCTCTTTATGTAATAAACAACCAGTATTCTACTTGCTTCATAAAAATGGCTTTTGTTGATTTCTTCTATTTTATTAGGTCCTCCGTTTTTTTTTTTTTTTTTTCCTGTAAGCCCTATTTTGAATGCTGTGAGTACAAACTTCTAATCTATTACCATTTTGTTGGCCATATCCAGGTCTTCTTTCCCCATTTAACAGCAATTCGCTCAACCAGCTGTAAATTAACTGGAGTGCAGTAATAAATTCTGCATTGTCATTGTTAATAATGCTAATTTGTGAAAGATATGCCATATCGTTGAAAGATTCAAATCACACTGTAGTGCAATTTCTCGGGCACTGCTACTACCAATAATGGTCTTGTAGGTGGCATTAACAATTGCATTCATATTAGTAACTGCATTATGACACCTATTTCTGCCCTCTGCCAGGCCGATCTGCTAAGAATACTATTTCTAACTTCTGTATTATGCTTTTCTATGTATAAATTGATAAAGGGCCTTTACTAAGGTTGTTATCACTTCTAAACTCACAAAAAGTGGCAGTTGTGTTTTATTGATAAAGATAAAACAACACATGTAAACAGTAACATTTCACAAGTAACATGTGCTGAAGCGTATTGAACCAGCTAACATTTGAAATATTCTTCATTTTTTCCCCCTTTATAGACTGAATTACTGATGTTGCTGTCATTTATGCAATTGGGCATTTGCATTTTAAAATTTTACTTACGTTTCATGCAAGTTTTCAATTGTGTAGACTAGAACAGTGCCAAATTTCCCCCTAATGGCAACTTTCTGGAACTAATCTTTTCATGGAATCTTTACCAAATTTAGTGGCATACCAGCTGATAGATTGAGTCACAGATGGCTGTGAGTGATGTCAGTAAAAAAAAAAATAAAATAAAAAAAAAACTGTATATAAAGAATATCAGAGATAATAAAAAGATTATTGAAAGAATATTAAAGTATTTTTAGAACTGTCCATTTATCTCCAACTAAACTGTAAACTGTATTCATACAGAGCTGTTTAACTTTTTCTGTATTCAACCATATGCTTCCTGAACATTCAATTTTTTTTAAGCTGCAAGTATTTGTTTACTGTCGCTACAGGTGTATTGAAAGACTCCCTAGTTGCTTTCAGCATTAATGGATTTTCTACCTGAGATTTCACTTTACAAACAGGATACATCTTTTTCTGATAATAATTTTGAGTCTTCCTTTCCTATAAAAATAATGATTAATGGATATTCCCATTCCAATTAATAATGTGCCTCATTTTGCTCATAGAAATCATAATATCATGCATTCCACAGCATTTTTTTTTTATTGCAGAACACTTTTCTTTGGAAGAGGCAAAAACAGCCTTCAATCCACAGCTTCCTTACATTTTGAAGAAATAAATTTCAATGATATTTCTCATTTTAAATGATATTTTTTGGCCAGAAGTTTTTATTCCTCAACATTAACATGTTTTAATTCTTTGTTGAAATAATTAAAAAATATGTTAATACCAATCATATGCTTTATTTCATCAAACAGATCTTGTTTGTTTAGTTAATTTGGCAAAGCACATAAGAGCTCTCTCTCATTAGACTCATCTAGTTATATAATTTCTTAAAATAAAGTAGAAGGTTTTATGGAAATAGAGAACCTTTCCACTTAAGTGTTTAAACTATGTACAAGATTGAATTCTAATTTGTAATTCATTAGCGTGCAATGTAATTTTATTATGTGAAAATCTGAAGTTATGGATAGTTAATTTTTCATATGTTCAGCTATAAATTTTGTAATAAGTGCTATGTTATCTAATACAGAATGATTAAACATGAAAATCAGCAATTTTATTTAGTATTTTCTTTCTAAAGTGCTGAATTTTTATTAAACCACTGAAAATGATCTAAGTATATTTGTTCTTAAATAGCTTTGCAAATTTTATAAAAGTGCATATTCAACTTACTAATTTGAAATTCTGCTCTGTAAATATCATGTAAAAAATTAAGAGTTTTTGTTACCCCCCAAAATTCAGAATACTTTGCTATCAATACGGCAACTATTCTTTATTCTGAAAAAAAAAAAAAAAAAAAAAAAAAAAAAAAAAAAATCTAACTAGAAGGTACAGTAAGGCAAGGAGGGAAAAACATTGTTTTATATCTCCCATTCTAGTTCAGTGAACGTCTTCAACCTGCATTTTCCATGTCTTTGAATGTACAATTTAGGCTATATGTTAAATTGATATATAGAATTATGATAAATAGCATGTATTTGACATAAAATCAAACTTTTTTCAAGTGAAATAATATATTTTTCCCATATTTCAATTATGAATATTATTAATTAAAGTTATGAAATTATGAATTAAAGTTATGAAAAGTGGAAAGTCTCATTTAATTTTTTTTTAATGGCATTCAAAATTTTAGTTCTGTAATGTTAACTGAATGTAAGTTATATTTGATAATATCCTTTTACTTAAATTTTCTTAATTTTTACATATATTTTTGTTTAAATTTATATATGTTATCTGAAATTATTATAAAAACTTCTAATATTTATTTTAAAAGATGATATACAAAATTTCATGGATTACAATTCAAATTATTTTTGCAATTTTTGGAAATATTCAAATTAAAATTTTTTTTTTAAATAAATGATAAAGTTTAAATTTAAAAATAAAGTATTATTTTTCTGTCAAAGTTTACCAATAAAAAGCTTCTTTTTTTTCCCAATTACTCTCTTACTGTGAATATGCTGTAACTGTTATAAACTTCTGTACTTTGAGAAATTCTAGACTTTGAAATGCATACCTAATTAAGGTAATAAAATCTTTCACAAATACTCTCCATATAATTTAATATAATGTTTTATATTTGCATATATAGTACACTTTTGTTGATTAAAATATTTTACTTGTATTTATATAGTTTCATAAGTACAAAAGTATAATTTGCAGGAATGAAATAGAAACAAAATAATGATGTATGATTATGTACACATGAATAAATATATACCTTTATACATTTTTTATAATTTTATTATTGAATACTTCTTTTATACAATTATAATTCATCTTGTTGATTTTTATCTAAATAGTCAAGAAGTTCTTCTTTAGTCATTTTAAAATTACTTTCTAACCACACAGTCTTTAATGTTTGCATTACTTTTCTCAACTCTGGACCAGCTGCGTAGCCTCTCTCCATCAAAATGTGTCCACTAAGAGGAAATTTAGGTATTTTCAAATCATTCAGTTCTTTCCATAGACAGACATCTCCACGATATTTCAAAACTTCACAACTCCGTTCATGAACATCACTAGTTTTATGTTTTGTATTTATTATCATTTCAAGAAATGGTTTAATAGTTGTGTCACTTCTGTCTCTATTCCTTATTATGAATAATGACAATTCTTTATCATATGTAGAAAATTTCAAGCGAGAATGCAGCGCTAAAACCTATGGAAGGGAAAGAAAGAATTTTATGCACATATTATGAAACTAGACATAAAACTTGAATATAAAAACATGTATGTATATATATATTGTGTCCACAAAAGTCCTTGTCCAACCTTTATTTTCACAACTGTTGCTTATAGATATATACTTCCAATAACAAAGATGTTTTAAATGATGCAAATATTTATGTTAACACATTTTAAAATTTTAAATATTCAATTTTATAAAAATTAAAAATAAATTATATTGTTCTCCAGTCCTTATACACTGGTTATCATAAATTAAAGAAAAATCACAAAACTCACGATTACTGAAAAAGTTACATGTAGAATTTTATGAAACTTACCCACAATATACAACACATAGTAAGGTATCAAATAACATAAAAAGAAATTACCAGACAATTATGGTAGTATAGAAATTAGCACATGTATAAAATGAACAAATCGAAGATGTCAGTTTGCTATAGTAAAAGTACCTTCAATATAGAATATACTTGCCTCCAGAAGCAATACAGCACATTCAGTGATGTGTGATGCTTTCAATTATGCGGTCTATCAGTTCCATAGGAAGCAAGAGCCATTACTTTTGCAAAGCAGTTGCAAGTGTGGCAAGGGTCTAAGGGGGCAGATTGCGAGCAGCTAGATGTCTCCCTAAAGCATCCCAAATGTGCTCGATAGGATTCAAGTCCAGGGATCGAGCTGGCCACTCCATGCGCATAATTGTTTCCTGTTGAAGATAATCATATACGATGCGAGCCCTGTGTGGTCTTGCATTTGTCGTCCTGTAACAGGAAAGCATCACTTATTGCCCCGGCATATGGGCACACATAAGCATCAAGGATGTCAACTCTATAAACATGAGCATTCATGGTTCCCCTTGGAAAAACATAGAGGTCTGTGCGTTAACCCAAAGAGATGCCACCCCCAAACACACACTGCCTCTTCCGTATGCATCTCTTTCACAGATGATAACGGGTTCCAGGTTCTCTCCATATCAAATAACGCCTACTATCGTGTTCTAGACTAAACCTGGACTCATCCGTAAAGAGAATAGCCCTCCATTGCTCAGGTGTCCAGTGGACATGTTATCGTGCCCACTGCAAACGGTCCCTTCTATGGCCTGACTTGAGCGGCACGCAAATGGTTGTTCGCCTCGCATACGGACCACCTTCGTGAAGCCTACTATGCACAGTTGACGTTGACACCAACCTTCTGGTGGCTGCAGCAAGGGAGGATCTAAGAAGAATCAGAGTAACGGTTTTATTCCTGAGTGCACATAATGTCAAATATAGGTCATCGGCGCTCGTCGTAGCAGTTGGCCGTCCTTGGCTGAACCTCCTAGGTACCGAATTTGTGATTTGAAATTGCCTCCAAAGTCTATAAACCACAGAAGGACTCACATTTAGCCATCTAGCCACTTCTGTTTGACTTTGTCCTGCCTCTAGTCTCCCAATGGCTTTCTATCGTAGTTCTGCAGGCAAACAATGCCTGGAGATTATTGTTACGAATTGGCTATGTCAGATTTCTGATGTCACTATCACAGTGAAATATGTGGGCTTGCTCTCAAACATTGACTTTTATGCTCCTTGCAGATGACGTATTCCGAGTGCAGCGCCACTAATTTGTATATTGGAGTTTTACTCAGCTACTCTTACTTGGCAACATATTCGAATTTTACACGGTTTGGCTTATTTTTGAGGGAGTTATTGCTATTTTTGTGATTTTTCCTTAATTTATGATAACCAGTGTAGTTACATTTAGGAAAAATTTAATATATGTTAAAAAATAAATAAATCACATACAAAATGTTTGTTTTCCATATGGCAAAAAATGACCACGTTATTTAATTTTAAAATTTGGGATATTTGATGTCACTTCCAACTTGCCTCGGCATAATTAAGAAATGAATTAGAATAATTTAAGGTTAAAATTTTTCCTCTTTAAATGCCATTCAATGATATAACTACTAATGTGTAAGATTCTTTTATTTATAATTTCATTACCAACGTTATGCTGAAAGAACTTTTACATCAATAACTTTTAAGTTTGTAAGAAATAAAAAAATAATGAACTACTTTAGAATCATTATTTAAAGTAGTTAGTTATTTTTTAGTTATGTACAAATGCAAACATTTTGCTTTTTAGTTTGCATACCAGCTTTTAATATGGTCTTCACTTTTAAAATGAAATATCTTGGTCAGCTTTATAACATGAGAGTCAAACTTTTTGTATTTTACTTTTCACACTGAATATAATTTTTTTTTAAATGTAAGTTTAGACTGAAAAAAAGGTTAAAATAAATAAAATCTAAAAGGTTTCAGATTTTAAATTATGTCCAAAGGGGTGTTTTTTTAACGTTTTGTGTGTTACCTTTATTTATTAAATATCATGTTCTTTGCACTTAAACCATAAAATTCATTTCAATAGCAATGTCGCAAAATAAGTTAAACCCTTTAATGGTTTTACCCGTATTTTCTCATTCTTTTATGCAGGCCTCTTGACGGTTCATTACGGAATATTGTTAGTTTAAATATATCCTCGAAAACGGATCGTCCCATGTTTTTATAATAGCGAAAAGATAGGCCAAAAATGATTAGCCCATATTTTTGTACATCTTCCAACCCCCAATGCCTAAGGGGACAAGGGTCCACGCAAAACTGATGACAATGGGTAATGGCTGTCATTAGCACAGGGAGAAATCTTCTTGATGTTTTGAGATAAAGGCCTTACACTGACTCTGAAGAAACAAATTTATTACGAGTTACAGAGTGAATGTATATATAATAGGAATTAAGAATTTCCGTTTTAGAGCAGTTATTGAATAAAAAATAGAAGTTTTTACAAAATGAAAGTTTACCTATAAAAGCATTAATTAATTAAAACGAGAAAAATAAAAATAATAAATGCAAACATAAAAATCTGAAAATGAAAATCTTTTAGAATTTACATTATGCCCAAAGAGGCATTTTTTAAATGTTTTGTGTTTTTTTAAATGTTAAAATCCTTTATTTTTAAATATCATGTTCTTCGCACTTAAAACATAAAATTTCAGTTTAACAGCAATATCACAATATAATTTTTAAATGAGCATATCTTTAGAATTTCCGATACACAGTCTCGCCCGTTGAAGATAATTTTTATTTTATTTTCGTACAGTGTTGCCTTTGCTCGTTTTGAAATCGTTGAGTTTCTTAATCAAAAATTCACTGAAGTTTTACAAAATATAAAATAGATAATAAAACAAATTCCAAATCTGGGCTTGGAGATGCCCATATTCGAGTGGAAACGTACATTATTCAAAATTTGATGGCTCTACGTACCATTGTTTTATCACAATGCGAGAAACATACATACATTAATGCAGATTATTCATTATTTAATTTCTTTAAATATAACAGAGAGCTGTAATATTTGGTAGCAACAGTTTGAAAAGTGAACTGACATAGTTTTCAATGCAAAATGCCAAAACGAAGTTAATAGACCTTCTGGGCTAACGACCTTTGGGCTAAAAATAATGTATCATGTAATTTAATGGGAAAGCAGGATTAAATAATTCTTTTTAAAAATTCTTCTACAAATTTATATCGCGAATAATAAAAACATGAGGCTCTCTTGATAAATTTATAAATCTTATACTTCTGACAATGCGATTCGAATATTTGATTTTGTAATTTAAGAACCTATTATTCTTGTTATAAAACTACACAGGAATTTTGCAAAGAGGCTATTAAGTAATCTCTTATTCCCATTAATCTACACGATAAATTATTTTTCTTCTTTTGCTTAAGTCTTATTTCCAGGTATCCTCTTACCTCAAATAATTGAAAAGATATATAAATTTAAAACAAAATTCGCCTTAAAATTAAAAATTATGTTAAAAATTTCATGCAAATTTTATTTCGAAAGCTATTTTACGCTCTGTAAAATGCAAACAAAAATTTTGAGATTTTTAGTTTATTCTTTAAATGGAAATATGTGCAAACAATTTTGTCAACATTAAATTTAAAAAACTCTAAATCGAATTTTATAAAACTCGCTTTAGCAGCTGTATTATCATCCATAAACGGTGTGTGTACAAAATTTGAACTCAATAGCTTATCAAGAAGTAGTTAAAAAATCGACGACGATCTTTTGATTATAGCGACAAACACAGTGAGTGAACTGAATACAATTTTTGGAACAGCTCTATTTTTAAACACTTTGGAAAGATCGGTAAGTTGTTGATATAGCATAACCGTTATTTTTATAACATTCTTGGTATTATGAAACATGTAAGTGACATTCATAACTGATTCCCGACAATTCTGTTCATTTGTCAAAGTGGCTGCTTTTGAAAATATTGTGATGCTCATTTGATATGCTCCACTATCTCTGATACTCATTATCGATATTTAATTATGTTCTATTTCTGTTCTATTTCTATACAGAAATATTGATAAAATTAAGAGGGGTCAAATATTTAATTATTTGAGTTATATAACTACTTATACTGTCTCAAGAAATTTTGAGACATTTTGTAAAAATAATCTTTTTTTTTTAAATTCCTTTTTCGCCCCTCCCACTATGCTTAATGACTTTATTACTATTCTGATGAATGGAAGGTTTGTAGAGACATTAGTTTTTTTTTAGCAGCAAGAGACATGAAAAATGAGCAAAGCCCTCAGTCAATGCCTCAGTAGTCGCTGCATACGAGTGTGGTGTCGATGTGAGGACAGGTCCAATCCAACAGCAATTGTGGAGTGCCTCACTCACTGCACGACAATGCAGCATCACAGTTTGGGGCACAATTGCATGTGAAACTTTGCATATATCCATGAAATAGAATTTTTTCCCCGGAAGGGGGGAGGGTAAAAGAAGGAAGTATGTTTTGCACAGAAAACTGACATATATCTGACTACAAATACGAATAAATATATCTTAGAAATAGAGAGACAGATGCATTTACATTTAGCGGGGGGTAGGGGGGGGCTCGCATGCAATGGTGTTTTCCCCCTTCTTTTTTGCAGTTGCTAAAACAAAATTTGAAAATTTAGCTTTATAATTTATTTAAATTTTACAGTAAAAAACATAACAAATATATATATTAAATTTGACTATTTTCTCATGTTTTATATTTTCATGGAATTTTGCCTTAAAACAACAAAATTTTGATATAATGTTGTTATTTTAACATTATCATAATAATGTTACTGATAATATTAAAATGTTTTTTAAAAATGAATCACCGTGAAATTTGTAAGATACCAAATCAAAGATTTCACTAATTTTCACTAAAGATAATTTGTTTTGATGGCAGACTGGCACAATATTTAGCATCTTTACAAAAACAGCAAAATTCATAAAAAATGGATTTATTTGGACGTTTTATAACACAAAAATTTCTTAATCGATTTAAACATTAATAAGTCCTTTCTTTAAGTTTAATTTTAAACAATTTATTTAAATTAATGTGAATTGTTGTTATATATATAATTACAAAACAATTCTTCTGAAAACAAAAGAATTTATTTAAGAAAAAGTTATTTTCGTGCATTAAGCTGCAGAAAAACTATCATTAAAGACAAAGTAAAAAATTTAGAACTAATATTTTAGAAAGACAATTAAAAATAATTTACACAAATGCATCAACAATTAAATAATTGTGTAAATGCAAGCAACAATCAAATAAACATATAGATGCAACATTGTTGCATTTATATGCTTATTTGAAATTTAGTAATTATGAATTTCAATTTCTGGTCTTTGTGAAATATTAGTTCTAAATTTCTTACTATATATAGATGTGTGTATATATATAAAGAGGTAAAAACTTTTTAATATTAGATTAATACATATATAAATTATGAAGAAAATACCTCCTCCTCAGTTTTAAGCAATGCTGTTAATCTAGTCATTGGATGTGGCTTCATTGCTTGAGATCTGTTGCCAACGTCTTCATACTCTTGCACATTTGGATTTTGAGGAAAACCTGTAGAATTTAAAACATAAAACATTCTCCTTGTCATTCCAATATAGAATCTTCTAACATTAAGATTTATTTTCCTGAAATAATATTTCAAGGGGAAAAAATCAAAGAATATAAACAGGATGCATTTTGATATAGCAGATTTTAACCATACAATATTTTAAATCAAAATTTTCTTATACGGAGTTCAAATTATATTGAAATAAACAATATACTATTATCTTTGAATTATGCAGAGTGACTAGTCTTCGTATAATTTCTACCATTTAAGTACTTTTAGCTAGGTGCATATCAAGCAAGAGGTGAAATTTTATGACTAAAGCTATTAACATTCCTGAACTGTTTTTTAACATCAACATTTTGGAGTGAAAGTTTGACATGGTGCTTAAAAAAAAAAAAAAAAAAATTCCAACTACAATTTTAAAAAAATTCTAATTAAAACAAAAATGATAAGAATACAATAAATGAAAAATCTCTGAATATCGTACTGGCAAAATTCTGAAAAATAAGATGAATTCTTTTCAATGGAACTTGGAATAAGATTAGGATGATACTAAAGAAAATATACTTCTTTCAATGATGAATTTTTTTTAAATCATCATGAATGAACATATTTGATAGGATTTTACATTAGGCACACACATATTTGATTAACTGCTAGTATTCCCGAGACCTATTTCAAACTTTAAAATCTGAGTTAGAGAATATTAACTATCAGATAAAATAAAACTCTGTTAGAGATAAATAAATACAAACTTACAGCAAACTGCCTCTTTTTTTTTTTTTTTTTTTTCAGAATTATAATAATATGGTCCACATATCAGAATATAATCTAGATCATGCATCGGAAACCTTTTTGGGCACTAAGTCAAAATTAACCAAAATATGTGTATTAAGATGTTGTGTGCCAGTGGCATTTTCATTTTAAAACAGTCTTTTCTGGTGAATAATAAGATATATATATTTTTTTTTGAGAAAATAATTACAGTACACTTTAAATTTTAAAAGTATAATTCAAATTATTATAAAAATAAACATAACTGAATGAACTTTATTTTTCTCTATGATGTAAATGGCTTTCCTAGATCAATGGATTATGAATTTGTGATATCAAGTGAGTCAAGTTTGGCTTACAGTTAGTCCTCTTGAGACAAACACATCTGAATTGAGACAAATACATCTGAATTTTTCATAGTTAGTTAAGCTGCTCCTGTTCTGAAAGTAAATTTTATGTGTGAAAATATTTGCTCGTACTTGTAAGTTGAAATGAATGTGAACAAAATGGCAAAACCAATTGTTGAAATTATGGATTGGCACTGCCACACATTGATTTCTTTTTGAAGTTAAGCTACAGTTTTTGTTTTTCAAAAAAAGTAAGATAGATTTTTATTTTACAAAATTAAAAATGCATGCTCATTACTGTAACTTTGTAAAAATGTTATTATTTATGTTTTATAGTTTATTTTTTATATATTATACTTTACTTTTGGAACTCAAGTGGATCACTTGAAATTATGAAATAGGTCACTCGGTGATACACAGGCTGCTGAGGCTTGATCTAGATGCTATAATTCAGCAATATCTGATGAGAAGATTCTATTTAATCTTAAACTTTAGGCTTTCTGCATGACTTTAATTATTATGATCTGTCTTTATAACTAAGTATTCCATTTTAATTCTTATTTAATTGAAATTATTTAGTTTTATGTAATAAATGACCATTTAGAAACATTTTCATAATTATCAATTCCGAGAAATATTTATAAAATTTTTACTATAGGGGAAGAAAAAAAATGTAGATATGTTTTTGTATAAGAAATGTTATTTAGCAACCTATATGCTGGAGATTAATATTTTCAGCCATGTTTATATATAAACATCTCTTTGCTACATTGCAGGTTTTCTAAAAAAACAGACTGGTACATGAAACGAGGAACTGGCATTAAAATTATATAAAAATTATATAAAGGTACTATCCCTGTAAAAAAAAAAAAAAAAAAAAAAAAAAATTCAGATTTTAAATTACGTCCAAAGGGGCGTTTTTTTAACATTTTGTCTGTTACCTTTATTATTTATTAAATATCATGTTCTTCGCACTTAAACAATAAAATTCAGTTCAAGAGCAATATCACAAAATAGTTTTAAATTGAGCATATGTTTAGAATTTCCGATACAGAATCTAGCACGCTGAAGATAAAAAGCTTTCTCCCCCCCCCCTGTAGAGTGTTGCCATTGTTCGCTTTGAAATCCTTCAGTTTGTTAATCAAAAATTCGCTAAAATGTTACAAAATATGAAATCAATAATAAAACAAATTCCAAATTAGGGCTTCCAGATGCCCATATTCGGTGGAGGATTATGTTATTCAAAATTGAATGGTTCTAGGTACCATTGTTTTATCACAATACGAGAAACATACATATTTTTATGCTGATTTTTCATAATTTAATTCCTTCTAAATATAATGCAGGACTCTAACATTTGGTGGCAACACTTTGGAAAGTGAAAAAACATTTATAGTGAACCAATGCAAAATTGCAAAATGAAAACAATAGTAAAAAAAAAAAAAATTGTTACAGATGTTTATATCTATCAAATTATTCATAATAGCTGGCCTACAGATTATACAAGATTACATCAAAACATTATATTCTTCATAAAGAAAAGTTGTATTAGAAATGCTAACGTCTCACAGCATGGATAATAAATAATATAGCGTCATCACTGACGAATGTATGGAAGTATTCAAGTTAAATAATATATGAAAAAGCGCAATGTAAAATACTATATATTGCTTTTTGTTGACATATATACAATGTGAATAAGTTTATTATAAGCACTTTTAAATATTCTATGTGTTTACCATTAATTGCACAACACACTTCAATAAGCCTATTCACACTTAACTCCCCTCTCAAGAGCCAATAAGCAAGATAGAGATCATCCACTTTCTCTTGCTTACATTTTGTTTCAGAAGTTTTTGCGAACTTTGGGTCATGTATTCTGCTGACTGCAGATTTAATTATTATATAATACAACAAAATTGTCACAAATTATGAACTTGTTTGATTCTCAGTGTTTTTATTCTTTAATAATTAAATTCCATATGTCTAATTTTCTTGATTGCAATTTAAGATTACATTCATAGCAAAAAATTCGAAAGAATTAAAAGTATATTCATTCATTTATGTATTGTTTACTTAAAATTTTTATATTCCACAATAAGATTTATTGTCTTCATGTGCATGATTCATTTAAAAAAAAATCTTTACTGAATTCCTATTAAAATGGGTGATATCAGTTATTCATTTCACAAACTGTTTTGTAATTAACTGCAGAGCCAACAATAATGAAAAAAGAAAATAATTCAGCATTTTAATTGAACACTTCAAAATGCTTTTTTTTCTTCTTATATGTAAACTACGAAAAACAAAAGGGGGAAATTCTATATCTCCTGCTCTACTGGGCCTATTGACAAAATTAAACTTACGTTTTTCATGTCTCAAAAGCATGACTTAGGATATGTATTAGATTTATATATAGCATTGCTCTCATTTGGGTATTTTGACACTAAATCGGACTTTTTCTGAAATAACATACCAATTTTTTTCCATATTTCAATTTTATGATTCAAATTACGCCAAACTATCAAGTTTAGTAAAAATCGCATGAGTAATTTTTAAAAAATTACTTCCTCAATGTTAATTGAGTTTGGTATATATTTATTAATCTCTTTTTTTTATTAAACTTATTTGATTCTTCCTTTCACATTTTGAAATTCAGGTTCAGTCCGAATAAAATTCACCCATTTTTTTATAATTTACTTTTAAAAATTTGTATTTTTAAATATTTTTTTATAAATTTTTTTAAAACATTTTGAATTAAAATCTATAAAAGTTTTACCTTCATCTTAAAGTAGACATATTTATAAGCATACCTGCAAAAAATTACAGTTTTTTATTCAAAATTTCCAAAGATACACATGAATTTATATATTGGCACGTTTTGAAATTTGGCATAGTTGAAAGCGATAAAATATCAAATGTGATTTAGACACTTTGCTAAAATTATTTGAAAATAGGAACGATGTGACTATTTTTCCGCTCCGGCATAATGGAAGGGAAAGGAAAATTGGTTGCTATATATTAAGAAGTTTCTTGGCGCAAATTAAAAAAATTGCACCGAGATAAATTTTTGAATTTCTCCGCAAATTTCGAACCAAATTTCACAAAATTTAATATTTGCAAAGAATCGAAATATGAGAAAAACGTGGTATGTTATTTCAGAAAAAGTCAGATTTTGTGTCAAAATACCTATTTTAGAATAATGCTATATATAAATCAAATATGTATCCTAATTCGCGATTTCGAAACATGAAAAACGCACTTTGAATTTCATCAATTGGCCCAGTAAAACGAGAAATATAAAACTGTCCCTCCCCCTTTTTTTGTGCAGTGTACATGCACTATAATCAGGGTTCGTACACATTTCCTTACATGGAAATTAAGGACTTTTAAGGACCATCAAAGAAAAAATTAAGGACCTATCAGCAAACAAAAAACGAATAGAATAAAGCAATTATCCATACTACCAACTTCATGCTTGTAATTTCACTTTAAGAAACTAACAGAAGTGTGTATTATGCACTATTATTAAATTCACTTTAATACTTACCATAAAACAATTTTGAAAATTAAACTAACTCCCTACAAGTTATGAAGTAGATAACATTAAATTAGGAACATAATTTCTTTAACAACATGTATAAGTGTATTTTACACTAATAACAGTCACTATTTTAGAGATTTACATGATTATTATTTAACTTATTTGATATTTATTGAAACACAGTCAACTACTATTATAATTACAATGTAAGAATATTTTGCAGATTAAAATAACTGATTTGTAAACATACAATTTATTTCCTTGGTTTTTTGAAAGATACTAGAGTAATAAACTGTACAATAAAAGATACAAAACATTTGTGCTTTTTTTAAATCTGAAATCTTTTCAGCTATTTTAACATCTAATTTATTTATGTCTATTTCCTTTTCTTTAACTATTCTTCTAAGTTCATTTGCTTTGATAAACAAATCAATCTTCCTGCTGGTCTCAGCTTCATCTGCTAAAGCATCTACTTCTTCATTAATATCTTTAATGTCCCTTTGAAGAAATTTTTTCTTCTGCTTCATATAATCAATTTCTTCCTCAATGATATTTCTTTTCCTCTTTGAATTTTCAGATTTAGTTAAAGATTTTTGTTCTTCTAAATACTGCATATATTTAGACCTTGCAGAAGCTGCTGCTGATCTCATTTCTTTATTAATTTCGATATTAAGAACACCTCCAGAAAATTTTATGTAATCAAATACTGTGCATTGAAAAATGTATGATGAGCCACTTAAATTTTCAATTTCAATTGCTTTATTTACAGAGAAGCCCCTTTCCACGGAGGCCTGCCCATGTGACAAGATAAGAATCATTTTCACTATTTTCCATACTTTTGAATAGTGAAAATCATGAAAGTAAGAAGTGAGAAATCTGTGAAGAGAAAGATTTTGAGGATCAAAAGTAGAAAATTCATGTAAATTTGTCTTAACTACTTTGTCTAGAAACTCTCCAAACTGCAGCAGAATTTCATCCCAATCATCTTGTAAAACACGTTTATTCTGCATTAATACCGTTAGAACTATTTTTATTTTGTTCTAGGCTTTTTCTGGACTTTTAACCATCAATCGCGGGTCTATACAAGATGCATTTCGAATAAGAGAATAATTTATTGGACATTTAGACATTAAGTGTTGTACTATTGTTAAGACACATTGTTGACCTTCTTGTTTCAATGGAAAACTTTCAGCTTGTGAAATGTCCTTCTTGTGGCATTTATCATTCATTAACTGCTCAGCAATGAATCCCAAATAAACTTTACTTTTATCATTATAACAATTTGGATCATTAAAATTAAATTTATAAAGATTTTCTGCTTTAGTTATTTTTGAATATTCTAGTTTCAAAATTTTAAAGTGCTGAAGGCAATCATTTACAAGTTTTAAGATATCTTCAGCAAAAAAGGGAATAAGTGGTTTATCACTTTGATAATATTCAAGGAAAGGCAATAATATTTTCGACAGAGAGAGAAAAAAATTTAATTTTATAAGAAATGTTTTATCTTTAGTAGCCTCCAAAATATTTGAGAAGGATTTCGATGAATTTTTTTTAAACTTCTTTACAGTAGCAAGTCATACTGTAAATTCTTTACAGTAGCAAGTCATACCATATTTCAATGGCTCTGTCAACTGCTGGGACATTTTGCAACCATTGGTAAAAGCAGAACTTCACAGGTAGCTCTTTTAAGCCAGATATACTTAAAAAATCTTCACGTCTTGCAGGAGAATCTTTAAAAATCCAATATAAGGAGGATAAGAATGATGGAATGTCCCAGCCAGTGGATGACATCCTATGCTTGAAAGCATTGTTAAGAATGTGTAAACCACATGTCCCTAATGTCAAGCATTGAATGTTATATTCCTTTGTCAAGTCCTGTTGCAATAAATCATAAAATTTCCAGTTTACTGCAGGACCATCCATCGATATTTGTAAGAGTTTTGACAAGTCTAGTTTTTCAACACATTCATAAAATTTGGATAAAACAATTTCACTTGTTGCATGCCCTATAAATGCAGAAGTAAGGTACTGAGTTCTGACCTTATTTTCGTGATGCCAGTAACCTCACATAAATATCTAGTTGCTTCTTTTGATTTGTCAGATTAAGAGTCTCATCAAATAGTAATGTAAAAAACTCAACAAACAACAAAAAACTCCGTAGAAGGTGATACAAATTAATTTATGGCTTAATTGAAACCAACACAGAAATTAAGCTAAGCAAAACCGTGTAAAAACAAATTGAAATGATAAAACAAAACTTAATTTTCATGTGAATTTTCAGCGCTGATTCTCCCATTATAGAAATTTTAATTTGTTTCAGACAAAGACCACATTTAGCTTTATAAGGATTGTCATCCATTAATATCCAGTCTTTGTAGTCAGCTTGATGAAGCCACAGTTTATTGAAAATGCACTTTTTAGGCATCTCGTTCCTATTGGCGTCGGAAAGGTTCCAGGTTGGAATTGCTCTAATTTTGGCAAATATTTTCAGAATCCCCATTTTTTTTTCTCGAGCACCTTCATCATCACTTTCGCCTCTTAAAGAACTTCCAGCTTCACGCTTTCATCACAATCTGCCCAAATTTATGGATAACAACTGTTTCGAAAGATTGGGTGAATAGCCAATCAGACACCGATACTTTCGTTCGAGGAGCTAATTGTTTTTTTTTATCATTTGCAATGCAAATCCGCCAACAGAATGGTTAAGAGCCGTGCAATTTTAATTCCATATTCACGAGAAATCGCAATTCACTCATAGAATGGCAATCATTAGAAATGATAAGAAATGTCAAATGAGCAAAATTAAGGACCGTTTATTAATTTTGGCCAAAATTAAGGTCTTTTAAGGACCAAAAATCATTTTTGAAAAAATTAAGGACTTTTAAGGACCATACGAACCCTGTATAATTAGTTATACCACAAAATGGTGTCGCTGTCAGCAGATAAATTACAAGCATTGCTGAGGTTTATATATACAGGGTGATTCCAAATTGTTTTTACAAATTAAAAGGGGTGATATTATCCATCCAGATGAGCTATAATTACCATAGAACATAGGATCACATTCCACTCTGAGAGGCAGAGTAAAGGAATATTAGAATTACCACCATAAATTAAACAGTGTTGAGAAAGCGAATGAACGAGACAGAAATTGGGCGATCAGATTTATTGTTCGGTGAAAAACTCACAGACAGTGCTCAAAATGCCGACCATGTGTTGACATCGGCGAAGGAATGACTGGCACACCCTCTTGTTAACTCCCGGTGTCACTATAATTTTATCTGCGTCAACAACAATTCTCGCCACAAGATCTTCAGCTGAGTTCACAGGTGTCTTGCACACTAAAGATTTCATGTGTCCCCAAGAAGAAGAAGTCAGTGGGTTGAGGTCTGGTGAGTGAGGATGCCAAGTCACAGGTCCGCCTCATCTAATCCATTGTGTTGAACATGTGGCATTGAAAAGGTTATGGACCATGACAGACAAATGTGCTGGGGCTCCATCGTGCATAAACCACATGTCTCTCTGTATGGGGAGCAGAACAGCCTGCAATAAATTAGGAAGCACTTGTTCCAAGAAAATATACTATGCTGTGCCAAATGGTCTGGCATGATGTAAGGGCCTACCAGGTAATCACCTAGGATACCTGCCAGACATTCACAGAAAATTTCTGGTGGTGTTTATGAGGGGTAGTGCATTGGGGATTTTTGTCAGACCAAATGTGTTGATTGTGAACGTTGAAAATGCCTTCTCTGCTAAATGTCGCCTCATCACTAAATCATATTAATGCAGGAAATCGTGCATCATTATTCCTCATTCCAAGCATCCACTGCACAATGTATGCCCCCACAGGGATAATCATCTGTGTCCAAAAATTGCACTTTTTGCATGTGGTAAGGGCGCATGCGTTCCTCATGTAAAATACGCCATACCACTAGCTGAGAAACACACATTTCATATGCCACCGCTCGCATACTTGTGGAAGGAACTGCTTCAAATCTAGTCAAAACTCGCTCTTCCATTTCTGAGTATCGTGCATTTAGCGAACATCCTGCATTGCCTTTTGAGATGGCAAAAGAACCGGTTTCTCGCAGTCTTTGATCAATACTGTAAAAGGTTGGATGACTTGGAATCTGACGAGTTGGAAACCGTACAACCGTATTCGTACAATTTTCGTGCTTCGCGTCCATTCTATTTTGCTTCATCATAAGTGAACGAATATCCACCAATTTCTTATACGTGTACTCCGCCATAGATTTCACCATGTTTCTACCATGCCACAGAATTCACCAAGTTTCAGACCATGTTATCTAGGTAATACTTGAAGCAACGATGTTGTGCCGTTTTTAAGGATACCATATGCTCTTGATTGGCTTTCTCCAGTACCAACTAAGAGCAAAATGCTGCTTCTTCTCAGTGCAAATTTGCATACAGTTAATTCTTGATAGTGTTATGAGATTGGTCTTCTTGTTCTTTGTCGATGCATTCTACTTTCCTGTTTTCTGCCTCTCAGAGTGGAATGCAACCCTATGTGCTACAGTAATTATTGCTCGTCTGGATGGGTACTATCACCCCTCTTAATTTGTAAAAACAATTTAGAATGACCCTGTATATATATATCATCTTTTCTATTAAATTAATAGAAATTAATTTAGATAATTTCTATTAAATTATCTAAATTAATTTGAGTATTTTAAATTTAATTTCAAAATATTAAATTTTGGCAAAGAGCCACTTTTACATATTTTTCAACATTACACTTGTTTATAGAAAGTTAATTTTCCCTTTACGTAGTGTTCTTTACTTCTACTGCAAAGTTTTTCTTTATTTTGAATTTTCTACATCATATAACTGCATTATCCTTTTACACCTACAACTATTTCCTTTAGCGAAAACCTCACATTTATTCTCAGCACCTCCTGAGGCAATCCCTATCTTTTTAGGAAGCTTTTATTTACATTGTCAGCCATCTTGTGTGTTAAAACCTGACACACTGATGATGATGATCAATTTTTCTTACATGATTGGTCAGTTCCAAATGTCTACAATGCAAAGTTGAGCTTTTTCAAATAAGAAACTGCAGCTTTACTGTGGTGAAAAAGTAATTTTCTATTCTGTTGAATCAGTGCTTGTTGTGACATCTCTCTTTGCTAGCTTGGGTAAACCCTTTAGTGGAAACAGCCTTTAGCTGGCAATCCAGGTCTTACCGAACCTATTTTAATGCATCTTAGTCAAGTGCTTGAATGTTAGCAACTTACACATAATGAATTTTAACCGCTTTTGCACAATTTTTAAAAATGTATACTATAAAATCAGATGTTGACTTGGCCATATCATTGGTTTCTTTGGATTTGTTGGAAGGAAGCTTTGAATTTATTCAGATATTCAATGCCAGCTGGAACTTTTGTAAACAGCTCTTATGTTTAAATTTTGCATACTAGCTGCAGTATTTCTTGTTTGGGAAATGAATTTTGGAAATTTAATCAAAATTTACTTAAAAAAAAACCCAAGAAAACATTTCTTTTTATATATTTCTAAAACATAAACAGGCCATTCAGTATGCCAAGTCATATGATATATGGTGTAAAAAATTTCATACCTACACATACATACCTTTTCAAGTTTCATCATATCTTTCCCTGCACTTTTAAAAATCCTTTTTTTTTTTTTTTTTTTTTTTAATATAAACTACTGAAACTGTATACTTCTTTTCAGAAACAATTCAAAAATAGTATAGCATTGATTAATTAGATATAAATATGTTATATTAACATATATTGTACTTTCAAAATCAATGAAACTTCATCATGTTATATAATGATTACAAACATTGTTATGAACAGATTCATTTATCAATAAAATGGCCAGGAAATTACCAATAAAAGGACCTATTCCTAAATCAATCATTTGAAGAATAAGCTCTTTAGCAAAGTTTCCACCAAGAATTTTCTTCAACTCCATCCATAATCTTTCTCCAGATATTTCTAAAAATGAATTTTGAACATAAAAAAAAGTGAGATATTGCATGATATAACAAATGCAAAACTAATATGAAAAGCCATTTACAGAAGAATTCTGCTCAATTTTTATGCTTAAATAAACAGGTTGAACAAAGTTGAGAAATGGAAAATTGCAGGAAATACATTGTTTCTTCCATTTTTTAATACAGTTGATAGTAATTTCAAAAAGTGTATACAGTACAAAGTCCGAAATCCGGACTCGTCGGGACTTGTGGTATAACTCTCGTCGGGATGATTTCGGATTTTTCCAGATATTAGATCATTAATTTAAATCTGGTAAGATGGCATGCAGAAATTATACAATTAAAAATATGAAATCATAATTTATGAAATAAAGAACAATTATGATCTAAAGGGTATCAAAATTTACAAAAAAAAAAAAAAAAAAAAGCTAAATATTGATTTGTTTACTTTATTAAACACTTCATTAAACATTTCTTTCAATGTAAGTTGTTTAAGTTGCTTCCACAAAAAATTAAAAAAGTTCCTTTTTCTTATGTCATATACAGTTGATTTTCCAATGCCATACTCCTCGCATAATTGGATATGCCTTTATCCGTTTTTTGCAGAAATTCTACTTTTTGTTCAATGGACATCGACACATGATTTCGCTTTGTAGATCCTTTGGCAGCTCCAGAATTGGAAACTCTTTTCGACATAATCGAAAGTTCAAGCTTAGTTTTTATAAAATTGCCATAATAATAACAGCTTACAAAAAATAATAAGCTGGATCAAACAAGAAGATTAGGGAACACAGCAGTCTACTACATTAACTGAAATAATTTTAGCCTAGCTTAATAGCGTTTGTTATACATTATTGGCTGTGTATCACAAGAATGGCGACGAAAGCCAAGTTCTTTCGCTAGATTTTGTCTTGCTCTTATTGCATACTGAATTGTATTAGTTTAGTTATTTACTACAGTCAAAAGTCGTTAATCCGGACTCCTCGGGACTTCGGCGATTCCGGATTATCGATTTTTCCGGATTATAGATCATCAGTTTAAATCTGGTAAGATGGCATGCAGAAATTACAAAATTAAAAATATGAAACCGTAATTTATGAAATAAAGAACAATTATGATCTAAAGGGTATCAAAATTTACAAAAAGAAAAAGCTTAATATTTATTTGTTTACTTAATTAAACATTTCCTTCAATGTAAGTTGCTTCGTTTCATGGGATAATACTTTCTCATTAATTCTATTAAACAGACATAATTTCTTGTTTAGTTACAAAGTTCCGCTGTTCAAGTCCTATAATTGCTGTGTTGAGAATACGGACTAATTTGTCAATCGAAATGTTTTCGTTTTCAATAACCTCTGGGTCACTTTCTTCACTATCGGAAGCGAATTATAATGACGAGGAACTTGATTTAAATCATATCAAAGACGGAGTACATCGAGATGAAATACTACACTTAGTACGGAATTATAAACCAAATAAAATAAAAACATCTGCCCTGAAGACAAGGATAGTGCTGACAGATTAACTTCCAATCCGCCACGTGAAATTGATAAACAGATTTCGGATTTCAAAACATACTTTCGCTTTGTAGATACAAATTACATATTAGTAAATATATATCGGAAATTCTATTTGACATAATCTTTCTAATCTATCATAATCTAATAATGACGTTTCTGCCCCCTCCCCTCTGCCGCAGAGCAGCGTGAAATTGATAAACAGATTTCGGATTTCAAAACATACTTTCGCTTTGTAGTAAATATATATCGGAAATTCTATTTGACATAATCGAAAGTTCAAGCTTACTTTTATAAAATTGCTCTAACAGTCTGCAAAAAATAATAAGCCGGATCCAATTCGAAGATTAAGGAACAACGCAATCTGCAACATTAACTGAATTAGATAACTTTAGCTTAGCGTATAACTCCGTTACACATTAAACGCGCATGCGCACAAACATATTCGCAGCCATAAGGGTCTTACGCGCTCTTGTAAACGCCTGTGCGCATGCGTGAACACGACGCATGCGCAGAAAGTTTGTAGCTTTGAGGTCCGGATTATAGATCATTCCGGATTATGGGTGTCCGAATTAACGACTTTTGACTGTATAAGTATGTTTATTTCTTGTACATGCTTAAAACTAATCTGAGTTCTAAATAAATATACTCCCACATATACGCTTTATCTAGGGCAGCGCTAAATACCGCCTAGTGCAGTCTTTATGGGTACTAAATTCTGCTACAAAGCTCCTTCCTAAGTTCTAAATTTTCACTGCACCTAAACTTTGCATCCCAGTGCTTTCCCTAAATCATAAACAACTTTTCATCCTTTAATTTTGCTGCTCGGTGCTTCCCCAAATTCCAAAAATTTCGTCTTCCCTAAATTCTGCGGTCCAGTGCCAACATAATCTGCCGCCTTTCTTCTTCTCACTGTATAAAGTTTTGTGTATTTAATAAACTTAAACAACTTACACTGAAAGAAATGTTTAATGAAGTGTTTAATAAAGTAAACAAATCAATATTTAGCTTTTTTTGTAAATTTTGATACCCCTTTAGATCATAATTGTTCTTTATTTCATAAATTATGATTTCATATTTTTAATTGTATAATTTCTGCATGCCATCTTACCAGATTTAAATTAATGATCTAATATCTGGAAAAATCCGAAATTGTCGAAGTCCCGACGAGTCCGGATTTTGGACTTTGTACTGTATACACTTTTTGAAATAACTATCAACTGTATTAAAAAAATAGAAGAAACAATATATTTCCTGCAATTTTCCATTTCTCAACTTTGTTCAACCTGTTTATTTAAGCATAAAAATTGAGTAGAATTCTTCTGTAAATGGCTTTATGGTGAATAACATATAAGTTATTCTTAATTAAAATAGCACTAAATGTAATCTTTGGCCTATAAGTTTCATTAACAAAAATCTATTTTTAGCATATGAAAATAAATTTTTCCTTGTGAACATTTCTTAGAGCATTTAAAAATCTATAATCATTGCCAAGAGTAATGCTAGCATAAAAGGTTGCCATACTCTTGTTATTCAATTACTAATATAAAAAAAAAAGTTTAGACATCACTGCATGAGTTATTACTGAAGCTGTCATGTATTGCTAAACATGCGGTAATGAAAGCAAAATATAATAAATAATGACTTGCCAGGTCGGCATCAGGGATATAAAATAGGTGAATGTTTCGGTTTGAGATGTATGTATACTCAGATATGAAGCCAAATTATTAATCTCACAAATCTATGCTTACGTTATTGTTTTTCCATAACGAGGTATTTTATTTAGTGCCTAAGTGAAATTGAGAATCAGAATTTTTAAACGAAAATCCTCACATTTTTTATTATGGAAGGACAAATCAAATACACATGCATAAAGCATACACAACACACATAAAAAAAGTTTGTGGTTTTGAGGTTTGGATTTTAGATCATTCCAGATAATGGACGTCCTAATTTCGGACTTTGTACTGTATAAAGTTTTGTGTACTTATTAAACAAAGAATTTTAATAAACGTATATCTTTTAGGAAAAATATTTTTTATACAAGGGAAATGTATAAAATTATTTTTCCACCCACTTTAGGAGAAACCTATTTTTCTGCAAATTTTTTAAAATTAAAAAATACATATTTAAACATTACGTATCAGCGATATACAGCTAGAAGTAATTCTGCTTCTAATGAAGTTATTGGTATCCAGAAATCATTTCTCTAATTCAAAAGACAAAAAGGTGCTTAAGGATTATTTAAAGTACAGATTTTATGCTTCTTTTGGAGGTAGAAATAACAGAAAAAAATTAGACTGTTTTAAGCCATTTAGAAGGAATAACAGCAATATTCTGTATCATAAGCAAGACTGAAACCAATCTTCAGAATAATCCTGTTGTGCAATTCTGCTAGTATTCCTAGGGCTTCTGGAAGCACTGCTACAAGGCATTTTTTGTAACCACTCATTATACTTCTTTTTATTCTACCTTATTTGTTGTAATAAATCATCATTCTCACAGATTTTGTTTCACTAATAGAAAAAGACAAAAATCAGAGAGTCTGATAAGTACCTGGGATGTGGTAGCACCTCAGTACAAATTTATGTGAAGAAAATCTGTGAGCATGAAGGATGGATGTATAGATGTTTTGTCAGGAAGAAGATGCACAGTCTTCTTCACCACATTTTGAGCAATTTAGGACATATATCTTTCTGCAAACTTCTATGTTCATATTTCACCTTGAACATGGTGTTGAGTTTGTGCAGATGAACATAAAACGCTTTCACAACAATAGCTAAACAAGTCAAAGAGTATGTAATGAGGAGTAAGGTCTATTAATAAAGATCTATCTGGGTCCTTCAAACTGAAGGTTAGAATAGGGTTAATCTTATGCAAAAATCTCATAGCAAAACCTCAAGGGGAAAAAAAAAAATCATACTAATTTATAGAAGACAATTTGGCAAACGTTATAAAGGATGTGAGAACTGGCACATAGAATATTTGTTTTCTACACTGAAGGAAAAGGCTTCAAAATTCAATTGATGCTAAGATAGTTTGGAGATACAATCAGAAACTGCATAATTTTCTATAGCCATGACAGGAAAAAACACATTTTTTGAAACAGATTTTATTTAAGCAAAAGAATTTGGCATTTTTGTTTCTGACTATTTGTATTTCTTACAGCAAATAGTGCCTCCCAGATTGTGTAATATTAGATACAGAAAAACTTGTTGCAACTATAGTGTGATTAATACTCATGCTTTAAGAAGAGTGATTAGAACTGCTTTACGAACACTGTCATGCACAATGCACATTACACAGCTCAAAAAGTAAAGGTAATATAAACTTTAAAAATATGAATGTTAAAATCAGAAATAAGCTGAATTAAATTAGCTATTGAAAATCATAGTTAAGAAGATATATCTAATGATGGTGGTCTTTTTTCTGCAAACTTTCAACTACAAAGATCATATTACAATCAATACAAAATAAATTTCTGATATATTTGATATAAATATACCATAGAAACAATGCTGATCTAATCCAGTATTTAGCAGTGGCAAAAATAAATGCTATACTCTCTAATGCATGAAAACCCATGAAGGCATAATGAATACCTGTAAAGATTTAATTGCAAATAACTTAAAAATCAAACAAACTTGATATTTAAACCCAATCAGAAAACAAGATAAAAGTGCTATTAAGACTCTTAAAAATGTGAATAAAAAATGGAACATGTTTAAAGCTATTATTAGGCACTTGGATATTATTGCAACCACCTTAGACAAAGTTGGCACGTTTTCAGAATGGGTCAAACTCTGGTAATCATGCACATGCAATTTTTCAGTTTTAACAAGCAATGTCACCATTTTCATAAGTGTTCCATTTATTGCATTCCATGTTCCAACAGTTTTTGTAGACAAATTGTGATAGTATTTGTCTTTAACAAATTTTAAAATACGTACATTTGGGATTTGCCTGCAATACGAGAAACTGTCATCAAATTTTTACAGGAAATAACAATAACTTGTGCAAAATCACAAATGAAGGTAATTGCTTTGAATCTATATCACACCATCACAAAATTTCCATCAGGACAAAGAAGCAACAATTCAGTTTTACTTTTATTTCTAAGATAATAAATGTTAGTAATACTTTATATAAGTTAGTAATACATTAGAGAGCCAAAACGTTATGACCACCTATTCAAAAACATGTTGCACGACCTTGACCTTTGCCTTGCAAAACAGCTGCAACTTGCACTCGTTGAAGAAGAAACCTTCCACAAATAATGTAAATGTCTCTAGATAGTGCTACTTTTCCCCTTTCTCCTCCAGAAATAATAATAATAATAATAATAAACCTCCAATGTGATTTTTTTTTCCTTTGCTGTAATTCTGCACGAAATTTTATTTCTTTTTGGAGGACGGGAGTTAGCAGTGAGAAAATCATGATTTACAAATTAAAGAAACATGCTTTGGCTGAATATAAAAAAAGTTACATCTCCTGTAATGATCTCAAACAAAAATATTGGATTATTATCCAACTTCATACATTAACTCACCCATTATCCCCGTGCATTTCTCCTTTTGTTCAGAAATCAAAACACAAAGAACAATGTGTTGATACATATGGTATAAGATCCCCTAGCAGAATCTGCCAACAGAAGCTCTGCTCATAAAAAAAAACCATAATTTTGATGACCTTCTCTAGAGTTTGGAAGCAGTCCTGGTGAGAACTCTGTTTCACTCAATTAATCCGACAATAGCTTGATAAGATTTATTTTATCAAATGAGACACTTCAGAGATCTGGAACTTTTCACAATACCACAGAGTAGAAGCAGTAGTTATACTTTAAACTACTATGAATGTTAAACACAATCCAATGCAAAGTGCAGCTAAAGAGAAAGCTACACTGAGATATCTCAGTACTCTGAACTTATGCTTAGCTAACAGCGAAAAACAACCGAGAACAGATGCTCTTTCTGGCTTTATATAGTTTCCATCTGGCCACCGAGATATTTATAATACTTTCTGCTAATCAAAATTACTGGAAGAGGCAATATGAAGATCAAATTATGGTTACAGCTAATATAGTGATCAGTTACATTTATTCAATTACAATACCTGTTATGGTGATACAGGGACCAGACCAAAATTTGGAGATTTTTGCCCAAACCGTAGCCAACTTTCCGAAATTTTGCCAAATTACCGAGATACCCATTTACTCAATGTTAAATACACTTTCCCCTGTATTCTTACTGTTTTGACGTGGCTTGTTTCTTTAAATTTTTCGCATTATATTACACAGAAAAGAGAACAATTTCACATAAAATTTGTAACAACAGTATTTTTCACAGTACATGCAGCAATCCAAAGCATACATTGTCTGTGGCAGATTTGCAGCCCTCTTTAAAACATGAATATTAATCACAGAATCGCTATATGCTTTCATCAGCATTTCTGAAGTTCTTCCAAATATCTCACCCAAATACTGACAAAATTTAATGTTACAGCATTACCTTTGTATATTCTTCAATCACAGAATAAAGGTGACTAACCTTAGCACAACATGTCTGTGCATCAATTCAGTAGCTTTGATGGATTTGATTATGGATGGCAAAAGTAATGAAATAATCAGATCTTTGCTTTGTCATGGATCGTATAAAATTCTTGATGCAGTTATATATAAAAAATAAAATTCTAATATGCAGTTATATATAAAAAATAAAAAAAGCATTAAACTCTGAAAATAGTGGATTAAAAAAAGCACGAGATTCAGAAAATGGAGGTAAAGACTAAAGAGTTAAAACTTTTTCACCTCGCAGTTACGAAAGTAATATACCCGCTTAATGTTTATATATATTTGAATCAGGAAGATAAAAAGCAAAAGCTCAGAGTGTAACAAGGCTGTGGAATGCAACATAAATTTTACTTATACAAATGTCATCTTAATGTAAAATGAAGAGAACTGCAAAGTCAGATTCAATTGTAAATTAAAATGAAGACATAATTTTAACTGATTACATAAAAAAGATTAAAACTGGCTAAATTTTCATTCTATGCTGATCTCAAACACAACTAATAACTGAAAATAAAATTTAAAGTTCAGTAGTACATATGAATTCCATTTAAAAATAGTGAGTTTACAGTAAAAAGCATTTTGTGTTATAGAGTCATTAGATTATATGGATGCTGAAATTCGAAAAATGTGCCCTTGATGGGTTTCGAACATTGGACCCTAAATATGTATTGAACACATTTCCAATTATTATTAAATGCAGAAAAGGAGAAAATACCTTATATACTCCCCATTTTAAATGGTGACTAGGGATGAGGGGACTCAATTGTCAAATCCTGGTAGTGACGAATTATTGTCCACCACCTTTTAGATCAGGTGCCACTGTGGAGTCATTAGGTAATATTGAGAAATATGCAATGTCCTTGCTGGGATTCGAACGCTAGACCTCCTGAATACACATCAAGTATGCTTCCAGTTACACAACAAAGGCATGCGGAAAGGAAGGAAAAAATATCTTATAGTAATTTAAAACCTGTAAAGTGCTTACTGATTGTTACTATTCATTGTGCAATTTCGAAGGCCATTATATACAGATTCACCAAGCCACAAGATTTTTTAATATCCTGAGATGATAGTTCAAGAATATTGGTTGCCTGACTAAAGAAAAACGCCATACAGGGCTAAGCTCTTTTAACGAGCTACTAAGAAAGTTAAAGTTTCATGAGTAACTAACTCACTAAAATCAACAAACTGCACCAACTATGAACTTGGTAGTAATGCTGCCAACCATTAACTGTAAATGAAACAATATCTTTTACAATTTAACAAACCCCTTTTTCTCCAAGGCTTAAAGTGGCCATAAAGAGATCTCTCTTGTTTTAGATCACCATGCATGGAATTCTCTTTCCAAAGTTGGTCGTAAATTCACATATTGGTGATAACTTTGTGCTGACCTTAAAAAAGGTTAGAGACCTTTCACCACCCTCTGCTGGAAAGAAGTTATTGTATATTTTCAGTACATAATGAAAAGCTGTATTAGCCAGAAATGACATCTAGGTAATTTAATCGGCAACATTATATCAGATATTACAACATTTATTACCAGGCAACTGTAATCAAGCAGTAAAGTTTTGTAACTGTATGCAGAAAGCATTGTAAAATAATTTTGCCACTTGTATTATATATGAAATGAAAATTGGAAAACTTCATATTTCAGCAAGCCTCACTGAATGAGATACATCACTCACTGAATGATCAGCTCCCATATTATTGGTTTGGTTGATGTGGAAAAAGATGACCTAGCATTGTTCAAATGATCATCAGGTCTCCTGACCTTATGCTTAGTATTTCTTTTTCTTTGCAGATACATTAAAGGCAATGTGCGCTGCTACCAGCAATATTAAAAGAGCTCAAGGAACACATGCTGTTCTAGCTGTTCATGTTCCACAATGAATAGAGCATACACAGAACATTTATAATGTTATAACTAAAATTTATGATTTTTTACTTTACTTTTGCAGTACGATATAATGTTTTGAAATCTGATGAATCATTTGTAATCCAACAGAGAAATCCATAGTGCTGAAGCAATTTCTTTATTTCCATTTTTTGGTAACAAGCACTTGTGAAAAATACAAATAAATTTCAAGAGCTATAACTTTTTTTTTTTTTTTTTTGTAAAAAATACTTGTGTAAAATAAAATATCAGAGTGGATTGCCCTCTAATCTTTTTATCAATTGCATATAGTTTGCAAAAGTAACTTTATTAATATTCAATATTTCATTCCTTATATATTTCTTAGGTTTTAATATATCTTCTTCTGAGATGGTAGTTCTAATTGGAAGCACTAGCCAATTATCATTCATGATCAATTTTTCGATAAATATAAATACTTCAGTTATACCATAACTTGAAAAATAACTTTTTTTTATTTATAAATAGATGACATAGATGGTTTTGCTTGCTCTGAAAGCTATTTAATTTTTTTGCTTTTTTATAAATATACCGATTAGAATTCAAAACATCACAATTTCTACTTTATACATGTTTTAGCAAATATTATCACATGAAGTTACCAAATACATTTCTAGGGAATACAATTAATACTTCATAATCTTGCATACTGACAATCGATAACTATTTATCAGATATATTATATAAACAGATCTAAATATAACATCAGTGATCAACAAGTTCACATGTTTATGTAGTATGGAATGCTTGATGCCCACTTTTTCATGCATACAATTTAATGAGCCAGAAATCAATAAAGATTCAACAAATCCATAAAATGTGAAATCATTTACAATTTCCATCAAGTTAGGTTATTTGAATATGTCAGAGTACACAATACTATCTGACTAGGAGGTGAGATACATTTGTGGAGGACTTTCTAAGGTAAACTGATTGAATTCACGTTACACATAGGGAAAAACACAAAAACCAACCAAGCAGCTAGGCCTTTTTGAGAGCAATCAAATCCAGTTAAGTTACCAGTCAGTGGTTTTAGCTACTTGACCACTGGTGGGGCAATTTTCCATCAAGTATCTTGAAATGCACATTGTATTTAGTTTACAGTGATCTCCAGATACAATATATTATTCATAAAAATGGGGCTAAAATATGCAAATACTCACGACTTAAACCTTCAGCATTATTTCTAATAGCTTCTAAAGTATGAGCATCATGGTCATTAGGATTAAGAGCAATTCTTCCATAAAACCTAAAATTTTAAACAAGAGGAAAAATTATAAAAACACTTAATATATATATAAAACATATATTCCAGCATATAATGCTTACCTATAATTTTAAATTACATTTTTTAGTTTTAGGTATATTTGCTGTATAATATGCACTCCTTCCTATTTATAAAGAAACATGTGCAATGCTTTTATCTTTTGATGTCATTCATTCAAAGATTTTCCCCAGGCTTTCGAATAATGGTATACTAGTTAATTTAGAAGTCAAACAACAAAAATCAGCGTCAGATTTTCCAGGACTAGTTTCGATGGTTCGGTAAAACTATTGAAACTAGTCCTGGAAGATTTGCAAATAGAACACTGATTTTTGTTGACTTCTAAACTAATCGTTGTTTGGCGTGTTATTTTAACCTAAATGGTGTACTGAATTAACAAAGTGATAAGGGAACAATATGTGTAGTGGTGGAGAAATGTTTGAGGGATAAATAATTTGCAAAAAGGGTGTGTTGTATTCAATGCAGCTATGCACAAGAATGTTATTCTAGTGTTTTGAGAAAAGAGGGGGACATTATTTGAGGTAACAATGCACTTTTGACAAGAATGAATTAGCAGTTACATGTTACATGTTTTCTTGAAGCTGTGATTTTGAAGTGAACATCGAAGGCAAAGAAGGAAAAAGAGAACAAATGCATCATGCCACTCTAGAAATAGTGTGTTAGTAGATAACAAAAGCATGAAATGGAATTAAACTCAATATAATCCAAATCATTAAAAATGTAGTACGCCTAACAATCTAGATCAGGGATCCACAACCTTTTTGCCTTTCTAGAATATCTGTTGGACTGCAAGCACCATTTATTTTTTCAAGGTGAATTTACAGTTGGATAGAGTTAATAATACATGCACATAAAAAAAGAGATTGGCCACATTTCGCTTTGTGCTGGTATCATCTGTGTTGGACGCAATTTCTATTTCATCAAAAGTAAGGAAACTAGCATAGAATTTTATTGAAAACTGAAACATTTTTATTATGATCATAAAGCTGTGGGCACATGTTAAACGATCAGCGGGCACCATCGTGCACACGGGCATAGGGTTGGCAACCCCTGATCTAGATGAAACAGAATTTGATGATGTGCCTGAAGATGTAACAGAAGACAAATATGATCGACTCATATTATCAGACAAGCAAATTTTGTAAGTTCATAAGAAAAGTCATATCTTTTAAACAAACAACATTTAGGTATATGCAGAAACATAATTTGTGTAAGCTCATATTTTCCTTATTTATAAATCTGTTATTTTTATATCTGATGTATAACGCACCTGTAAATTTTGATCTTATATTTTGTATTAAAAGTGCGAGTGTCGGAATGTGTGCAAAACACAAAGGTGTACTAATGACCAAATGTTTTCACCAAATGAGACTAGCTATGACGAAAAGTTATGATCCTCCCTAAGATGACCACCCATATATATATATATATATATAACACAGAGGTGTGCCATGGTTTTCATCAAAAGAGACTAGATATGAAGAAAAGTTATAATCCTGTCTAAGATGACCGACCAGTCACAGCCGGTGGACGAGGGGAAGGGTAAGTAAGTAAATCACTTTTTTTGTGTGTAAAACAACAATTACAAATACATATACAGTTAAAAGTCGTTAATCCGGACTCGTTGGGACTTCGGCGATTCCGGATTATAGATCATCAGTTTAAATTGCGTAAGATGTAGTAATTTAGTAAGATGGCAAGCAGAAATTCTAAAATAAAAAATTTGAAACCATAATTTATGAAATAAAGAACAATTATGATCTAAAGGGTATCAAAATTTACAAAAAAAAGCTTAATATTTATTTGTTTACTTTATTAAACATTTCTTTCCATGTAAGTTGTTTAAGTTGCTTCGTTTTATGTGATAATACTTTCTCTTTAATTCTATAAACAGACATAATTTTTTGTTCAGTTACAAAGTTCCGCTGTTCAAGTCCCGTTAATTGCTGTGCCGAGAATACCGACTAACTTGTCAATCGAAATTTTTTCGTTTTCACTAACCTCTCTGTCACATTCTTCATGTCTTTATCCATTTTTTGCAGCAATTCCACTTTTTGTTTGATGGACATCGAAACATACTTTTGTTTTGTACGATCCTTCGGGAGTTCCAGATTCGAAAATTCTATTTGACATAATCGAAAGTTCAAGTTTACTTTTATAGTATTGCTCTTACAGTCTGCAAAAAATAATAAGCCGCATCTAATTCGAAAATTAAGGAACAATGCAATCATCAACATTAACTGAAATAGATAATAATTTTAGCTTATACCGTTCGTTATACATAAAATGCGCATGCGAAAACGTATTCTGCGCTTGCGCACACGCAAATGCGCAGTCATAAGAGGTCTTACGTGCACGCGTAAACGCCTATGCGCATGTGTCAACGCGGCGCATGCGCAGAAAGTTTTTAGCTTCGAGGTCCGGATTATAGATCATTCGATTATGGGTGTCCAAATTAACAACTTTTGACTGTACATATGAAATTATTGTTGTCATATGTTTAAAAATTCATTATGCACAAAATGAAGCTTCATAACATCATGTACGTCACAGATTAATTTGTCTTATGAACTCTAACGAAAGTCTGCAATCTTCCTTCAACTTTCTTGTTTTGTGAGAAGTAAAATATTTTATTGCTTGTTAATGAATACAATACAAAGTCCGAAATCTGGACTCGACCCCAAATCCGGAATCGCCGGACTCGTTGGGACTTCGGCGATTCTGGATTTGGGATTTTTCCGGATATTAGATCATCAGTTTTAAATCTAGTAAGATGGCATGCAGAAATTATAAAATTAAAAATATGAAATCGTGATTTATGAAATAATGAAGTATTTATAATCTAAAGGGTATCAAAATTTCCAAAAAAAAAAAAAAGCTTAATATTTATTTTTACCTTATTAAACATTTCTTTCAATGTAAGTTGTTTAAGTTGCTTCGTTTTTTATGCTAATACTTTCTCTTAATTTTGTAGACAGACATAATCTCTTGTTCAGTTACATTGTTGAAGTCATGTAACTGCTGTTTCGAGAATTCTGACTAACTTGTCAATCGAAATTTTCTTGTTTTCAGTAACTGCTCTGTCACTTTCTTCCGTATTGGTAGTGGTATTTTTTGGATCTAGAACCATACTACAGATTTTGCCATTCATTAATTGATTGATGATTGAGAAGCATTGTCATCACAATGAAAAACTTCTTTTATAGCATCTTCATTTATTACTGCTTCTCCACATTTCTTCGCAAAATCCATTAATTGGAAAATTTCACCTTTGTTTTGGGATATCCGAAAACTTTTAAAATTAACGGCTATCATCATCAAATTTAGTTATCTTTCACTTACATATTTGGCTATGCATCATGAGCTCGACGACCAACGACAAGTTGTTCCGTTAAATTTTATCTTGCTTCTATCACGCATTGAGACAATTAAGCCTGAATTGTATTAGTTATTTATTATATTTATACCTATTTCTTGCACTTGCTTATCAGAGTTCTGAATACATAAATTCCCACATAAACTTAAGCCTTATTGAGGGCCGGTGCTAGATATCTTACTGCCTGATGCAGTCTCTGTAAGTCCTCAATTCTGCGACTCGGTATGGCCATACAAGCTCTGGCGCTGGTTCTGGGTTTATGTTAATAACAAATCAGTTATTCTTAATTCAAATAGCACTAAATGTAATCTTTGGGTCTATGAGTATCATCAACAAAATCTATTTTTAGCATTTTTTAGCGCAATTAACTTAAATGCTCCTTCACCAAGTGAAATCTCAACATAAAAGGTTACCATACTCCTTTATTATTCAATTACTAACATAAAAAAATTGTTTAGGCATCGTTACATGAGTCATTACTCAAGTTGTCATGTTTTGATAAACATGCGATGATGAAAGGAAAGTATAATAAATAATGATTTGCCAGGTTGGCATCAGATCAATGATGCATCTATGAGGTATGTTTCGGTTTGAGATGTGTGCCAAGCAGATATTTTATTTAGTGTTGAAGTGAAATTAAGAATCGGAACTCTCTAGATGCTTTATTGTGCGTGAAGAGGGAACCAAATGCACATGCGTAAAGCCTAGGAGAAAAACTGTTGGTGGTTTTGAGGTCCGGATTTTAGATCATTCCAGATAATGGACATCTGGATTTCGGACTTTGTATTGTATCTTGCATTTTAAACTTCTCAATATTAAACATTAGTATTATAGGAGAAACAAATTTATTCAAGAGAAACAGTATTATAATAATTATATACATAATAGAGTTTTGTCTTCATAGTCAGTATGAAATTTAAATTACACATGCTTGAAAATATAAAAATGATTATAAGTTTGACAGAGAGAAAGAAAATATGCACTACTCAACACAAGCATTATCACCATACCTAACATTGTAAGAATGCACATGTGGAATGAGAAAGATGGTATGGCAAATGGAAATGTCTTTTAACAACTTCCATGCATACTGAGGCATCATTTTGTTGCCCATGTCCACATGTAATGGGAAAGGTTGCTGATTTAAGTAACTTCGATAAAGGTCAAATTGCGATGACCTGAAAGCAAGGAATGAAAATCTCCGAAATAACATTTCACATCAGATGCTTATGAGCACCAATGTTCTTAGCTCCAATAGAAAATAAAAAGAAGATGGTGAAACCAGTAGTAGGCATCAAGGTGATAGAAATTCATACTTGATTAACAAATTCAGACTTCAGAAAGTGTTCCACTTGATGGAGCACTAGGTGATTGCCTATGGCTTAGATGATAGGTAAACACAATGCAAGTCCAAATATATATGTATCTGAGTACACAGTTGATGGAGTTCTACTGGATATGGAACTCAGCAGATGCCAATCTCACATGCCTCTGTTAACCCAGCATCATTGATGTTTACAACTATAGTGGGTCCATAAAGATCATAACTGGACCAAGCAACAATGGGAAAACAACTGCCTGGTCAGATGGATGATAATATTTTTCACCTCACATCAATAGCTATATCAGGATATTCCATCTTCTAAGTGAATGGCTGTCCTGAAAAATGTAAGCAGGTCTCTAATGGATATATTTTGTTTTGGGGGATGTTCTCATGGGTGTCGGTGGAACTCCTGGCTGTTGCAGAGCATATCATGCAGCTGAGAAGAATAAAAACATAACTGTTAACCAGTAAAATCTTTTATGGCTTTCCATTTTCCCTTTAGAAAGGAACTCTTGCATCAGAACAATACTCCTGATTACAAAGCTGAAGTATGTGCTACAGTGATTTGAGGAAAATGTTGATGAATTCCAGGTGATGATGTGGCCTATTAACTTGGTGGATATTGATCCTGTTGAGCCTATCTGGGATGTCATGGAGCATCATACTAATATTTATAGTTTTTCATATTTAGAGCTTACCATAACTGCCAACCTCTAAATATGAGAAACTTAAGAAATTCTCATGTGAAAAATGAAATTGCTGGAAAATGTTCACAGCAAAATTTTTCCAAAGGAAATCGACTTAAATTCACTTTATATGCTTAATTCAGATTACTGAACTACTTGTAACACGATTCTGACATAAAAAATACCAATATTTAATAGATACTCTACAGTTCATGTTCTTTGTTTGTTTCATTTCATAATTTTTTATATTTATATACTAAGGAAATCCTGAGTAGGGAAGGACAGCTTTTATTTATCTAAAAACTTCTAAATACAATAGAAATAAAATTAATAATCAATGTACATACCATTATATGAATAAATTCAGAAATGTATCACATTTCATAGTAATATATCACACACTGATGTAAAACAAAACTAAATACAAATACAGGGTGGTACAGGGAAATGGGAAATTTTAAAAGTTAACAATACTGTAGTGCCAACAGTTTTTTGTAACCAATGCATAGCTGTGAATGCATTATCATTTAGTAATCATGTAGAACTAGAGTGGTGTGGAATGTGCTATGGCTGTGAAAGTGTTTTACAAGCGGGGTGATAGTGCGACTGCTGCACAAACGATATTTTAACAGCATTACCAGCTAGCATGTTAAGGATGTGTCCAATATGCTCATGCTATTACAATATGGGTGCATAATTTTGAAGATACTGGCTCAGCCTCGAAAAAGAAGCCCCCAAGTGGCATTTGAACAGTATCTACCCCAGAGAAAATTGCAGCTGTTCGAGTTTCCACTGAGAGGAGCCCTTGCCACTCCATTCAACAACATGCATCCACGAGTTTGAGCAATAGAAGAATACAAAGAATAATGCACAAGTTCCACCCCTAATAAGTAAGTTACAGAATGTGCAGAAATTATATTCACAAGATCTTGTGCTGTGTAGGGAGCATACGTTTTTGACGTTGGCTAAAATGAATGAGGATGAAAATTTCTTTAACAATATATGGATGTCAGATGAAGGCCACTTCCACCTTAATAGATACTATGTTAACAAATAGAATTTCCATTACTGGCCACAGGAAAATCCAAATGAGCTCCACAAACACCCATTACACAGCACTAAGGTTTCAGTACGGTGTGCTATATCATGTCATGGTGTGATTCATTGGCCTTTACTTTTTTTTTAGCATGAGGACGGCATTGCAACAACAGTAACATCTGCTCAATATGTTACTGATCATATCATAAAAATATCATTTGAAACATATTTTACACCAAGTCCTTAATGTTAACAATGAAAACATGTGATTTCAGGAGGATGGAGCCATGCCCCAAACTGCCCAACAATCAATGGAAGCTGTTTGCAAATTGTTAGGAAGGTGCATCATTTTCACATATGGCCTGTGAGATTCCCTGATCTTAGTGTGATTTCTTTCTGTAGAGACATCTTAAAGGCAAATCTATTAACTGAAACAGAAGACTGAAGACGAAATCACTGCCACAGCCTTTTAAAACCCAGATGGCATGAACAAATATTCGAAGAGAAAGAATGATGCAGAAATAGCTGTTTTTGACACATTTTCTTTTCAAGCAGGAATTTGATAGTAAACCTTTTCCATATCAAAGGTTGAAAACATCTGCTTCCCATTTAATACTTGCAGACAATCCTGTATGTGGGGAACAGAATACATCTGGGATGGTAACACAATTAAATTTCCTATAATTCCGACATGGATGTCAGCCTCCATTGCTTTTGGCAACCGTATGTAGAGGGGATGACCAGCAGCTTTTGAAGGGTCTGCACATCCAAGTTTCAACAAGGTACTGAAATTCTTGTTTGGTTGCTTTAAGCTTATTTGCTGCATGACTGTGAAAACACAGGTGGTTTTCTAGTCTCAATATAGTGAGTAATTAAGACACAATAACACGCCAAACAAATACTAATTCACAAGTCAAACAACAAAAATCAGCGTTATATTTTCAAATTTTCACAGGACTAATTTCGATGGTTTTACCGAACCACCATCCTCAGCTGCAAAAGTGCAAATGAACGAGATAGGATATAATGATTAGATAAGATAAAGTCTGGACAGAAAATAAGCTACTGGCGCCATCTATTGATGAAACCAGAACTAAAACATAATTTCTTTAAAGGCCGAAGGAAAAGATGGATTAGAATTAGGATCGTTAACTAGAACAGAAAGATTTTTTTGAATGTGAAATGCCTCTAGAAAATCCAGTTCTCCAATAGAGGATGTTTTTTGAATAATTTTCGCAGCAGAAAAATTTAAATTGTGATTTTCGGACCAACAATGTTGGGCAACAGAAGACTTCCTGTTTCCGTTTTTCTAACATTATTAATCAAGCAGTTAAAAAATTCTGATCTCAACACACTAAAAGGCACACTCTTGTTTCAGGAGATTATAAGAATTCTGTTGCCATTCCCTTCTTTTCATCAATTAGCTAAAAATTTGCACGTATTTTACAGAAATTTAACGTTCAGGTTGTTTATTCTCCCATCAATAAAATTCCGAGCTCTGTACTCAAGGACCCCCATTCCAGATATGAATTCCTGGGATATTTACAGGATTCCTTGCCAGTGTGGTTTAATTAACATTGGCCAAACTAAGAGAGCCTTAAAATTTCGCATATGTTACATGAGGAACATAAGGCATATGTTAGAAAAAAGGAAACACAGAAGTCTTCTGTTGCCCAACATTGTTGGTCCGAAAATCATACTTTCAATTTTTCTGCTGCCAAAATTATTCAAAATATACCTTCCATTGGAGAACTGGATTTTCTAGAGGCATTTCACATTCAAAAAAATCTTTCTGTTTTAGTTAATGATCCTAATTCCAATCCATCTTTGCCTTCGGCCTTTTAAGAAATTATGTTTTAGTTCTGGTTTCATCAACAGATGGCACCACTAGCTTATTTTCTGTCCAGGCTTTCTTATCTTATTTAATCATTATATCCTATTACGTTCATTTGCGCTTTTGCAGCTGAGGATGGTGGTTCGGTAAAACCATCGAAACTAGTCCTGTGAAAATTTGAAAATATAACGCTGATTTTTGTTGTTTGACTTCTGAATTAGTATAGTGAAGTAATGTCAAATAGTATAGTGAGTGTCAGTTTCCATGATGCTAAATTTAGCTTCCATTAGCACAGGAAATTCGACAAGCAGTTAGTAAAATTTAGTATCTCCACCCACTGCCTTCATGTGAGTGATAGCTTTTACAGTCACAGTTTTTTTGGAACATGGTTGGGTAACTGGATCCACCAAACAGCCTTAATGGATCTTGACCAGTAACCCTAAATGGCAAAGAAAGTCAGCACCAATAATAGGGTGGGAAACTGAAGCTATCTCAAATGGTTAATGAAATTCTCTGTTTAACGATAATGGGGATTAATTTAATGAGTCTCTGACAAAAGTAAGGATTGTCTCATTTGTGGCAAAAAGTAGATGCTTGGTGGGTGGCTGATTGCACTCTGTAGCTGACGGCAGAACTACCAAGATGTCTGCTCCAGTATCAATCCAATATTTTGATGCTGAAGATTTATCTGAGAGATACGAATAAAATCTTGGTCTTGCTATCACCCGAAGAGTCAAGTGATATGGCAGCCCAAGTTATCTGCCTCAAAGGTACAGGTTTTTTGCACTTGTTAGCTTCCTCCTTGAAATGCTGATAGTACCAACAATGCTCTGTACTACTCTGCGATTGCAGGCTTGATGAACAGCATTTTCCTGTTGCTCTCGCCCTTTGATCTGGAATGTGTTTCAATCTGAGAAAAGTGGGCTGAAATATCTATCAATAGTTATTTTAATGCAGAGTCCTCCTTTTTTACTCCAAGCAATAGAGCACCATTTCATGTAAGTGCTATGATACCATTTTTCACCTCAGTAAGCTTGTCTAGTGTATTATTGCAAATGGCTAGAATCTACCGAATGTATGTCAACTATCACTGCAGGAAAAGCAATTTACGAAGATCCTCACTCATGCATGAAGCCATACTTTGCATCACCAGTATGAGGTGCAATAGTGTTTGGCTGCCAAGCTGCATCTCGGAAATGATATCCCTGAACTGCTTTCTTTTGTATCAACTGCATGCAGAAATGGTTCCTGATCACCATATATGGATATATGGAGTGTTAACTGGACAGGAATAATGCATCTTGCTAATTACTCAGATTGTAAAGCGAAAACTATGAGGTGGAATTTTGTGCACTCTACTGTTACCAGCCAATATAACTTAAAAAGGTTACATTTTAAAGTAGGTTACATTTTAAAGCATATCTACAAAAAATTACAGTTTTTTATTCAAAATTTTCTAAGATATACACGAATTTACATATTTTCACGTTTTGAAATTTGGCATCTCTTTTTCGAGCAATAATAACGCCAAATGTGGTTTATAGATTTTTGTTACAGTGAATTGCCACAGCTGTTTTTAACCTTAAATTTCAAATAAATTTTTGTGGAGAATTAATTATATGAAATTTGTTCCCTCAATGATGCATAATAAGTACTTATTAATACTATATGAAAAGCTATTTTCTTAAATTATAGATGATATTATTAAAATTTTTAACTTTTAAAAAAAATGTTTCTTTCTTTTAAAAAATATTTGTAAGAGTAAATTTTTACCTTTGCCATGTTATTGTCTGCTACTTTATGTTAACTGCTTTTAAACTGAATTGTGTAAAACTGAGAAAGTTCGTTTGATGTTTATTATGTCACCAGCCAATATGAACTGGATATTCAGATTAACATCAGAATTTATTTACACATGTTGATTATGAATGCAGGAAACTATTACAGCATTTCCAGAAACAAAAATAAAAGGAGCTCTGAACAACATATCTTTAAACACCAAGTTGAGAGCACAAGGGAACTCTAACACCCAACCATTTCTCAACCACTTGAGCCACATCATCTCCTCTCCTGTCTTCATCCAATGCACGCTTGTGAGAGATGTAATCCAATGATCATTACAGCAGCCCCTCACCAGCATCAGAGATTTTAGCCATGCCAAGGACTGAAGTGTACCTGGAGACTAGGATATGTGACGATGAATTGGGAAAGTTAGCAGCTATGCCTTAACAACCAACTTCTGCTGGGAATGAGATCAGCATGACCTCTACTTGTAAATTTGGTTCAGCCTTCTCCCAGAAATTTACCAAGACCTTGTAAACCTGCAGCATAACATGCTGTAACTGTTTTGTGTACCAAAGCATAGCAACACAATATTAGGAGGGTGATCATAATGTTTTGGCTGATCAGTGTATAAAACTACAAAAAGTTAAACTATTAAGGAAGCTAAAATTTTCTTCTTGGAGAAAGGGGAAAAAATTTTGGCTTATAGTTATAGCTTTATGTACACAGCGCCAAAAAAAAGGGGGGGAGGACAGTTTTATATCTTCAGTTCTACTGGGCCGATTGATAAAATTCAAATTGTGTTTTTCATGCCTCGAAAGTGCAACTTAGAATATATATTACATTTACATATAGCACTATTCTAACATAGGTATTTTGGCACAAAATCAGAATTTTTCTGAAATAACATATCAATATTTTTTTACATATTTCGATTCTACAAGTCAAATTATGCCAGACTGCCAAGTTTTGTAAAAATCGCGAAGAGTTTTTAAAATTTTAGTTCTCAAAATTTTAGCTCCTCAATGTTAATTAAATTTGGCATATATTTATTATTATCTCTTTTTTATTAAACTTTTTGATTTTTCCTTTATTTTGAAATTTAGTTTCATTCCAAATAAAATTCAATTTTTTGTGTTTTATTTTTAAAATTTCTATTTTTAAATAATTTTTATAAATTTTTTGAAAAAAATTTTGAATTATAAACCTATAAAATTTTTACCATCATCTTAAAGTAGGTTACATTTTAAAGCATATCTACAAAAAATTACAGTTTTTTATTCAAAATTTTCTAAGATATACATGAATTTACATATTTTCACGTTTTGAAATTTGACATCTCTTTTTCGAGCAATAATAACGCCAAATGTGGTTTATAGATTTTTGTTACAGTGAATTGCCACAGCTGTTTTTAACCTTAAATTTCAAATAAATTTTTGTGGAGAATTAATTATATGAAATTTGTTCCCTCAATGATGCATAATAAGTACTTATTAATACTATATGAAAAGCTATTTTCTTAAAATTATAGATGATATTATTAAAATTTTTAACTTTTTAAAAAAAATGTTTCTTTCTTTTAAAAAATATTTGTAAGAGTAAATTTTTACCTTTGCCGTGTTATTGTCTGCTACTTTACGTTAACTGCTTTTAAACTGAATTGTGTAAAACTGAGAAAGTTCGTTTGATGTTTATTTTCACAATGTTTTTAAGCAAACAGGACATTGACAGTTTAGGTCATGTCCCAGCTTTTAAAAAAAATATATATATATATAAATATCAGTTTTTACATTAATCCTCTTAGAAATTTAAGTAGCTAATTTTCTCTTGTGTTATAGATTGTATAAAAAACATGATCTTTAATATGATTTAGATTGTTTTCAGCCGATATAAGAATTGGGTCAATCGGTGGTACAGAATAAACACTGCTGGACTGTTTTATTTGTTTGTCATTTAGCAAAAAACTTTTAATTAAAATATTTATACTTTATTTATAGTTAAAATTTGCTTTAAACTTTATTTATAGTTAAAATGCCTAGAAAATGAAAAGATGTATTCAGCTGAAACTCAATTCATGTTATTGATATTTTAAAAAATTTGACAAGAATGCAAAATTTATGGAAGTGTAACAATTGAAAAATCTTAATTTTCTTGTCTGAGCACTGAAAATAAATGCAGAAGGAAAGAAGAAAATTAGGGAGAAAAGTAAGCAAAAATTTGAAGGGGAATTTGGCTGTCAGGAATACCAAGGTGTTTTGAAAAGTTGGATGCTTCTGAATATACTTTCAGAAAACTTCAAGGAATTAGGGTATTCAAAGTTCAAAAAGAAAACACTTGGTCGTGTACACCAGCAAATACCATCAATTGAGCTTGTGCTAACAGAAAAGACAAAAACGATATCATTGCACATTAAAATGAAGAGCGACTGGGTTTTGACTATATGGTTGTATAAATTTAAATTACATTATGGAACATCATATCATCATAAACGGACAATCCCATGATTTCTTAGTTGAATTACTTGAAGATTCAGAAATTTATCTAGTGATGTATGTAGATGTCACCTAAAGACGTTTTACCTCTTGATGAAACCAGTCTTTCCATTCATCTCATGCCTTTAAAATGCTTAGCCTCTAAAGACTGATAAAGGCTCTGACCAAATACTGATGAAATGGATCGATTTGAATTATTAAGTTATGGGAAAGCAGGGCTATCTGCCTAAAAGGAGGGATGCCTTTGTGAAGAATTTTTTAAGGGAAACCAGCAGGCATATACGTTACAATGAGAAACACCACGAAAACACCCATGCAACCAGCCCGTTCGCTGGAATTCAAAGCCCGGAGCAAACTACCAGTGTTCAGCGACTTTACTGCTCGAACGCTTGTGGGTCTTTATGAAATGGAAGGCGATAACTCTATTTAGAATGAATGCCAGAAATACCAAATGTTTCGAAAAGTTGGATGCTTTTTAATATACTTACAGAATGCCTGAAGAAAAAGAGCATGCCATTAAGAAGAAAAAATAAATTTTTGCATAAAATTTAGTATTTTTTTTTTAATTTAAAACTTTTTAATCTTATGATATTTGATTCTTGCAATTTTAAAAATAAAATATTTGACTAAAATATGAATAACATTTTAAGAAACTAAATGTAGGATGATAAAATTGTGTAAAGTAATGAGCATAATGATAAAGCTGTTTAAAGCAATATATGCAAGTCATCCTAAGTTAAAATGGCGGTTATACATCTTTCTCATTTATATATCTTTTCTGAACGGAACATTAAAAAGTGTGTTAACTGTGCTTTACGGTATTTTCTCTTTTAATATATGCAGTTTTCAAATGCATCGTAGTCTGGGTCACAAAGTGTTCTTCCGAAAGAAACACAAATAGATAAAATCAAATTCCGAAAAATGAATTTTAATATATTTAAAATGCTCAGCTCGAATGAATAAATAGAAAATTTTTAAACAATTAACTGAAGAGACAATGCAACACAAACAATTAAAATAAAAGTCTGAAAATTAAAAAATTACCTAAAATAATAACTATGGCAAAAAATAAATTATAAAGAAAACTATTTGGAAAAAAAATCGATGCACCTTTTATTTAAACTATGCAATTTGAATGGGTAAATAGAAATTTTTAAAACAGTTTTTCAAAAGAAACCATGCAAATTAAACAATTAAAATAAAATTCAGAAAAGAAAAAAAAAATACTTAAAATGATAACAATTATAAATAAAAATATAATATAAAGAACATTATTTGAAACTCTCACACACGATGTAAAAAGGGAAAGGAAAAGAGGTTGCCATATATTAAGTTCGCCAAGTGAACTCTTCTTGGCGCAATCGGAAAAAAAAAAGCCAACATAAATTTGTGAATTTATCCGTAAATTTCGTACCAAATTTTACAAAATTTCATATTTAGGCATAATTTGAGTCGTAGAATCGAAATATGGAAAAAAAATTCGTATGCTATTTCAGAAAAAGTCCGATTTTGTGTCAAAATACCTATGTTAGAATAGATCTATATAACCTAAGTTTCACTTTCGAAATATGAAGAACGCAATTTAAATTTTGTCAATCAGCCCAGTAGAACGAGAGATACAGAACTGTCCCCCCCTTTTTTTTTGCTCAGTGTACATATTACATACCTATATGCACATAAAAGTTTAAAATTACCTAAAATAACGCAGAATTCTTAAATAATCTTCTTTTATACGTCCTTCTGGATGCCCAACAAAACGTACAGCTCGTTTTTCTAAGTCCTCCTTACCATTAAAATAATCATATAATGTCCCATCCAGACCTTTTAAAATATAAAATATGATACTTTTAAAATGTTTCATTAAAAAACATTCATAAACAGAAATTTTATAAAATATCTATAACATCTATTTGTTTGTCTATTTTTTTTTAAATCTTTTAAATTTTTTTTTAAATAAAGTAAACTGCCAAAATAAATCCAAATATCTTAAAAGATGTTACCTAAAAACATAGCATTTATAGTTAGATCTCTTCTACCAGCATCTAATTCCCAGTTTGTAGTAAATTCAACTTCAGCATGTCTACCATCTGTACGCATATCGATTCTAAGTGTGGTTATTTCAAAATTTTGTTGGTCATTTATTCTAACTGTCACAGTCCCATGCATTTCTCCTTTACGATGAAGCATTCTAACACCTAAAACAAATAAATAATGAAACATTTTTCACAAATAAAATGTGATATTTATTGCCAGAAAAGCAGCTTTTAATAAGAAATACATTATCTAAGTTGATGATATTTAAATATACAAAATATTGCATTACATATCTTTTTTGATAAAACATTTCAATTTTACAAAGTGAAGTAGAAAATGTGATATTTTCTTTTTATGGACTCGCAAAAAGAAAAGAATATTGTTGTTATACTCTATATAGTGGATAATAATTCAATTTTTGTTTATAATATCTGTCCCATTTGCAGCAACATGCTAAAAATTTCCTAAAATAATGCAGATTAAATACTATTCTAATATTACAGATAATTTATCATGGAATCCCATTTTGCAATATAAAAATATTTGGTACTTACGTATTAAGGTAGCCACCTTAATAGAAGTCATCAAATTTCCAGAATGTGTCAAACTCAGACAACCATGCACTTAACCATTCTTCTAACAACTATGCTCATAACAATCCCTAGCAATGCCACCATTTTGATATGCGTTCCTTTCTGTTGTATTCCAAATTCCAACAGTTTTCATAAACAATTTGTGATATTTTTTTGTATTCAACTGAGTTTTAAAATACGAGTTTGTGGAATGATAGGAACACTCAGATAGATGTCAGAATTAATTTCAAAACTTTATCATTACATTTTGTTTGCCGCTTGAAGTATGAAAAATGTTTCACTAAATGATACATAAAATTTTTGCCTCAGTGCTAGCCAAAATCTAAAAGGAATGAATAAAATTTCTAAAATGAGAGGATATATAATATATATATCCCCATATCACCAAGAACAAAAACAAAACTATTCAGAAGCATCAAGAACATATCCATGTGTTTATATCAGCTGACACAGTTAGCAGCCAACTCTGTGTATTTGCATTACTCAACCATTATTTCTGCTTTGATTCCGAAACAAAATACCAAAAATAAAAAATACTGCAATGGAAACGGCATTCTCCAAGCTCAAGAAATTTCACCACAAAAGATATAGGGCTACATTTAGCGGGAAAAAAAGCAATATGTTGCCAAAATAGCTATGTTGCAACCCATGATCCCATTGAAATAGCTATGTGGCAACCTATGTAACTATTGCCAAAAGTAGCAATCCCACATATCTGTTTTGGCCAGCGTGCAATGCCAAAGCTGTACGTATGCTAAATTTGTACAATTCTCTCGTAACTTTTTTAAAGTGAAAACAGATTGCTGTGCACACGGGGAGCATATCAGTGAAAAAAAAAAAAGGATTTTTCAAAAAGATAGTATTGTTATGTTATCCAGCAATGGTGCAGGAAATAAATTAATGACCATATCGAGGAATGGAGGTTGCCAGATAATGAAAAACACCATTTAAAGCTCTCAAGATTTCTGCAGTGAGTAGCAACAGTAATGGACTCTCCACCAATGGGCATATTGATGGAGTTCCTTGCAATAGGATCATTGACACAGGAGCTAATGTTCCCTCATTTGAAAAGATGCAGCTCAACAATTTAAAGATAAATTCATTTAGATGCCATCCTGTGTTACCTTCCAGACTGTGTCTGGTGATAAAATCGACATAGATGGGAAGTTAAATGTGAACATCACATTTGGAAGTGCCGCCTACCATCACACAGCTTATGCAGCAGAGATTACAGATTCTTTTAAGGAAATACAATTTTGCCTTGGACTTCAAAAACAACAAACTGCTTTCAGAATCAGAGGACATAACTATTCATCATCAGAAGGGATCCTCACCTGGAAACACTGATCCTTGTCTGAAAGACCCTGCTCAGAAAGCTGCCGAAATCATACTAGGGTCGAAGAGAAACACAAGATTACTGGGTATTCTCCATCTCGGATATTCTTAGGTCATGACCTTCATCTGCCTTGTGATCTTCCAATTGACCGGCCCCTGCGCCTTTATCGACTGAGGAATACATTCAAGATTTCCACGCCCTGTTTGAAGTGATGCACAACTTTGTACGAGAGCGAGTCAGCTTGGCGATGGAGAAGATGAAGACCCGATACAACGAAGGAGACAAGGTGTGGTTGTGGAATCCGACTCAATGGAAAAGACTCTGTCCAAAACTGCAGTCATCTTGGGATGGTCCATACACAGTTTAAAACAGGCTGAACGACATTGTGGTTCAGATCTGTAAGTCATCGAACTCTAAACCTAAAATCGTTCATTACGACAGGTTAGCTCCTTACTATGACCATAGTACATAGTTTATTTATAATTGTAAATAGTATACGACCATGATCCTTTTTGTTTCTAAATGTGTATTTGATTTGATTTGTATTTAGTATTTGATTTGTTTAAAGTTACTTATTGCAATTATTGTTTATGTTGTTATTGTAATGTTTATTGTTGCATTGATGACTTCGTCGTAAATTTGGCTACCTGCCCAGGACGTGCAATCCTTCGGAAGGGGGCAGTGTTACGGTTTTTTGTATTTATTTAGTTACTTTTAGTAGAATTAATTACAATTGTTTTATACTCTTATGTAACAGAGCACGACACTTATTTGAAAGGAAAGCTACATCGGAAAAATTAAAATACACACGCGCATTTACACATTGTAATAAATAGATATCTCGTTATTGTACAGTTTTGCTATCCAGAAAAATCGAGAAAATACCAGAATGTTCTCATGCAGGATTGAAAAGCTTATAAAAGCCGAAGAAAAACATCTCAATTCAGTTGTTTACTTAGTTCTTGTTGTTGACTGTAGCGAATTTGTGGTGAAATTGGATTAGCTTTCTCTGTATTGAATTGAGTTCTACTGAACGTTTTAGTAGTTTAAAATATAACAACTGTGTGATATTGTATTATTGTACGAATATTTCTGAGGAAATTTAAGCATTTTGTATTTATTCTTGGGATAATAATAAAGTTTATTAACTTCTTATTGACTTGTGCATTTAATCCATTATGAACCCGTACGCACGCAATAGTATTTTATTACTGATGTTCTTGCTTTTTAACTACTATTAATTGATTAGTCTATGGAATTCTTAGCGTGCCACTATTTTGAAAATGGCTGTTACTTTTCACACAATAGCTTGGTGGAAAATTAGCAATGAACGAGTGTGTGATGTTTTCGTGGGGTGCAATCAGAAAGTAGCAAATTGTACTTTCACTTTTGCTTTAAGTGCATTTTATGATAACGTTAAATAAGAATCATGTGGCAGAGAATAATTTTGAATTGATATACTTCATAATTTATTATAACTACTCCTAGCATTTTTAGCAAAGACGGCAAATTAAAAACAAGATTTTAGTATATTATCAGCTAAAGTTAGAACTTGATCTTAAATGCATACAGATCTGTTTTAAAAAAATCAGTACTACCATATTCAGCACAAACAGAAGTAAGGATTGTAACAGGACAACACTTTGATGAACACTATATTTAAAATTTTATATAACCATATATGGCAATAAAGAATCAGTACAAAAACTTTTTTAAACCAAGCGTTAAGTCATCTCCTTTTATAACAATGTAGACGAAATGATTATAATGGCAAATAAAGAAAGCCTGATCACAATTTTATTAGTCTAATGTCTTGTTACCCTTGATAACAGTTCTAATTATGTGGAAATACTTATTTTGAACATATATCTTAATTTAGTAAAATTAACTATACAAATTCATAAATACAATTAAAACATGTAAGATAAATTACCTTCAGTTGTAAACATCTGTTTCATCTCATCTGGGGTAGCAGTTGTAGCAAAATCAATGTCTTCTGGTTGTTTATTCATCAACAAATCACGAACAGCTCCTCCTGCCAGACGCAATCCATGACCATACTTTTGAAATAATTCTGATAGTTTATTAACTTCAGGAGTAAATATGGCACGAAACTGTGGTGTGTCAAGTTTCATAGTTATTAACTTAGATTCTGGTCGCTTAAATTTCAAATATGATGAAAAATTTAGACAAATGTCATATTGTCTACAGCCAAAAGATAATGATTTCCTTATGCCAAATGATCTCCAGCAATTAATTATCTTCATTAAATTTTCTGGTTACAACCAAATAAATAAAAATTCTGAATTCCTATAAAATAAAAAATCATAATTAATTAAATAATGCATAAAATTGGGGGAATGCACAGTAATCATGTAGTATGTGATCTACTGTTTTTATTTATCATTTCTTTTTCCCAACATATTATTTCACATTCGAAATAAAAGCTATTGAAATTTAAATTGACTAAAGTAAAGAAATGCCAAATTTGGATTTTTTGAAATTAGATAATGATTTTTCATCCTAGTAACCTTACTTTTTTGCTACTTTGTAATAGTTATTTTGAAAACTTTTTTTTTTTTTTTTAATCTTTTATCACCAGAATTAATAGTATTTTGGTGTATATCTCTTTTGGTCTAAAGTTATCTGTTTCTGAATGCTGTTTGTTTATTTTAAACATGCAAATTTTTAAGACATCAAAAATAGAATTCCTGTTTGAGTTCTACATTGATTGTGAGAGTTGTGGAAATTTTTTTTTAAAGTAAAAACAGATCATTGTGTACATGGGTAGAAAAACTGTAATGTATTATGTAATATGACATATATAATGTTAGTGTTCACGATGAGAAGTTTGTGCTATTCTTTTATATTTTTAAGCAAAACAGATTGCTGTGCACATGGGAAGACAAACAGTAATGCATCATATATATATATATATGTAAAATCTAGCTTTCAAATAATAAAACAATAGCCTTTTAACTTCTGTTTCATTCTAAAAATAACAGTGATAAATTTTTTCCCTGCAGCTCAGATGCACACTTACTGATGAAATCTGAACCCAAAATGCTGTACATTAAAGTGTCGTGATCTGAAATGGAATTTCCTCAAAGCTTAATTACATTACAACTCCCTCTTCTCCTCTTTGTTCGTCTCTTCTGCTCCTTTCCGCTGTGTCCCTAGCTGTGCAAAGTTTACTTTTCTAAATTTCGTCCATTCTTTAAAAGATGTAAGCCAAACAAAAATTGGGAGGTGCATAGTGCACCCACAATAATAATGTGCATTGTCAAAAAAAATAAAATTATGCGTGGAATTTAGCATTATATGTGTTTTTCGAGTGTCATTTTGCTAACTATGCAGCAAATTCTTCAAGTTATGATGCAGTCCTCTCCAACGCCAATCCGTTGCAACTTTCCTCTAAGTCATCTTATTTTAATATAATAATGCAGTCTTAGCACAATAAGAAAGCAGTTTTATCACATATATAAAATATTTAATATGCACAATGCTTAATTTGTAAAATTCTCTGATTTTTTTTAACCATCTGGCATGATCAGTTTTATTTGGTCATGAGATTTTTTTGCCACGTGGTATGTGTTAGTTTACAATTTAAGATATTTTGCTTTCGTACTTTCTTTAATAATGTAAATGTCATCTTAATGAATGCAAGTTTATAAAAATAGATGTTAAAATAAGTAAATATACAAATTTTGCTAATAAATGCTATTTAAATATAAGTCTTCATGACAGATAAAAAAACCCATACCACTCAGATTTTTAAGCAAAAACAGATTGTTACGTACATGGGAAGAACGACAGTAATGTACAGCATATTATGTGCGATGCTTAAAATATCATTTTTGAATTTCTAATTTGCATTATTGTATTAATTTTAAATCATAACTTTAATCATCATTTTTGTATGTTAAAGTTCTTGTTTTAATATATTGATAATACTGAGTTTTGATAAATGTAAATGGTTTGGCAATATTTTTGAAAAAAAAAAAAATTCAAATCGTCACTTTGTCCTTTAGTCTTCTTCAATCTTCAGCTCATTTGAAATAACAATAGGCTCAGAAAGATTATTCTGGATTTTAACCTAAGTTTTGTCTCAGTAAGAGTAATGGTGACCGAATTTATAAGTTTTTTAGGTATTGCAAATTCTCTCATAGCTTCAATTAAATATTTTCTGTTTATTGAATCGTAGACAGTCTTAAAATCAACAAAAAGGTGGTGTGTTGCAGTGGCATATTCATTAGTTTTTTCCAAATGTTAAAGATTTGTTCTGCTGTAGATCTTCCTTTGAGGAAACCACAATGGTAATCACCTACAAAATGCTTAATTAAATAGTTTAAATAAAAGTTTAAAATATGAAGAGATAAAATTTCATAAGCAATTTTTAATAAAATTTTATTACTAAAACTAAAATTTTCAAAATCAAATTTCTACAGAAATTTTGTTTAGGTACATAAAAAAAGTGTCACAGCTTTCTTATTTAGGGCTCCAGCTAGAATTATGATTTATCTCCAAAACTAAGAACTACAGTACAAAGTCTGTAATCCGGACCTCAAAGCTACAAAATTTATGCGCATGCGTAAACACATAATGCATTTACGCATGCGCGTTTAATGTATAACAGCCGGTATAAGCTAGGCTAAAATTATCTAAGGCATTTCAGTTAATGTTGCAGATTGCACTGTTCCTTAATCTTCTAATTAGATCCGGCTTATTATTTTTTGCAGACTGTTAGAGCAATTTTATGAAAAGTAAGCTTGAACTTTCGACTATGTCAAAAAGAGTTTCCAATTCTGAAGCTGCCAAAGGATCTACAAAGCGAAAGCATGTTTCGATGTCCATCAAACAAAGAGTGGAATTGCTGCAAAAAATGGATAAAGGCATATCCGTCTCAAAATTATGCGAGGAGTACGACATTGGAAAGTCAAATGTATATGACATAAGTAAAAAGAAAAAGGAACTTTTTGAATATTTTGTGGATTCCGACACCCCACTAGCAATGACTAACAGAAAAAGGGTTCGTTATGCTAAAAGAGACGATCATGACAAAGTGCTGATTGAATGGGTCAGACAGCGTCGCGGCGAAGGCGTGCCATTGACGCGTCCAATGCTAATGGCTCAAGCCAAAATATTTCATGAAGAAATGAACTTAAACAATGAGTGCACATATTCGACAAGTTGGTTAAACAAATTTAAAAATCGCCATTGTATATGACAATTAAAAATTTCAGGTGAAAAAGCTTCAGCTGATACTGAAGCTGCTGAACAATTTGCAAATGGATTCATCACTAGTGAAGAATTATCTCCAGAACAAATTTAGGCTAATCTTTGGAATATGGTAACAGGTAGTTTGGCGACATTTTGGTAAGGCGATAAAGGTTACTAGATAGGACTTTAGCAGTGTACATGGATAAAGTCAAGAGTGTGCACAATGCCATTTTTGTGCAATTCTGGGATGTTAAGTGAAAATAGGTCGACGTGTATATGGATGATACCGTGTATGTGCAATTCTTAAAAACGCGGCAAGCAGTGGGCGATTCTGCACTTTCTCCCAATTTCGCACCTAATCTTCGTCATGATTAAGCACTTTTGTTCCATAAAATTTCTAGCATAAGCGTAATTCGGCTAGCAGATTGTTTGAAAAAAAATGTTGAGGTTTAAAAAATAAACTATGCCTTTACTTCGTGAAAACAAAATGGCGTCCAAACAAAAACTAGCAGGTTGCTGTAGCAGGGTTGGTCGCCCGATTTTCGCCAAAAAATCGCCAAGTTACCATAATCCAAAGATTAACCCAAATTTACAATGCTGATGAAACTGGTCTTTTCTGGCAATATGTACCGCAAAATACCTCGGCAAGCTCTACAGAAAAGGCTCCAACTGGTGTCAAAGATTCCAAAGCGAGACTAACAATTTTAACGTGCGCAAATGTTGCAAGAACGCACAAGTGAAAATTTTTCGTAATCGGAAAACATGCACAACCTCAAGCGTTCAAAGGAGTAATGATTTTCCCTGTTATATATCGCGCAAATAAAAAAGCATGGATGACACAACCATCGATGAATGATTGGTTTGAAAATCATTTTATACACGAGGCTCAGCGACATTTGAATTCGGTTGGTTTACCTGATGATTCAAAAATAGTCCTGATTGTTGACAACTGTTCGGCACATACTTTGCTTAAAGTTTTAATGAAAGATAATGTATCCGTATTATTCTTCCCTCCAAATTGTATGTCTATCATTCAGCCTATGGATATAGGAATAGTGCACGTGCTGAAATGCAAATATAAAGTAGCATTTTTAAAATCTATGTTAAATTTCTTGAACAATGGCATGACTATTCAAGTTATTCGTTTCAGTTGAAGTAAACGTGTATGGAAATAATTTAAATATTTGACACTAAGTATTTGTAACTATTTTTAATGTTTGCGTATAAATTCGTTGCTGACGTTTATAATATAATAGATAATTTAGAGGTAAAAGTTTTTGGATATTTTATTTATTTTATATGTGGAAATGTTCATCCTTGGAAAGGATATATACTTTTTCGCGATGAGGTAATTTCATATATGTTCTTTTTACCGATTTAAAGATTCACAAAATTTTCATGCATTTTCGTGAAATTTTTCTAATGTATGACAAAAAAGCAGTGTACATGGATATAGTGAAGAGTGTGCGCAATGCCATTTTTGTGCAATTCGGGGATGTTTTTTTAAATAAAAATAAGTCGACGTGTACATGGTTTAGTGATATTTTAATTAAATGATAGTTATTTTGTGAATTTTATGTTTGTAGGAATTTGGTTTATGTTTCAGTTGAAGTACACGTGTATGGAAATAATTTAAATATTTGACACTAAGTATTTGTAACTATTTTTAATGTTTGCATATAAATTCGATAGTGATGTTTATAATATAATAGATAATTTAGAGGTAAAAGCTTTTGGATATTTTATTTATTTTATATGTGGAAATGTTCATCCTTGGAAAGGATACATACTTTTTCGTGATCAGGTAATTTCATATATGTGCTTTTTATCGAGTTTAAAGATTAAGAAAATTTTCCTGCATTTTCGTGAAAATTTTTATAATTTATGAGAAAATAGCAGTGTAGATGGATAAAGTTAAGAGTGTGCAATGCCATTTTTGTGCAATTCTGGGATTTTTTTTTAAGTAAAAATAAGTCGACGTGTAAATGGTTTATGTGTATGAGCTATTCTGAAAAACGTGCAAGGAGTTTGCGATTCTGCACTTTTTCCCATTTTTGCAGTTAATAGTTGTCATGATTAAGCATTTTTGTTACATAAAATTTCTAGCATCAGTGTAATTCGGCTAGTAGATTGTTGGAAAAAGTGTTGAGTAAATAAAAAGAAAAGAAACATGTCTTTACTTTGTGAAGACAAAATGGCGGCGGAAAAAAAAATAGAGGGTTGCTGTAGCAGAGTTGGTCGCCAAATTTTCGCCAAGTTACCATAACCCAAAGATGAACCGTATAATTTTTGCATGCCATCTTCCCAGATTTAAATTGATGATCTATAATCCGGAATCGCCGATGTCCTGACGAGTCCATATTACGGACTTTGTACTGTACAGGAGGAGGGCTCGGGCGCAATTTAAGCTCTGGAGAAAACTGATGCACTAACAGATCTTCAGAGTAGTGAGCCATTCACAGCTGATGATAAAGCAAGAAATGTGTTGAAAAATGCTTTGATTAGTAACTATTTTACAATTTGTATAATATAAGGGTATTATAATTGAGTGTGCATATACAAATACATTTTTATTCACACAAAAAATTTTGTCTGTATATTATTTTTGTCCAGTTATACATGAAAAAGCTTTATGTAACTTATTAACTTTACGTAACTAATTTTTTTTAAAGTTTTACCATAAGAAAATAAATATTTACTTCATTTACATCAAAAAGGATGGTGTTTAATTATTCCAGAAGGGGCTAGAAATTATCCTAAATCCCAGAAGAATTCCTAGCTATCCAACTAAAACTACAATTCTTCAAATTATATATGCACTCATACTGAAGTAAATATTATATTACACACACATTTTTACATGAGTTTAATCCATACCAAGACAGGAGTTATTACTTTAGACATCTGTGACACTAAATGGATATAGTTGATTTTTGATAGAGAGTTATGTCGCATGACCCTAAGTTGCACAGTGCAATAACATTTATTTAAAACTAGTACTGGTAACTTCTTAATACACGAAGAAAAATATTAAAATTATTAAGCTTTTATATCATAAACTGATGTATTCATTTGTAATATTAAAACTACTAGCTACTCTGACTACTGTTTGGTTCAATAATTTTATAATATAATTTATCATTCTACCTTTTTAAATAACCTTTAAAACAAATATACATGACATATATTTTTAATTTAATAAAAATTTACTGTTCCATGGTACTGCAAATTAATTTTTCATTATTTATAATATATGTAGAACAAAACAAAAGCATCAGAATCAAAACATATTTTTCTCTCGACTATATGATGAAATTTCAATAAATCAAAAATAAGTTACTAGTTTTCTAATATTTTATAATTATCGACTGAAATATTTAAATTGCTCGTTTTCTAACATTTAATAATTACTGAAATATAGCTTAATTACAAAGGGAATTTTGCAACATGCTTAATGAAAATTATTTTTATGTTCCATAATTTGATTTTTAACAGTTCTGATTGAATTAACCTGCTTTGAATTCGATTTTTTTAAGATCTATTACGGATATCATTTTCAGACGCAGGAAACAGAATTTGCTAGTATAGTATTCATATTTGCTTTCATATTGCTAGTATTACAATTTTATGAAAATGAGAAAATGAATATTTGAAACATTTAAGGAAAATTTCACATACTGCATGTAAAGTTTGTGCATTCGTTAACCGGCATCGAGCTGATCGCAGTGAGATGCATATATAATTTTTCAATAAGATGTAATAATAAGTTGGCAGTTTTCAGCCCATTAAATATAAAACAAGAAAGATAAACAAGAAAATCAATCATTTACACTAGTAACTTTTTCGCTCATTTCATCATCACCACCGAAGATCTTTGGATCATAATTTCAATTTCCAGCACACTAACAACTGCAACTACTAATGGCAACAGGTATTTAATAAACAATAACATAATAAATAATGGTATCCAAGCGCGGTATAATATGATATCTTTTATTAAATTTGCATTTTTTAAAGGAACATAGCTCTTGCGTACTTTGCCGTATTCAATTAAACGAATAGATTCTAAAAAGTTATTTTATTATTTTGTTTTGAAATTGAATCCATCGTGTTTAATGACTTTGTTAGGTGCACCAAAGCTTTTTGTTTACAATTAAAACGTTAATTTTAAAGAGCGACGCAGTCTATCTTGTTCATTTCCGTCATTAGGAAACATTAGTTACTTATCCGTTTGTCATTAAATTACTATGATTGGAAAAATATACACTTTAGTCGTGTGCTTTATTAAGTGGTAAGAAATATTAGATGTAACGTAAATATTTGAATTATCAAAATTATTTAGAGTAATTTCTCAAAACTCACTTTTCACAAGCTGGAAAATATGAACCAAAATGTTTTAAACGTTTTACGTAGGATCATATTATTATTTGAGTGAATGCTTTTTGTTAACCGTATCTTAATAGAAATCAATTATATAACTTGAAATCTGGAAAAAGCAAATATGTAATTGTTATTTCAAGGTATATCTGCTGCATTTTTAAGTGAATAAGTTTTTAAAATGCATCTCGTTGTGCAAAATGCATTCCATTACAATGGAAATTTCCCATCTTTTCGTCAGCCTACAGAAATTGGTTGTTTTTCATTGGATGGGGAAAGACAATTTCATGATGATAATCATCAATTAAAATATCTAGTTATGCCTCGGTCTATAACGGGATTACACATGGATTTGAACAAAGGTTACTCTGAAGCAATTAAAAAAGATTTTCAGAAAAAAGAAAAGATAGATACGATGCTAAGATGGATATTAGCACATCAAGAAAAAGTGAAGAATGTTTTCATGATACATGGAACAAATACGTGAGTATTAATACTATATACATTATACCAATTAATATAAAATATTTAGAGTTTAGTTATACTAAACAAGTTCATCGCAAGAATGTAATAATAATATGAGGTACATCTAGAAGATAAGTTTCCCGCATTGATAATAGATGACATTGTGAAAAACAGATGTACGTGCCTAAAAGTTTTTGGATGTGGCTGTCGTGTAACAGTTACCCTTTCCCAGTCACTCTGGATGTGGCAGTTATAGCAGCTTAAATTATAGAACCTTATAATTTTGCTCAAGTCCATGATAAAGTTGTTGCCAATAAAGTCCATGATAAAATTGCTGAATACACGTAAAGTAATGCTGATCAAAATTCATTGTTGGCTGTGTCAGATCTATGAGCTTTGTACTCTGAGGCTGCAGATAGTGTACTTTTGGTGCTGCCAAATTTTTTAAGGTTATTAAAGTATCTATGATTAGAAATGCATTGGCTGGTTGTCTATCATTAATAAAGACCTTGTTTGATAGTGCATTTTGGAGAACTTCACTTTATTTTTATGGAAATCGGCAAACATTTTCCACAGCTATCCCTTTCCTTGTGCCATGGAATTATCGCAAAACTTCTCTTATTTCAGAAATTATGTTCTGGTGAATCCCAGAGAGCCTGATCCGGAAACACAAAAACAAATGCAGGAGATCAGCAGTTACTTTTCAGCAGTTATACCATGATCAGCAACAGACTCCTTAACAGGATCATCACAGTCAGTGAAACACATCACAGTGACAAATTACTAACTTTATATTGGCAACCAAGCAGAAATTAATGTGTGTATATGTATATTGAGAATACGGCAAAGCACACTAGGGCTATCTGCCTAAAAGGAGGGATGCCTTTGTGAAGAATTTTTTAAGGGAAACCAGCAGGCATATACGTTACAATTAGAAACACCATGAAAACACCCATGCAACCAGCCCGTTCGCTGGGATTCAAAGCCCGGACCGAACTACCAGTGTTCAGCAATTTTACCGCTCGGCCGCTGGTGGGTGCCAGAAATTAATGCATTGGGCTCTAGTGTATAATTGGGTGCCCCTTCGATTGGCGACATTTTTAAAAAAAATTTTGGTGATGAAACATCACTTCTGGTTACTACGATAGTTTTAACTTCGTTTTAGCTTCCCGAATTTATTTAAATGAAAATAGATTGATGTATATATGGACATATTTAAAGCAGTGCGCAATGCCTAGGTTGTGCAATTCTAGGATGTTTTTTTAGTAAAAACAGATCGATGTGTACATGAACACAGATCTTGTGCAATTCTTTGACTTCTTATTTTGATTTTGTGTAGCGGCCATCTTGAAATTGTGTGCCGATCTTGGCGTCAAAAAAGAATCGCCAATAAACAAGGGGCAACCAATTTTAAACTTTTACCATGCATTGCATCACATTGGATCTTTGTGTAGGATAAAATTCAAGCAGACAGGGCCAAAAATTCATGTTCATGGTATTCTGAGACAAATAGGATATTCTGTTCATTGATTCCTGGCCAGAGGTGGATTGATAGACGTGACCATTTTTGTCAAATAGTGTCAGAATTGTGATTAGCCAGCTGGAGAAAAAGGCAGGTGGGTGTATGATGCAGAATTTATGTTGATCAACATTAATGCTTGCTGATATATGACTGTATACACAATGCATCTTCTGTTGAGACATGTTTGACCATCCGTATTATAGTCCTGATCTTGCTTTTAAAAATTTCTATCTTTTCTTACACTTCAAAAAATTCCTGTTTGATGAACGTTTTTAGAATGATAAAGAGGTGCAAATGACTGTAATACAGTCAAAAGTCGTTAATCCGGACTCGTCGGGACTTCGGCGATTCCGGATTATCGATTTTTCCGGATTATAGATCATCAGTTTAAATCTCGTAAGATGGCATGCAGAAATTCTAAAATTAAAAATATGAAACCGTAATTTATGAAATAAAGAACAATTATGATCTAAAGGGTATCAAAATTTGCAAAAAGAAAAAGCTTAATATTTATTTGTTTACTTTATTAAACATTTCTTTCAATGTAAGTTGCTTAAGTTTTGCTTCGTTTCATGTGATAATACTTTCTCTTTAATTATATTAAATAGACATAATTTCTTGTTCAGTTACAAAGTTCCACCGTTCAAGTCCTATAATTGCTGTGTCAAGAACACCGACTAATTTGTCAATAGAAATTTTTTTGTTTTCAATAACCTCTATCACTTTTCTTCGCTATCGGAAGCGAATTATAATGACGAGGAACTTGTTTTAAATCATATCAAAGACGGAGCATATCGAGATGAAATACTACATTTGGTAAGGAATTATAAGCCAAATAAAATAAAAACATCTGCGCTGAAGATAAGGATAGTGCTGACAAATCAACTTTCAATTCATTAGGCGCCTGCCGCCGAGCAGCGTGAAATTGATAAACAGATTTCGGATTTCAAAACATACTTTCGCTTTAGATCCTTTACATATTAACAAATATATATCAGAAATTCTATTTGATATAATCGAAAGTTTAAGCTTACTTTTATAAAATTGCTCTTACAGTCTGCAAAAAATAATAAGCTGGATGCAATTCGAAAATTAAGGAACAACGCAATCATCAACATTAACTGAAATAGATAATTATTTAGCTTATACGTCCATTATACATAAAATGCGCGCGCGAAAATGTATTCTGCACTTGCGCACACTCATATGCGCAGTCGTAAAAGGTCTTACGTGCACGCGTGAACGCCTCTGCACGTGTGTCAACGCGGCGCATGCGCAGAAAGTTTTTAGTTTTGATGTCCGGATTATAGATCATTCCGAATTATGGGTGTCCGAATTAACGACTTTTGACTGTATAATGTTTCCAATCCCAGGCAGCAGAATTCCATGACAGAGAAATACAAAAGTGATCCCACAGTATGACAAATGTCTCAATTCCAGTGGTGAATAAACAATTCCTGTATCAGTTCTAATATATTTTTCTATGGAACCATGTTTTCTTTCTATTTACAATCCTACGGAAACTTACTTTCTGGATGTATTCCATATGTGTACTGATAAAGGAAATTACATAGGGTTCAACCAAATATCTAATTCCAAATTTGGGGAAAGTGCAGAATCGCCCACTGCTTGATGCGTTTTTAAGAATTGCACATACTCGGTGTCCATATACACATCAATCAACCTATTTTCACTTAAAAAAAAAATCCCAGAATTGCGCAAAAAGGGCATTGTGCACTCCCGTTACTTTATCCATGTACACATTGACCTATTTTCACTTAAAAAGTCAAAGAAAATTGACAAAAATCCAATTCTTATTCTTGTAAAAAGCGCCAAACAAACACCAATCAAATAAGTGGGCAATTCTGCACTTTAGCCCCACATTTTTATGGTTTTAAAACTCAAATTTCTGTATTATACTTTAGAACTACATACTATCAACAATCGATAAGTGTAAATTATTGTTATTCAGATGTGTGATAAACCTTTTGTATATTATTTGTTTAATTCTCAGTTATTTTTATTTATATATAAAACCAGATATTATTATGTAAAATTGCATGGCCTTGTTGAATTTTTTAAGTTCTTAAGTTAATCTTTCTTTTTCTTTATCCAAATTATATTTAATTTTCCATAACCAAAGCTTTTCATGGTTGTATGAAAAGTTGGCTAAATTATATTTTCTAAAGATAAACAATAGTAAATTATTGACACTTTCCTTATTATCCACCCAACTCTCCTACAAAGTTTCCAATTATTGAGAACTAATTTTTCACCTACCTCAGATATGAGAAACAACAGCCATTTCAGAAAATAGCAACACATTGAAAAGCACTTAAAATAGCACCAAATTAACAAAATTAAAACACAAGAAATATCTATTTTTCTCCCTTTTTCCATGTACACATCAACTTGTTTTAACATAAAAATATTGCACAAATTTTGAAAATGTTATTATCCCAATCAGCTATGAACAGTTGATAGATAATTTTCAAACTGCAAGATTTCTGTAATAATGGAATATCAGGGATAAATAAAAGCTAGCTGAATGCGCCTTTTTTTAGAGTACATGCTATTACTTTAACAATAGTAATGAAAATAATCCTAATATTTGCATTTTTACAGTCTTGCTGTTTTTAATTTAATTAGTTTGCTACTGTGTTATGTAATTTTCAGTGTTTCATTATGGGTGTTTCTTTTATGTATGCAACACTTTTTCATTAGCAGACAAACTTGCACAAAGGCATAACGAGAAGAAAAAAAAAAAAAAAAAAAAAAAAATGCGCACTCTAATCACAGCAAGCAGCAGCTGCAAAGATGACTGTTAAATTCCATGCTATCGTAATGAGCACAACCATTAATAGGCTGCCAGATAAATACACTTTTGTAAAATTCTGGGTTGCATAATTTGGCAACATAGCACATTGCTGGGTGATTCTTCTCAGGGTTAGGCAGATAATCAGAGAATACCATTTTTTTTGGCTGTACTCTCATAAAATATAACAATGCATCCTTATTAAAGAAGCTACTGAGCTTAACCATCAAAATAGAGAAATTAAATCACTGATCTGTAACAAGCAAATTTCAAATGTCTCCAAAGATTTATACAGTGGTCACCTTTAACAAGGAAGTAACAAAACTAAACTCTGCAACTGTCTGTTAGACAGCATAAAATGGTTTCATAATACTTAGGAGTAAGGAATGTGGTAAATTTTCAGATATAGTACTCTTGTTGCCTCTAAATTCTGCTGCTCTGTATGGACTACACAGGTTGCACCATCTCTGGTTCTGATTCTGCTGAGAGATGAAGATGTTCTTGACCACAGAACACTTCTTTCATCAACTGCTATTGTTTATTCCACAGAAAATAGCCAGTGATTTATTAGATATATGTACAAAACCAAGTACATAATACAGGAAAAAGACTATTAACTTTTTAATTCAAAATTTCATTCTGACCTTCATAGTTGTGATAAATATATCCATTATAGCTTTTTTTCTTCTCTTTTTTTTTTTTTTAGTAAGAGTATCATATATTATTTTTTTATATATATCTTTTTAATAAAAGTTTTTTACAAATTTCTTTTCAGGTACTCCTTAAATAACATTTGTCATTTCATGTCATGGATAGCTATTATTTATAGTACCTTCAAAAAGTACAGAACATGTTAAAATAATACATATATTTCATAATTTGCTTGTAATATGTGTTATATTAAGGTAAAGTTAAAAAATATATTGACATGAATTTGAATTTGCAAAATTTATATTAAGGATATACTGAAATGTAACTTTCAACAAAGTTGTCTCTTACCCACAAGCAAGCATTACATACAGCATTAATACAACCTTATTTCTTTTAAAATGTCATTCATGAAGGTATCTTTTCATTTAGACAGAAAGCCTTTGCATGCTTTGCCATTATCAGAATAAACCAAAATCAAGATTTCAGCATCACCAGTCTTTACATTTTTTATTTTATCATTCTCAGCATCACAGCAATTTTTATTTTCTCTTGATCTATGATGCAAATGATTTCTTTGCCACACAAAATTGCAAAATTTGTTATGCTGTTTCTTTATTTCTCTATTCTGAAACATTTTTACAACATATAAACCATAATTTTTTATTATGATGTTAAAATAAGAAGGACATTAAATGACCCATTACTGATAAGACAGACCAAAAGATTAATTGTTGAGAAAATTTGTAAATGCTACTGATTTTTAGTGTATGCTTTGTAATTATATAATATTACTGAAATTAGTTCTTTGAACTAATTACTGACTTGGATAACGCAAACCTCGGTGTTGATAAAGGCTCGTTTACGGAGGTTCTGCTGCATGCTATTGGAAAGAACAAACACATATTGTAATGAAAAGAATTTCATTGTGTTTTAAAAATGCAATAATGAAATTATTTTTATGTTAGTATTTAGTTTTTAATAATATAATTTTCTAACTCTAGAATTAAAATAGATTTTGTCTGCTTTCGTGGCCTTCTGACTGAAATCTGTTCTACAACATATGAAAATAAGGAAGACTGGTTGATATGTGCTACAAAGTACAAATCAGTTATATTTTTATGTGGATTTGACACAGAACAGGATGTCCAACGGAGAGAAAAAATGACTGAGAGGGACAAGCTAATGTCCTCATGGGGTTATAAATTTGAACAATACATGGTATCAGGTAACTTAAAATTTTATGCCAACTATATCAATAACATAATCTATAATTTCTTATTGAATACTTTCATACATTAATCATATATAAATTGTTGTTATAAAATAAATTAGTTATATTAAAAAAAACTGTATTTTTGATCGTTTTATTCAAAACTTTTCGTTAATTTAGAAATTGATACAAGAAACCTTTACCTATGTTGCAAAACTCATCCTCGGTAGCTTAATCATTACAAGCTGATTTCATAAATATGTTGATATTTTTGTGATAGATTATATATGTATTAGTATCAGTAGTGCCATGTGTTAGTTATTAGTATTGTTGCATGTGTACGGGTTCGTTATGAATTGAATACACAAGTCCGATGAAAAATGAACAAAGTTTATTATTATCACAAATAAAACAAAATGCTTAAATTTCCTCAGATATTCGTTCAGTGTTACAATATATCCTAGTAGGTATTTTTTAAGTACTCAAATGTTCAACAGGACTTAATTTACAACAGCTAGAGAAAGCTAATCTGCGAATTCGCTACAGTCAACAAGAGCAGTTTTCTAAACAAACTCTTAAAACAACAACTAACTAACAAATTGAGAGGTTTTCATGCCGCTTATATAAGCTTTTTAAATGCGCGAGAATTTTCCAGTATTTTCTCGAAATCAAAAAAAAGATATTTATTTATTAAATGTTAAATGCATGCCCTCTTGTATTTTTGATTTTCCGCCTTAGCTTCCTTTTAATATTCATCATGCGCTGCTCTGCACGGGGAATAAAACACTTTTATTTATAACTCTAGTAACAATAACTAATTAAATACCAAATCCATAACAGTATACATTATTAGTACATGTATCAATGCTATATATTAGTAGACTTGCCAACTCTCCCGATTTAGGCGGGAGACTCGTTTCTCGAAGGCCACGTTTTCGACCGCTCTCCCGCCAACCCGATTTACAATATATTTCTCCCGACTTTTTCTTATTCTTAAAATTTCTCATGATTTTTATGGAACTTGGCTTAATACTTTGTTATATGAACAAAAAAAGTGATTTTGGACGTCCGAAGCAAATGAATTTTCTCTAGATTATATCTAAAACAAAACCTTGCGAATTAGATAACTTCTGCTTTGTGAGTGAGAGCATATACGTATCCAGAAACGTCCTTCTCCAGTTCTCCAATGGGCATCGTGCCAAGGAATCTCTAAGGAGATTCCTCTAAGGAGGTTCCTTAGAGATTCTTTGATCGTGCTCCACTGCGTGTCATCTGGCATATATTAGCCAATGAGGACAAAACAAGCTGTTATTTGGATGTTCTTTAGTTATTTCTGTCATTTTGACCTGAGTTGTGTAAGTACACGTGCCTTCCGGAAATAGTTTTAGAAATTATCATCGTTTGTTATGTCTGTGAGAAAGGTGAAATACTCGTGTACGTTTCAAAAATCGTACACAGTTGACTTTCCTTCCATTATTTCCTCAAGGAAATGTAATAAATTTGCTATGTGTACCACCTGTCGTTGCGATTTTTCGATTTCGCGTGGTGGAAGGGCGGATGTTCTCAAACATGTGCGTACACAAAAACACAAGGGCAACATGAGCTGTTTTGAAAAAAAAAAAAAAAAAAAAACGAAAAATTAAATTTTTCTTCGGAAACAAAGAACCAAAAAGTTATTAATGCAGAATGTCTGTTCTCTGCCTTTTTACTGGAGCAACCTGCCACTGAATGCATCGGATCACGCTGCAGCTTTATTTAGAAAAATGTTTCCCGATAGTGAAATCGCTAAGAAATACTTAAGTGCAAGAACCAAAAGAGGTGCAATTATTAAAGAAATGGATTTGAAAAATAAATCTTCAGTTATTGATCGCATTAAAACAGCTCCGTTCTGCCTCTCTTCGGATGGAAGCAATAATACTGATTCAAAACTGTATCCAATTGTTGTTTCTTTTTTTAATCCAGAGTCTTCAGAAATTGAGTGCAGTTTACTTTCTGTCCCCACTTTAGAAGGACATTTGACAGGCTTTAATATAGCACAGCTAATTATTAAAACTTTAAAAGAAAATACAGTCCCTCTGGATAATTGCTTAGCACTTGGTGCCGATAATGCACCAGTATTGGTAGGCTTGAAGACTGGTGTTGCAGGCATCTTCAGAAAGGAAAATTCAGATTTGCAGATTATGAGGTGCACCTGTCACATCTTAAATTTAGCAGCTGAAAAAGGAGTAGCTTCATTACCAATAAATGTGGATGAACACATTGTTGATATTTATCTTGAAAGGAGTTCCAAAAAGGAGGAAAAATTGAAACAGGTCCAACAGCTGCATAATAGCAGTTTACAATTAGAAAACTTGGATGAAGTTATAAAATCAGCTAGGATTGACACCCAGTAGAGTTTAATTGGAAAACTGAAAGATGCTGATGGAATTTTAAAATATAGAGAACTGTCTAGAATTATGTTGGCCATCTTGACAGTTCCCCATAGTAATGCAGAGTGTGAGAGGATTTTCAGTGTTGTTGCGAAAACGAGGACTAAATTTAGATCTAATATTAGTGATGACACATTAGAAAACCTTTATTGGTGAAAGCAGGCCTACGTGGCAATTGCTATGAACAAAATTATGAAGTTTCTTTCTTAAAGAAAGCAAAATCTGCCACTGTTTATACCATTTGTACAAAAACTGATTAAAGGTTTTTTTTTTTTTTTTCTTAAACGATGCAAGTAATAAAAATGTTTTTTTTATGTGTAAGGTATTTTTGTGTTGCTTGCATTTAAGAATTAGTTACTGTTTAAAGTTAATTCATTATTAAAAACTATATTTTCCTCATTTAAAAAGTCTTTTTAACATTGCGAAAAATCTCCCGATTTCTTAAAAAAATCTCCTGATTTTTGAGTGTCATAGGTTGGCAAGTATGTATTAGTTATCAGATTTAGAAAGAAAATTCACCTTGACTGTATAACATCTTCAGTGTTAAAAAAAAAAATCTGTTTACATGGTATAGTTAGGTTATGCTTCTGGTAGCTTTCCATTAAAGCCATAATCATTTATTAGCATCAATATGTATCATCAATAACTTGGCTTTGCAGTCACCCTTTTGTTTGCATACATCTTAAATTGAAACAATCTACAAGTGAAGTGCAGAATCGCCCACTTATTTGGCGTGTTGTGTTTGGCACTTTTTACAAGAGTAAGAAGAATTGGATTTTTGTCAATTTCCTTTGACTTTTTAAGTGAAAATACATTGATGTGTACATGGAGAAAGTGAAGGGAGTGCACAATGCCAAATTTGTGCAATTCTCTGATGTTTTACTAAGTGAAAATGGATACCGAGTTCGTGCAATTCTTAAAAATACAGCTAGCTGTGTGTGATTCTGTACTTTCCTCCAATCTAAATCGAAGTGGAGCCTTCTGTTAACTTTCAATTGAGACAAATAAAAGGGTCCTTTACACCCATTTCTCTGTTGCTGTGATACTTTACAAGACATAGTGATAATGTATTTCTAAGACTTACAACATTCTGTGCAGTTTAAATTCCCAAAGAACACAAGACATTATATACTGATTTTTTTTTTCTTGTGAATTTTAATTTTATTAAGGTCGTAAATGCTTCATTATTTCATAAACCACTATTTTATATTTTTAATTTCTTCATGCCATCTTGTTAGAACCATACAATGTTTCTATATGGAGCGTACTTTTTTGTTGAAAAAACAGGATAGCCATTTATTCATTCTTAGAAAGTTTCAAACCAGAGTGGCACTATCTGGCAGAGAGGAATTACAAATGCCATGTAGTGTGGCTTTGATTGGAAAGTACTACATTTTCAATTATATTTGTGCTTTATATATCAAGAAATTAAAATGGATTTTTAAATCCATTTTAATTTAGAATTTTGAGAAAAAAATAAAAATGGATTTCTAAATCCAGATTTATTTGAATTAAAATTAAAGCAAAAGTAAATTTTGTTTGGCATCCATTCTAATCCAAATGTTGTTAATTTCAGAGCTTATAATAGTAATCAGATCATTGTTATGAATAAAAACTGAAAATGCATATATTGATGGAGTACCAAAACTGATAAATGAAGGCCTTTGCGTTGCTTGATCTGTAAAGATGCTCTCAAATGGTAAAACTGCGGTTGATCTTTACATTATGGTAACTTGGCGATTTTTTGGCGAAAATTTGGCGACCAACTCTCCTACAGCAACCCTCTATTTTTTTTTCCCGCTGCCATTTTGTCTTCACAAAGTAAAGACATGTTTCTTTTCTTTTTATCTACTGAACACTTCTTCCAACAATCTACTAGCCGAATTACACTTATGCTAGAAATTTTATCTAACAAAACTGCTTAATCATGACAAATACTCACTGCAAAATTGGGAAAAAGTGCACAATACCATACTCCTTACGCGTTTTTCAAAATAACACATACACATAAACCATGTACACGTCAACTTATTTTTACTTAAAAAAAATCCCAGAATTGCACAAAAATGGCATTGCGCACACTGTTCACTATATCCATGTACACTGCTTTTTTCTCATAAATTAGAAAAATTTCACGAAAATACATGACAATTTTTTGAATCTTTAAATCCGGTAAAAAGCACATATATGAAATTACCTGATCGCGAAAAAGTATATACCCTTTCCAAATATGAACATTTCCATGTATAAAATAAATAAAATATCCAAAAACTTTTACCTCTCAATTATCTATTATATTATAAACGTCACCAACGAATTCATACCGCAAACATTACAAATACTTAGTGTGAAATATGTAAATTATTTCCATGCACGTTTACTTCCACTAAAACGTATACCAAATTCCTACAAACATAAAATTCACAAAATAACTATCATTTAATTAAAATATCACTAAACCATGTACACATCGACTTATTTTTACTTAAAAAAACATCCCAGAATTGCACAAAAATGGCATTGCGCACACTCTTCACTATATCCATGTACACTGCTTTTTTGTCATACATTAGAAAAATTTCACGAAAATGCATGAAAATTTTGTGAATCTTTAAACCCGGTAAAAAGAACATATATGAAATTACCTGATCGCGAAAAAGTATATACCCTTTCCAAATATGAACATTTCCCCGTATAAAATAAATAAAATATCCAAAAACTTTTACCTCTACATTATCTATTATATTACAAACGTCACTAATTCATACCGCAAACATTACAAATGGTTACAAATACTTAGTGTCAAATATTTAAATTATTTCCATGCACGTTTACGCAAATTACTTTACTTCCACCTTACATTTAGAACAATGCATAAAAATAATATCCTCAAATAATTAAAAATACTAACTTACCTAATCTTCTTCAGAATCTTGATTACGTGTCCGATAAACTTTTCTTATTTCTGTTTCAGGATCTTTAAAATCATACTTATAGTTCACAGCAAGGTACCAGGTAAAAAAAATAACTTAATAAAACATCTTTACTTCTATCTCGCACAACCTTAAAGAAACACTTATTACTACCCCTTTCAATCTCACTAAATACCCATTTCAAATTCACTTTAGTTAGGACCATGGGATCCAAAAAATAACGAACACTGTTTCACACAACACAGAATAAAGCCAAATACAAAATTTCCAGATTTTTTCCCGATTTCCCCCCTTTTCCGATTAAAGAACCATAATTCATCCATTAATATCACATGACATATCCCATGATCTCTCATTTCCCTCACACAAAATAGTGCGTAATCGGAACTGAGTACTGCTCACATTATTACCAAAGTCCCAGGTAGTAACCTTTATCGCCTCCAAAATGTCGCCAAACTACCAGTTACCATATTCTAAAGATCAGCCAAAACTGCTAATAGGTCATTTCATATACTCCCAGGTCAGTTAAAAGAATCAAGTCCACTCACCGCTAACTGTACTTAGATTTATATTTTTCCAAATTTTACAAGATTATAATTCCATTTAATGAAGTTTTTAATTTATTATTAATTTAATTAATTAACTTTTGGAATTGAATTCGTATATCACTTTGAATTGAATCGGACAACTTCAAATTTGAAATTGACTTGAACTATTCCCTTTCTTTCCTTCACACTCTAATTATCTACGGTAAATTTGATTTCAGTATTGCTTTAAATTTTGTACATTTGCTTGCCTTCAATTGTGAAATCATGTCATCTTATTTAATGAAAAAAAAATTATTTTTTACTTTCAAATACATTCTTTTGAGATCTGCTCTTCAGAATCAATCTTCTTTCCTCTCTCAGAACTCAATTTTTTTATTTAGTTGCAGCTGACAGAAGATTTTCTCCTATGTTTTATTGATGAATCTCTTAAAGAATATTTATTTGTCTTGCATCATAAAAATTTTTGCTAATAGTATAAACTATGATAATCTTGTTATTATCCTATTTAATCTTACTATTAGTTACAAAATTGCTCATATTCTCTATATATTCAACCTGCAATTTACCTTTTCTCCAATCAGTAAAACTTGTTTAACTTGTAATGATCCCATCTCTGATTTTAATTTTTTGGAGCGTATCTTGCCAGTGCAGTTTGACATATAAAGTTTTCAAAAGAATTTTCTGTGTTTAAATTCACAATAACTTTGTAACAGATGTTTCCATGTTTAAATTCACAATAATTTTGTAAAAGTGTTTTGGTGAAATAAAGTTTGTACAGCACAACAGTCTTTTAAGTTTCACCTGGCAGATTAAGAAAACAAATCACGATTGTCTTAATGTGCAACACTGCACATTAAGAAAATCGTGATTCTGAAATGAAGTCATTGTAGGAGAATAAACTATATGCACTGTGATATGCAGAGCTGAAATCATGTGCTTGCACAATGAAAATTCTGAGTATGCGTCATAAAATATCCAAGACGTAAAAAGCAACTAAAAGTTGTATGCAAAGTTTCTGGAAACAGGAAGTGTTATGGAGTTACATGGATGCAACTGGCCAATGCAAATTTAAGAGAATTGACAGTTGATTGAATAAAGAAGAGCAGTGTATTGATCTATAATCATCAGCTTTTAGGACTTGGCATGTGATTCTGAATTGTCGTAAAGAACACATATATCAAAACATGCATCTATTAGAACTTTCTCTAAACCAACTTCCTGTGCCTTGTTTGAAATGTTGCCTCTTGCTACGCCAATCATCTCTTCACTTATCTTCAACTAGCCAGTTCATGGTAAATCCATGATGCTTCTCGTCACTTTGCATGCCACATCTTGATGCTTTGAACATCTGAAGCCAGTTAGAGTAGACTGAAGGGTACCCCTTGTATTATCGCAAAGTTGTTTCATTTATCGCCAAGTTGTTGTTTCATTTATGATAACCTGAGTAGTTGAATGTTCCGTAAATATACTTTTACCTAGAACTGGGTGCTTCTTTGACTTTTTAGGTGAAAATATATCGATGTCTAGGGAGTGCGCAGTGCCAAGTTTGTGCGATTCTCTGTTGTTTTTTTAAGTGAAAATCGGTGGACATGTACATGGATAAAATCAAGGGAGTGCGCAATGGCCTAGTTTGTGGAATTCTGTGATTTCTTTTAAGTGAAAATAGGTCAAAAATTGCTGCTACACAAAGCCAAAATAACAAGTCAAAGAATTGCTCAAACTCAGTGTCCATGTGCCGCTAAAAATCACCAATTTTCGCCAAGGGGTACCCATAAATATACTTTTACCCTGAAGCCTTTTTTGACGCAAACTGCTGAAGTTGTAATGTAACAGCATGTAAAATTTCGTTCCTTATACTTTAGCATGCTGTTCACTTTCTCTTAATGCCATCTTGGAATCATCTGTTCTTTCTATTTATTGCAAGTTATAGTTATTAGTTATTGCAGGTTGTTGTTGTTAAATATGGGAACCACTTTTGAAAAACCCTCTGTATCAGTGAGATTAAAACATTGTTAAAATTTCACTTCAAAAAACATCAAGTCTGTGGTCAAAAATGAAAAATAAATAAATCTTCAATAGGTAATATTAGTTGGTCACGTAACAGTTTCAGCTTTTTTAGTTGATGAATAGAGCTTCTTGAATCCAGGCATTCACAAAAATTTATCTTATTTAATTAATGAACATTAATTTATACTGTTCAACATTTTTAGTCTCAGCTTTCCATTTTTTATTACCGTTTTCTGTAACATGTTGTGCTGTGATAGTTTTCTCTTTGCTTTGCCCATTGATTGCCCTGTAAATATATCTATTGCTCCTTCCAACTTTGTGAAAAATATTTGCTCCTGAAAAGAACAACTTATGTCTGGCTGCTATCTTCAATAAAACAGTAAAATTTTATTCAAGATTTGTGCCATTTTAAGGTTGATTTTTTTGTGTAAATTTAAACCTGAATTTTAAATTAGTGTTTTTCCTTAATTTTTATTTCTCCTAAATTTGCATCTTACAGTGAAACTTTGTGCATGAGGTTCTGTCATTCAGATTGATTCTACAAATATGCATTTTCAGTAAATGGTGCATGTTATACCTTTGATGATCCGAGACCTAATATATATTTAGATTTAGAAGCAATTTTTAGTTCTTTTGGAGTCAGTAAGTTGAAATCAGTATATATTTATTGGATGGGGTAAGGCAACAGTCATCATTTGACAGGTTATTTTAACACATATCAGTATATATTTTCCAATTCAAATTTGCAGCAACCTATTTTAGCACTTTTCTACTTATTTATCATAACTTTTGATATTTTTTCATAAGTTTTTTTGGCTCAGTTTCAAGTTTATGAAATGCATGTAACTTAAAATTAGGATAGAAAAGCATGCGAGTTAGAATTACTCTTAAATTTAATATACATTTAAGGAGAAAAAAGTTATAAACTTTAATGTTGTTGAGACATTAGGTATTTTTTTGGAAGCAGACAAGATGAAAAATTAGCAACACTTCGCCGGGAATCAAACCACGGACCTCTCAATTACGCGCTGAGCATGCAGACCACCACACCACGAAGGCATGCAAAGAAGGCAGGAGAAATATCTTATATACTCCCCCTTTTAAAGGGCGACTGGGGTTTTTAGGGGACCCAATAGCCAAATCCTAGGTGAGGAGAATCATCATCCAACACCCTTTTTAGTTCTGGTGCCACTGTAGTGTCATTAGGAATTTTTTTTTTTTTTTTTTTTTTTTTTTAAAGCAGGAGAATTGAAAAATTAGCAGCGCCTTTGCCGGGAATTGAATTACGGACCTCTTAGTTATGCGCTGAGCATGCAGACCACCACACCATGAAGGCATGTGAAGAAGGCATGAGAAATACCTTATAATGTTAAAATCAGTACTTATAATACAATTCAATTTTAGCATTTAAATTTAATAACTGCTTCAACGAGAAACGGAATTCTTTTAATTATCTAAAAAATTGTGGCTAAAATTTAAAATGGGAGAGTTAAATTATTCTTGTTGTTTCTGTATTTAACAACTTTTGATCAGCTTTGTGATAAAAAAATTACATGACAAAATTAATATTATTATATTTTATTATTTATTATATTTATTTATATTATTATACTTATAATTATTTAAATGTATTTTTATTATTATATTTATTATTACTAATTACAGTTAAATTATATTCATTTTATAAAATTATGGTTAAATTAGTTATATATATTATTTATTATTATAGTTATTTTCTGACGTATCTGTGTAAATAATTCAGTAAAAGAAAATTTATTGATATCAATCTCCATTCTGAAGGCAAATGTATATTTTTTAACTTTCGTTAATTTTTTAAAAACATAACTGAATTTAAAACTTTTTTTTCTGCCTGTGAACTGCGAATCATGAAATTTTTAAATCACTGTATGAAACTGTAAAGTTTTATTTAATTATGTGGTTACTTTTTATGAATAAAGAGAAAGTTAATTTACTGCAGTATAATTTAGAGGTACTCTTCTGTTATTGGAGACCGGATTCAGAAATGTATATGTGTATATATTGCTATGTATATGTATGTATACACATGTGTTATGTAGGTATATATGTGTGTATGTATGCATATATGTATACGTTCATTTGTATATATATACACATGCGTCCATTTCTGAATCCGTTTCTGATAACAGAAGAGTACCAAAACTTCTAAATTTATTGATTTATATGTCTTAAAAAATGTTTCATTCTTTTGGTAAATATTAAATACTTGAAATGTTTTATATTGTTATATAAGGTATATCACTTATTATCTATCATATTTATAATTGCTATATATTTATTTTAACTATATAGATAGAAAATTGAATAGCGAGAGATTTTATTAAGTTCCAAAGCCTGCTTGGTATAAAGTTGACGAAATAATTTGCACCGGATATGTATTTTGTTTATAGAAATAAATGTACTAGATAAAAATAGTGTATAAACTTACATTGTGCAATTAATTCCATCTTGTTTCTCTTTTCTTGATAATCATGATAATTTCCATCTAGTTGTTTTAATACTGTGTTCAGTTTTTATAATTGTTTATTAAATTGTGTGTATTTTAGTTCAAATTTCACTCATAATGTTTGTATTCTTTAATTCTTATTATTATATTTACTCTCAAAGAAAATGCTTGTTTTTATACCAGATTCACAGAATGCTAAACCTAATACTTCTATTCCTGTTAATGAAAAAGAGGAATACTGCATAATGTTAAAAGGAAGGCTGAATAACCATACATTGCTATATAGTGCTGAGGTTGATGGAGAAGACCCTTCTTATTATCGCCATCCTGGAAGTGATCCTAATTCCACCAGACGTTACATGGAATTGAAAACTTCTAGAATTATAACTAATGAGAGACAAGATTTGAACTTCTGTAGGTAATGCTAATATTGTGTTGTAATTGATTTTTTTTTCTACTGTGGTAAAATCATTTCAGCAAATATTATAGTATATGGTTAAACATTTTTACTTGTTAGTAAAATTAGGTTTTAATTTCTAATTTATGTAAATAATCTTTAATGCTATTTTCAATTGCACATTAAAAATTCTGTCATATATACATAATTTTTTTAAACCTTAAATATATTTTTTAAGAGATGGAAAGAAAGGCATGCAAAAAGTAACTATATATTAAAAAAATTTAATGGGTATGAAAATAGATTATTGGTTCAGAATATCAAAACTGTATATAAAAGATAAGCTGTTTGCAAACGAATGTTTAGAAACTTTAAATTTAAATATAATTTTTAATCATTTGAATAGAATATTAATTTAAGAAAGTGTTAAAAAGGGTGGACAGAAAAGGAAAGGAAGACTTGCATCTATGCTTATTAATATGATTTTATCCATTGTTACTTTCTGGTGCTTCATTGAAAATTAAGCAATTTTTCTATAGTACTTATGCACATGTATTTTCTTTCTTTAAATAAATTGCTTTATTGTGTTCTGCCGTTCTTCATCATTAGTTTTATTTAACTTTTCTAAGGGGACTTAAGCAGTTTAAAGTATGGTCTTGATAGTTAAAACAAAGAAATGATGATGATTCTGCAAAACAAAAGAGCAAAAACTCTTATTATATACTAATGTTAGTATAGTTTTTTGGAAAGTGGGGAGTTAGACCTAAAAATGCATGCTTACAAAAATCAAACTACTTTGCGGTATTTCATCATAATATTGAAATGTCTAAAAAATTTTCTTTTGATAGGAATTTTAATGAATAAGATTCAGTTGAAGATTTTTATCATATATAAAAAGAAATTAGCTAGAAAGAGAACTGAATTCTCATCTAAACAGTTTTAGATAAATAAATAATCATATATAGCATAATGTAATGCATATTGAAAGATATTTAGTCTTTTAGCACATAAATTTAAAAGCCATGCTGCTTACCTATAATATGCAGTGCATCTACAAAGTGTTAAAATTACATTTATAAAGCACTAAATTTATGCGAAATATCTAATAGTTTCATCACTTTTAGCCATCCTGTTATTTTTGTATTTAATCTTTCTAATGCTACGCACAACTTGACATGTTTATGGGGATGTTAGCTATTTTTGCAGAAATCAAATTTCGAAAATGCTCTGATTTCCAAATGATGTTTTTTTAAATATCTGAAATGGTGCTCTTTTTGGTGAGATTTTTCTTTAAAAAGAAACAATGTAAAAGGGCCAAATCTGATAAGAAAAATAAATTATTTAAGATAATTGTACTTATCTTTGCTATCAATTGCTTGATGGTACAAAAAATTATGAAAACAAACAAAATAAAATAAAAATGTAAATAAATAAATAAAATCTCGTTATCTGAATCAGCCTTTTCTAACTTAATGCCTGAAATCTTTTTTCATACGCTAGTTATACTGTATTTTATTTAGAAAATGGGGTTTTACATTTGTGTTTGAAAAACAAATTCATTTTCAAAATATTTCCAGTCAGTGAAATGATCTTTTCTTCAGACTTCTGTGATGAGGAAAATTTTTTATCTTTGCCAGATGGTTATCTTTTTTAAGCCGGAAATAACACATTATTTAAAATTTTATAAAAAAATTATGAGGTTGTGAATGAAAACTGAATTATTTCTTCATTGATTAGTGTAATAAAATATTACCATCCTTTTTCATAAACTTATTTTTCTCATAAATGAATGTTAATTTAATGAATAATGTTATATTTTTAATTAATGAATAATGCTATATTTTAGCGGCAATTATAAATAAAAATGTCATTTATGAAGAGCTGGAAGACAAATACTTATGAAAGAGATTTCTGTGTTTTAAGCATAACCATGTTCATTGAGTGATTCTAAATAGTTGACAACCTAGAAATTTTGTTAGTATAGTAAAAGAGCAGACATTTATATTTATCCTCTGTAAATCTTAGAAAGATAAAAATAATTCAGTTATTATTCATAGTCCTTTTAAAAAAAAAAAAAAAAAAAAAAAAAAAAAAAATTTAATTATAGAATGCTTTCTTTTTTTAAAACTTTTCTTTTTTTACTGTTGTCATAAATGCAATTAAAATGTAGTAAAAGTAAAGTGACAAATTTTTTTACAATGAAAAGGAGGACAAAAAGTTAAAGAAAAAAGTAAATCGCAAATAAATGAAACATTTTATTAATTTAAACAAAAATATAACAATTATGTTTACATCCCCTTTTAATTATTTAATTAAGGAAATATTTTTCCATTGAATGAATATTTTTTATCAATACATCATTTTCTAACAAAATACTGGAAATATTGGAGCAAGAAATATTCTTCATATTGAATTTTACAGTAAGTGCTGCAGCTAAAGTATCAACATTCAATCTTGATTTCTCACTTGTCCAAAAATCATGACCAATTGAAAAAACTCTTTCAACTGCTGCATTAGTTCCAGGGCAACACAATGTAAATTCAACAAGAATAACTAAATTTTAATACGAAATGTGTTCATTTTTAAAATGGTTAAACATTTCCACCCATCTTTTATCATTTTTAATATGTTGATTTTTCCATTGTTGCAATATATCAGTGTTTTAATATACGTTCAATCTTCTAATTTCTTCAAACAGATGATTGTAATCGATTTTAATATCAGGTATTTCTTTTGATAAAAACTCAAGACAATTTTCAATATCTGCCCAGTTTATTAAAACTGTTATTTATTGCGATATTTGTTTCTGATCATTCTTCGACATATCGGAAACATATTTCAGAAAAATTTTGTGCTTCTTTTTTAAACTTTTTCCGTTATGCCCAGATTTGATTCCTCTAAGTTTGACAATTTCCTTTTTATTGTTAAAGCAATAAATTTTTCTTCAAATCATGATTTATATTGAAGGACAAAATCGTTCAAAATAAGGCAAACTTCTGTAGCTGAAATATGTTCACATTCAATCTTTTGAATCGTTTTGTGGAAAACAGATACCTGATTATGGACAAAATGCATTAATACCTCCAATAATTCATTTTGAAAAAAGATTCTAGAATTTTTGGACATTTGTCTAAACTTAAAAAATATGAATGGAGAGGCTCAAATAATTGTAAAATGCACTCTATAGCAGTTGTTAAAGCAAGCCATCTAACTTTTGAATATCCTAAAAGTTTCTTGTATTCAACATTTGCGTCTTCACAAAATTCTTTTTAAAGCAGTCACATGAACTGTAAAACGACTCAAAGGCAAATAAATTGTTGTTATTATTACTTCTACATCAATTGGCATGGCAGATGGCACGGTGTTTATTGCATTTGACAAAATATATGCATCACAACCTATGCCTAATATTTTCTTTTGGAGTAAATCTTGTAATTTTACACAGACATTATTTACTCCTTTGCGCCTTCTCCCACCAAAATTTGTGTTTGTATTATCCGCTGTTAGTGCAACAACTTTATATTTCAAATTGTTTTCATTTATTACTCTGTATAGGTGGTTCACCAAAATTTCAGCAGTATTGCCCTCAATGAACTCTAAATTAAAAATTTTTAAGTGAATGCTCTTGTTAACATCTTACTAGTATTGGATGCAATTTTGTTTCATTATGATTTGATACATCAGGTAAAACCATTATAAATGCTGCATTTTTCAAGTATTCTGGAAGCATATTATCGCAGTAATTTTTGAATACTGATTTAATAATAGCCTCACATTTTGTTCTCGCACATGAAAATTTAGGATTGTGAAAGTTTTTCAGTAATTTTGTTGTACAATTCATACTGCGGAAACTTCGATTATGAATTATTGTATGAAATGAAAATGTTCCCTCCATTACAGCTGTTTTTCCTCTTCAAAGTAATTAGAAGTTTAAAAAATTTTTTACTTTATTACTGGAAGTTGATGCATCTAATGATTGCTTATGTTTGTTGGTGTTTGAGTGCTTAGTTATGACTGCTTTGCCTCCAACTGCAATACAAAATTGGGTACTTTTCCATCCATGCCAGAGCAGGTAATAAAGTCGTCAATAATGGTACAACTGATGCCAAACGGAATATTCTCGCTGTTAACCTTTTACGCCTCATTTTCAAAACAAGTCACAGTCATTTCTTATCAGATTGATTCTTTCTTTCAATACTGTCAAAGAATTTTTACCAGATAGTTCAATTTTATGCCCTAAGGCCATTCGTGGTAATTAAGTCAATTAGGATGTAATCACACCTTTTACCCGAAGGCAAAAATATAGAAAAGGTAAAGTCAAGATTTAAAATTCATCAATTCTAATGAGAATGCATTAGCAAAGTACAGCACTGCGGTTTTACATAATTTCTGACTAAGCTATTCATACAAATTGAAATAATTCTTGCATTTAAACTTGCATTCCAAATTAAGATTTAACTTGAAATTAATGTAATAATTACTGAGAGAATTAGATTTTTGTAGCGTAGTTTGTGTGATTTATGTGAGATGAGATCATTTGGGGTCTATGCACCAGCAAATCAGGATGTTGAAACATAAAAGCATAGTAATTTCTTTTTACAAATTAATATCTTTTTACAAATGTATTGTCTTTATTTATTGACTTTCTACAAAATTTTAAACGATATTAAAATGCGTATGCCTTCAAAATAAAAATTTCTTAGAACTAACATTTGTTAAAATTTTTTATGTGTGTACTTGTATACAGTATATTGTCGCCAATAAAGTCTGCTTGGCGAGATTTGCACAGGCGAAACAGAAAAGTACCCAAAATTCTCCTCTGCAAATATTGCAGAAAACAATGGTGTCTTTCTTTGTCACGAGAAATGAAAATTCCTTCTTCAACTGATCGTTGAAATGGCACTTCCTCTTCTTTGATTTTTCCATCCTTTAAATAAAATTAAAAATAAAATATGGAGCAACACAAAAATGTAAGCACATTATAAATAAATAAAACTAAATCTTTAATAACAAAAACTATAAAACTTGACTAAATCTATATTTAAATTTTTAATTATTTTATACTTGTGTTGAAAACAGAGTTGTGTAATGAAATTATATTAATGAACAAATAAAACGTGAATTCTACTTAGTAAGGCACATACCTGAGTATAATAATTAGGTACTTTTCCGTTTCGCCGGCGCAAATCTCGCCAAGCAGATTTTATTGGCGTCAACATACAGTATACACATAAAAAATATTTAAAAAAATGTTAGTTTTAAGAATTCTTTTTTTAAAGGCAAAAACATTGTAATATCGCTTAAAATTTTATAAAAAACCGATAAATAAAGACAATAAATTTGTAAAAAGACATTAATTTAAGAATTTACTACGCTTTCATGGTTCATATCACGTGACCCCAAGCGATCTCTTCTCACGTAAACTACTGTCTACAAAAATCTAATGCTCTCAGTAATTATCTACATTAATTTCAAGTTAAATCTTAATTTGGAACACAAGTTTAAATGCAAGAAATATTTCAATTCGTACGAATAGCTTACTCAGAAATTATGTAAAACTGCAGTACTTTACTTCGCTAATGCATTCTCATTAGAATTGATGAATTTAACTCTTGACTTTACCTTTTCTATATTTTCGGCTTCGGGTAAGCGCTGTGATTGCATCCTAATTGACTTAATTACCGAAAATGGCCTTGGACATAAAACTGAACTATCTGATAAAAATTCTATGTAATTATATGTCAGTATTGAAAGAAACAATCAATCTGATAAGAAAAAGCTGCGACTTGTTTTGAAAATGAGGCCTAAAAGGTTACCAGCGAGAATATTCCGTTTGGCATCGGTTGCACCATTATTAGCGACTTTATCGCTTGCGCCGGTAAAACGGAAAAGTACCAATAATTATACAGTGAAAGAAATTAATTTGTATTTGTATCAGATGTAAATGCGAACTATAATATTATAGACACATTAAAATAAAGTGCGAGTGTGTGAGACAAGCGTCGTTGCGCGAAGGTTTGATATGCCCAGAATGTGCTGTGTATGCATTTTATAATCATGTTTTTTCAAACTGCACCATCACATGACAATTGATGCATAACATTTCGATGCGGCATCTTTAAATAATACAGAGATAAACAGATTAGTTGTAAAATATTGAAAAGGATAACAGCTGGGAGGACATTTCTTGAGGAAGGACAGAGCCTACCAAAGGAGGAGGATTGATCACCTTAGTAAAAGTGCTGCAAGACATTTTTCTAATACTTTCAGAATATAATTGCAATTATATTTATCTTAATTTAAATTTGTAATTTAAATTGCATGTTCAATCTGTGAAATTTTAAAATATCATGTATTTTATTTCTTTAGGTACAAACTTCTGAAATGGTGGATTCAGTCTTTTCTGGTTGGTATTCCTAAAGTCATCTGTGGTTTTCGTGATGATCAAGGAATTGTTCGAAATTTAAAAGTATTTCATGTGAAAGAAATGCCAAGAATGGCTGAGGTAAAGATGTTTTTCTGTTTTGCCATTTAATATGGTAAGAATGTTAAAGCATTGCTCTTCAGTTATATTGTGTCTTGTAATGAAATTGCAAAGCTCCTAAACTGTAATCTGCATAGATTGAACCAAAACTTTCTGGCTTGGTATACATCTGCAAGAAGTAGAGGAAATTTTAATAGTTTACTTTTCAATATGATCACCTTCTGCCTTGATACACCTGTCCACATAATTTAATAAGCAGCTGTATCTGAAAAAGTAATCTGAAGGTTTTTCTCCATATGATCCATAACTGCTGTTTTCACTCCAGCATAATCATTAAGTCTGTTTCCTCGAAGGTCAAATTTCAATTTTGAGAACAGAAAATACTACCTTGGTGTTAAATCTGGGCTATAAGGGGGCTAGTCCATGCTCCTTAATTGTACCTACAAGTAATTTTGAAATGCATATCTGGTTTGCTGTTTTTGAATTGCACTTGCATCTTGCTGATTTTGAATTTGCAAAAGAAGTCAGGGAATTCATCTTACAAAGACTTTGTATTTTTTTTATTTTTTTATTATTATTTTTTTTTTAATGTTAGTGCTCCAATGGTTGACTTTTATGAGAATCATCATCTGCAAATTCTCAGCATATGCGAAACTGTTTTATCCATTCTTTCATTGTCTAAGGCAAAAGAGGTAAATCTACATACACATGCTTTATCCGCTGTTTTATTTCTTTGGGATTAAGACCTTCTTTAGTAAAAAAAATTATCACTGAATGATACTAAGTTTTAAACATTTCAGAACAAACTAGCTCATCATTTTATCCTGTAAACAATAAAAAGGAATGTAAATGTACAGAAATACATAGCAAAAGCTCTATAGACTTTTTGGAAACTGTGAAGGTATTTGATATTCAGTACCAATTCTAATTTGTGATTTTAATAAATTGACAATTTACTATGAAATGGCTGATCTTGGCTATATCTTCAAGCTATCCAATTTTTAACAAAGTTGATCTTGAAGCTTTTGTTCAGAGCCAAGTCTAATGTTTGTACTTTTTCAAAATTCCTAGTTAGTTTTCTCTGAAAAAGCACAATTAAGATAATATTCAAAAGAAGTGGCATAATTGGGGGAGGGAATTACCTGAATTTCCTCAAAATCAACCTCAAGCCTTTTTTAAATTGATATATCCACTTTTGTTAATTGTGCATGGGATGCAGTATTATAATTGATTCAACACTTGACATTTGATCATTAGAAAAACTATATATATATATATATATATATATATGGATAATATAAAATAGTAAGGCACAAAATCATGATGTTAACATGTGTAAACTGTATGATGAAAAATATGCGAAGAATGTAATGAATGAACACAACAAAATTATTTTTTCTAACTCTTGTTCATGTAGGCAGCAAAATGATTCAAATACAATGCCTATCTTTTGAATAAGTCAGTTTTATATGTTGCTTTTTTCAGATCCTTTAGTAATGAAATTCTTTGATTCAAGGAATCCAAAGGAAAAAATTCAGTAATAACAGTTAAATGATATCTTGGATCATGAACAATTCTAAGTGTGCTGTTACATCACACATAGCCATAATTGGTGCTAAATCATGCTGGTTGATGACAGTTTCAGGATTGATGGGATACTGTAATCTAGAATATTCAATAGTGGCCAGCTCATGTTCTGCCATAAATCTTGTTATATTTTCAGAGTTTGTGTCCACCAGCAGCCAAGCGGTAAAGTAACTGAACACTGGTAGTTCAGTCTGGAATTTGAATCTGGTGAATGGGCTTGCCAAATGGGTGTTTTCATGCTTTTATCTGTGTGTAACATGTATATGAGCCAATTTATCATAGAAAGTCCTCTATGAAATCATCCCATCCCTAAGGCAGATAGTCAAGTGCTTTGCCATAATCAAATAAACCAAACCAAGCCATTCAGAATTTGGTTTGATATCATGAATGTAGCATTTTTCCTACAAATCAAACTATCTGCTGTAATGATTCAATTTCAGTACTAAATTATAAAGTATTTTTCTCTCTGATCTATTTTTAAAAGATCTAATTTACATTCGTATATATAAACTCGAGTAAAGACGAAACACTTTCGTATTTACGTAGTTTTATCAATTATTGTTCATTGAATGGGAGTTGGTTTGTTCCTCTTGAAAAGTCAACTAATTTCCGATCAATGACAATGATTACATGTTTTAATTTTTCCTTTTACAATTGAAATATTATTCTTCGTGATGATTTAACTCCAGTCCCCGTTAAAACATTATTAACATTTTGCTTTCAAATTACTTCAAAACATCTTTCAAAATATGACTTACCAGTATGGATGCACACTTTTAAAATAATTCTACTTTAATTAAACTTAGGAGATAATATAATCAATTAATCAATACTGTTTAGGAAATAAATTATTATTAACTAACTTTGCAGCAATTGCGCAAGTAATAATAACTTGTATTCGCACTAAATGGATTTAAGATCATACAACATTTGATATGCTAAATAGCAGCTATTAGCGCTATTTATCTCTTACCTAATGTACCCACTTTATATATTATCTCCATCCTTTTTAAGTTTTAAAGTTCTTATACAAAAACTTTATTGTATTGAAGGTTAGCAGCCTCCTTACTTTTATATCGTGCTAGTTTAACTCATATTGAAATCACTAAATGTCATTCCACTAGATGACAAACTTGAAAATTTAATGCCATGCCTGCTACAGGTAAACCCAAAAAACAATTTCTATGAAAAACATTTAACTGTATTTACATTATTACATGTGGTACTTGACATATTAAATATATAGGACAGACTAAAAACAATCTTAACTTTCGAATCAATAACCATAGAGCTCAAATCAAAAAATTCAACGCACAAAAAAATAGCATTAAAATAAGTACACCATCACAACTTAATACAGCAGAATTAGAACACTTTAAACACCATGACTTCAACTCTATTCAACTTCAGATACTAGATATAATACCCAATCACAAAACACGAATTTTTCAGGAATCTCTCTATATACTAAAACAACGTTCACTTTATCCATATGGACTTAACACTTATATACATAGTCATAGAAATACTTATAAGAAGTCTATTTTCAGCCAATTTAAACTCTACAGCATCAAAACGCAGAGAGGAAAAAGAGGAAGTAAAATAAAAAATAATGCGAGATATTTATCCACTTTGGATACACTTGCATTGAAAAAACAATTGAAATGTTTTTTTGACTCAGACTGCTTTCCCAAGAAACTTCTCAACTGGTTACACTCCTGTACTAATAAATTCCTTATCAAACTAAAAAAATTCATTCAAGAAAGCTACGAGGACATACAAATCATTAAAGACATGATTCTTGATTTTAGTCTTTTCAGACTCTCTAATAGTCTCACTCAACGCAAAATTTATTTTAAAGTCAATTTTCTGCATCCACAGTTTGACAATATTCATTTCTCAAGAATCATCAGAGATTGTAAAGATTACTTCCCCGCAGTTGACACAATACCAATGATTGCATTTAAATATCAAAGGACCTTAAGCAACTTGCTTACTAACCACCATGAAATAGATGAAACTGCAGAATGACATTGTAAGACACCAATTTACAGTAATTACGTAGATTCTCATCACCAGCACATAATTACTGGCAACCTGAATATCATACAAAACCATCAACTAAAAACACTAATGAGTTATGGTACAAAATTTAGACCAGTCAGAAACATGACTACAAATTACTGTTACAAGACTTTCGAAAACAACATCAACGAATTTATAGTTAAAGCAAGCTATCAACTGAATTTACCCATAGATACCTTCTTAAAATGGAAAGCTAAAATTCTTCAACGCATATCCACGGAAATCAGTCACCTCAAATTTAAAAGTACACTGAATTGGTCACAACTTACATCAGATATTAATAAATTAAAACAGCTTTTTACTATTACAAAAATAGATAAAGCAACTAATAACTTTAGCATTATATGAAAACAATTCTACACTGAGATTATTCATAAAGAATTTCTCAACGCAACTACTTATCAATTAGCCAACCTTACAGAAACATCTATAATAAACAGGATTAAAACTTTTCATAAGAAACTCAATATTACTTTCAATGCAAACTACAACAGATTTACTAATCTTTATGCGATTCCCAAATTCCATAAAACACCATTAAAATTTAGATTTATAGCTAATGGAACTAATAATTACAAGAAAAATATAGACTATTATTTTTCAATTCAACTTAATAAAATCTGTAAATTTATTTTCAATGATTGTAACACTAATCATAACTATTGCTGGATCATTCATAATAACACTCCTGTCATTAATACCATTCATACCATTAACATCCAAAACATTAACTGCTATGATTTCGAAAACTTATATACCTCACTTCCTCTAGAAGAAATCTATACCAGTCTACTTGATCTACCAAAACTTTTCCCTAATATACTCAATATCATGACTCTTGACAAATGGAAAACCTACCTAAAATGCACACTTTTTCATAACTACATCAAGTTTAAAAATCAACTTTTTAAACAAGTCAGAGGATTGCCAATGGGCTTACATTCCAGCACCTCGATCTGTAATATCTTTTTATTTGTCAAAGAATTTAACTTCCAAAAAAATCTACAACCACAAGAGTTAAATTACTACAAACACACCTACAGATATATTGATGACCTTATTACAATTAATAATTTTGGTAAAATTGAAAACTCCGACATTTATCCGAATTGTCTTAAACTTAATAAAACTAATAATTCACAAAATAGCATAGACTTTCTAGATCTTCAAATCATTAACTACAAAAAAATTTTACTTCTTGACAAAACAAGAAACTTCAATTTCAATACTAACAAATTAATAAATTGGAACTCCAACATATCCAAAAAAGTAATTAACAATACTATAATTAATCAAATACAACGAATTAAAACTATATGCACAGATACAATAGATTTACAACGCGAAATTTTGATCCTTATCAAAATTCTCAAAAGTAATCTAATTCCCTTTCAATTTATCAACCATTGCCTTAAAAGAGCAGGCGTTAAATACTCACTCTAAATCATTTAACTGATAGGGATATGATAATTTATTCCTAAACCTGAGAAGGCGGTATAAGGTGGATGACTGTCAATTGAAAGATTTGTATATAGTGTAATTACTCAATTGTATATATTGTAAAAAGCTAATTGTCTGTCTATTAGCTCTTGGACAGCGAAAATGCCTTTTTCCTTTCTTAAATTCTTAATCATTGCGACACGACAATTAGCCAGAAATTAATTAATTTCCATTCACTAGTATTTTCAAAAAAATCTTAACAGACGGTCTCTCTCAGATAAGAACTCCACAAAATACATCCCTCAAGAATTCCAAGTCCCACCCACTACCATAAATTACTTCACCCAAGTCTTACCGACTGATGTTATTCAAAGCTCCTACTGCCGCTAAGAATTTTCGGACACCCTACACTTCTGAGTCAGACACGAAGAGAACACTTTGCCAACTCCCCCACTGGAAAGAATGTAAGTTACTTAATACCTTTCTGGCCTTTATATCTTCATGTACATTCACTGATCTTATTTATATTATTTTCTATATTATTTTTATATTATTTTTATATTTTCTTTGATTTGTTTTTACAAAGTTTGCATTATTTATCTTTTTTATAATCTTCTATGTTTATTTCAACTTTACTTTGAATTCGATTTTATAATGACAATTTCCAATGTTTAATTTCTACAAATAATATAGTACTCAAATGCATAAAGATGAAAGTGTCGGGGACGGTTACTCGAGTTTTACAGGATTTCTCTACAGTAATTGATTTTTACTCCAAATTGAATTGACTAAATTGCTTCATGAGAATAAGTTCTTTGAGTATCAGCATTGGTTCATAATTCCTACTATTCGCGGAAATATTTGGCCTGACTAGAATTGCCGGTTTGGCTTTAACTTATAACTCAAGTAAAGACGAAACACTTTCGTATTTACGTATTTCTATCAATTATTGTTCATTTAACGGGAGTTGGTTTGTTCCTCTTGAAAAGTCAACTAATTTCCGATCAATGACAATGATTACATGTTTTAATTTTTCCTTTTACAATTGAAATATTATTCTTCGTGATGATTTAACTCCAGTCCCCGTTAAAACATTATTAACATTTTGCTTTCAAATTACTTCAAAACATCTTTCAAAATATGACTTACCAGTATGGATGCACACTTTTAAAATAATTCTACTTTAATTAAACTTAGGAGATAATATAATCAATTAATCAATACTGTTTAGGAAATAAATTATTATATATATATATATATATATATATATATTATAAATTAATAAATACAAAATAAAAAAAGCAGTTAAAAAACTAATCCAATTGCATGCTGATAGCAACAGCATGATATATATATATATATTTAAAATTGAATTAAGATAGAATATATTCAAGGGTCTTTCACCCTGACTAATGTTCTTTCAAGTAATTCTAACATGTTTATTTAATCATTGTATAACTTTATTTTAAACTTAAAATAAACAAATAAAAAAAATTTCTAAATTTTTAGAGAAAATATACCAAATGGGACAAAACTTGAAGAATAAATAATAAAATTTTATTCTATTTTTCTTATTTATTATATTTTTCTTCAATACATAGAAAAAAATTAATATCGTTTTGTGAAAATAATTAATAACTTCTTTATTTCTTATGCTAGCTTCATTCTTAATGATCTTTTGGTTCTAATAAAGTTCGTAGCCTTGGAGAAGAATTGCTAAAAATTATCTTCATCACTGTTTGTAGATGCTTGTCGATCAATGAATATATTTTGTTATTAATTGGCATCTGAAAAAAAAATGTTGTTCACTTATAAATGTGTTCTCAAAGAAAGCAGTTATTCTTAGTGCAAGCTTAATAACTGAGCTTATGACAGGTATGAATAAAAGTTAAATTCTGTATCTTCAAATCTTTGAATGAGATTCATATTACATTATAAATTAATTGGCTCCATTTATAGATTTTATGGTGCATTATTCATGTTCTTTTTTAATGGAAGTGAAACTAATATAAACTCAGACTTCAAATAACTAAAATCTTGAAATCTTTAAAATGCCATACTTGCAACAAGTACATTATTGAAATGTCTTTATGGGCCATGTCTGGCCAGCGGGCTGCCTGTTTGAGACCACTAATATAGAAACCACTCATCATTTTATAAAAATACTGAGTTGTTAGATACATGCACATTGTGTGTGGATTAATTGTTGATAATGGGTAAGCTGTTGTAAGATTGTGTTGGGAAAGGTACAGAACCAGACATGTTCGGAAGTACCAATGTTTGCACATTAGAATTATAACTTGTGTGAGTATGAATCCTTCAAAGCTTAGGTGCAGATGCAGGATATCAGATGGCCACAACTGATTTGAACTCCTGTCATAGGACAGGATGTGTGACAATGCTGTGGACAGTATTTAAGATGCAAGTATATATGGAATTACCACTACAACAGGAGCATCCCAAATCAATGTAAGTTGCACTGTGCACACTTCATCCTTACATCCATTTGCAATGTATTCAGTTGCTGCAGATGGAAGATTATTCTCAGCATATGGTATTTGTGCTGTGGTTTCTATAGCAAAGTTCAAGTCACCTGGTAATCTAAAGTTATGTTCAATTTACAGATGAAGCATATTGTTTCCTGTGAAGGAGTCTAATTCCCACAGTTCACACATGTTATTCCAATATGGCTCACATGCTATTGATCACATGTTGCACAGTCCCACTTTGCCATAAATATTGGGGTGAATATTATAGGTGACTGCTGTTCTATATATTACTGAATGGATGCTTGAAAATATCTTTTACGAAGAAATCTTTTTTGTCTGATTTACTGAACGGAGTTTTCATGATTGTGTTACACCAATTGTGCTTCCTACACAAGAAGGCTGTAGTGTATTATGCCATTTATATGTGTGAATATTATATGGGACATCAGGAAATTTATGGATTGGGCTTAGTGGATTATCGCATTTCTTTTGTGTTCACCTGATTTATCTAGCATCAGTCTGTTTTTGTGGGGGACTTCCATAGCCACTGTACATGAAATGCCAGTTGATTTTGATGTAAACCTTATGGCAAGAATTGCAGTCGCTGCTGGTAATATCCATGAGACCACCAAGTAATTCTAAAAATGTTTTGTAATTCATGTGACATATATATCAAGCATGCATGTATGTGATCTGAACATCTTGTGAAACCATATTCTATGTCTCCAGTTGTTGCACTATTAAGTTTCGCCATATTGTGCAGAGAACATTAAGACAATCAGCCAGGACTTGAGATGATTTTGTTGACCTGTGTAACTGGCTGTTCTAAAGAACAAGATAGTCTGTAATGTTCAATTCCAATGTTTTTTTTTTTTTAAGTTCTCGGAATTTTAGTTATTTTTAGAGGTGGTTGCAGTGAGAAGTTTTACTGTATTTATATTTTATGCATTATAGATTATTCCAGTTTTATCTATAATAAGCTATGTTGCTATTTAAAAGTTTCCAGCTCAAGTATCGGTACATTGTATTTAAAACAGAAATGTTAAGTATGATTTTTCAGGTTTATGATGAATTGAGGGTTTTTATATTTCTTGTCTTGACTGGTATCTTCATTCCCAACATTTAGCAAGTACATTAAAATTTAATGCCTATTTCTGATTATTTGAGAATAGATTCTAATTTTCATCATGTAGTCTTTTCTTGCATCTTGCTATTTTGCTTAAATATTTTGTTGTGAAAATATCATATGAATATACAACTAACTATACAATAGTAAATATGAGATAATATGTGAAATAATTAGGATTATACATTCATTGTATGCTGTGAATTAATCAAAATACATTTGATGACCTTATCTAATGATATGACCTTATATAAGGATAACTTTACCTAAGGATCTTATATAAGGATATTTGATGACTTTATATAAGGATAATATGAGATAATATGTGAAATATATAGGGTTGTACATTCATTGTATGCTGTGAATTTATCAAAATACATTTGATGACCTTATATAAGGATATTCATATTACTGTATGCTACATGAAAATCATTTTCTTTACCAGTTATCATGAAGTAATGTATAAATTTTTAATTTAGTTTTTGTTTGTCATTCACTTATCAAATATGTCAGTGGAAATATTTTTTAATTATTAAATGGTTTAATGAAAGAGAAAATGTATCTGTTATACTGTACTGTATTCATCAGTATAAAAAGTGCAAGTCATCTGTTTGCAAGATAAATCATTCATTTATCAGTATTCATTATTCTCTTGAAAGATACAAAATTTTACAGATGTTATATCTCTTATCGAGACTAGAAATCAGATTTAAATAAATGTTGTGAAAAAAAAATACATTTATGTATGTACATAAAATTTTGGTATATGTATTATAAAATACATAAAATTTTGCTTTTTTAATTAATTAATTTTATAATTTTATCAGTCAGAATTAAAATACTCTCACAGTCTAAAAGATTTAATCTTAGAAAGTGCAGAGGCAAAAATATAAAATTTATCCCTTCAAGCATTACCAAAAGAAAACGGAATTAAGATAATAAAAACATCATTGACTTTAAGTATGTAAACCAGTATCTGTTTATGTAGGTTTTTTTTATGACAAAATATTTAGAGGAATGTATTCATGTGCTTTACTTTTTTTAAGGAAAACTGACTTCATTTACATCATAAATAGAGAAAAATATGAAAACTATGAAAACTATGAAGTCAGCATGTATCAGGATTGAACAGACTACAGGGTTAAAGCAGATTAGGATGTTAATTAAATTGCCATTTCTTAAAGAAATAGTATAGCATCATATTCAATTGAAATTTCTGCTATATAATTCTTTATCTTTCACTTTGCGACATTCAATTTTTTACCCTGATCTCTCAATTTGCAGCTTATGCAATTAACTCATTAAACTAGCAAAGTTTATGATATTTCTCACTTCTTGAATTTTCTCTTAATTGCATCAGATTGAATGCTTTAATTATAGAAGGTTGTATGTAAAATTTTAGCATATGTAATGTTTGTATGTTTTTAAATAAATATTTTTAATTGTTAAGAGTTTTTCCTAAATGCACCTATGCCTGAACTTGATAGAAAGTTTTATGCAATATGTGAGCATTTTAGCTACTTCATGTGCCCTTTGACTCCATCTTTCATACATTTTGTTATCAAATTACTACAGAAACCATAATTTTATATCAAATGAACTCAATAAATAATATGTTTTATAAGGTGTTTCTAAACAACTCAACTGTACATCATTACATCCATTTCATTTCTTGTTAAACTGTGTTGAACTGGTGTGCCTTATAATTATATATCCTTTGCATCAATAGATTGCCAGCTTCTTTATTTTCTTCTTTAAATTACTCTTCATATGTTTTATTGCTGAAACTGTTTATGACTTTATTTTGTATTTTGTTTAATAATACAGTAAATGCATTTCCATTTTTAGAATCTGTGGTCCCCAGCTGCTTGTTTGAACTTTTGTTCTCAATTTCTGGATTTTGTAAAACACTGTGTTGTGAAAGATGATCCACAGTAAGTTTTATTTTCACATTGCTTTATTTATTTAATTTAACAAGTATATATCATTATCATTTCACTTATTTGATGCATGCAATGTATAGTTTAAATTTTCAACAGTAATATTTTTAAATAATTTATTTTTAACATTATTTTATATTATTCCCAGCTGAATCTGTGCGAATTTTAAATAATTCATGTGAAAATAATTAATTAATTTCTTTATGTATTCCAACTAGTTGTATCTTATTTATTATAATGTTATCAGTAAGCTTCATTCTTAATAACACTGTATGGAAATAATAAAAGCAGAAAATTGTGATGAAACATTTTCCATTTTATTTTCTTATTATTTAAGAATTTTAATTTACATTTTTCTCACAATATAAATCCTGTGAAACTTTTCTCTGCCATCATCTTCTACAGCCAAAAGACGCCAGCATTTTCTAGAATAATAAACTTAAATAATGAACTTTTTTAGAATAATAATAAACTTGGCAACTTACAAAAGTTTCTTTGTTTAAAGGCTGCTCTAAAAGGAGAAGTCAAAGAAATAAAAAAAGAAGTAAAAAAAAAAAACAGATTAAAACAACTATGATTCACTTCTTAAACGTTTTGAAAATAAGCTGATGATTATGGATTCTCACATGCAAAATATATGAAATCATGAAAAATGTTAATAAGAATCGCCCAGGAAATTATGCCATTTATTGAATAAAATGAAACATAAATTTTGTGCATTAAAAGTATTGGAATTTGAATGCAATAACTATCTGATGTCATATTAATGAAAATTGTTTTTCAAGAAATTGATAATTAAACGTGTAAAAAATCGAGTTAATGTTAAAAACCAAAAAGTCTCTCTTTACATGAATCTTCTCTCTTTACATGAATTCTTAAGTTTCTGGAAAATGGAACTTTAACCTTAGAAACTTTGTATAAAGATACTACTTCATGTCAAGGGAACATAAAATCTGAGAGTTTAATTTTAAAAGCATCAAGAAAAAATATTAAACCCTGTACTCTATATACTGCAGAACATGCTTTACACAGATGTTCTAAATTCCTTAATATGAGTATGTGTGCCAACACATAATCAGATAATTCAAGAATCGAAATTGTACAAGATGTGTTTTAAAATGTATAATGAACCTTGCAAATGAATCTATGAAAATTTTGATCATGACAGTTTAATTAATATTGCGGCAAAACCGAATGCTTCAAATAAGTGATCCATGACTAGGTCTGAGAATAAATAAATTTCTCATCTACCTTATTTGTGCAACATTCTGCAGAAGTGTTAGGAGCCACATTAACTTTCAAAGGTAGACAACCCAGGTGGCTGTATATAATATCATTATTCATTAAAAATGCATTTGATAAGAAAGTAAAAGGAATCTTGGATTTAAGAAACAGCTATAATATATTAAGTTCTGAAGCTGCTGATGCATTGGGATTAAATAGGCAGGAAATAAACCGACCACAACCGGAATAAGTGGAGGAGAATGTTTTGACAAAACAACTACAAAAATCTGAAATGGTGATGATGAGGATTGTTTTATTTTGCCTCACATTACTGGTCTCATGCCTGCAAATAAAACTGATACTTTTAAAACAGATTTCCCAAAGGAAATTAAATAAATCCTACTTTTCACATATCTTACGAAGTTCATGTATGTTATTGGGGAGTGAATTATTTTTTGAGTAATTAAAAGCAGAAAGATGCAGGCCCTTTGATAGTTCACTGTTATTGCAAAATAGTGTTTTTGGTTATTTAGTAACAAATTCGATCAAAAATTCAGATTCACATTATTTTCCTGGGTTAATTTCAGGAGATACTTAAGATGTTTATTTCAATATAATACTGAGTTAGAATCCTTTTCTGGTAATCTTACTGAAAATTCAAGTCAAACTGAAACATTTGAAAATTTATACTATGAGGAACATTTCGTTTCTACACACTAGAGAAATGAAAATGGGAGATATATTGTAAGTTTGCCAATAATTAAAGATAAACCATCAGTATTAGGGGTGTCAAAGAAAATAGTGGAAAGAGTTCAAACTTTGGAGTGTAAACTTTAGAAGAAATTAGATGAAAACAATACCATGACAACACTGTATAAGGCATTTGTGGATGAATGAGTGTACCAATATAAAATATTGTATTCCTTACCATGTGATTTTTCTTCCCGAAAATAAGATCAACTCCGTTGCATGCCATTTTTGATGCATCTTGGAAATAAAGTAATGGGGTTTCCCTCGATTCTGTATTCCTAAATGGAGAAACTGTACAAAAAGAGCTATTTTCCATTGCAGCAAGATTTCATCCTCATAGATACGCCTTAAATGCAGACAATAAAAAAAAAAAAAAAAAAAATGTGTCATCAAGTACTAATAAATGAAGCTAATAGAGAATTACAAAGGATATTATGGTATTGGAGTCTAATTACTCCTGTGGCAACATATAGACTGAAAATAATAACTAACAGAACATCATGTGCTCTATTTTTAGCGACTAGAATGCTACAAAGGAACTTGCACATTAAATTTAAGAAATCCTTTTAGATGCAGGAGCTATGGAACTTTCTGCCGCTTTGCTTTTAAGCTGCATTTGGCAAAGGTGGTTCCAGTTTTACAACTGCTATTCAGCCACATTTATGTGTGGAGTGATTTAATGATTACTGGAGTGTGGGTCAAGACACCTACTGGGAAATTAAAAACTTTTATGACTAACCAGATTAAACTGATAAATTTTTCATGTCCAAACTTTGTTTAAAGGTATATTCCAACAACAGACAATCCTGCTGACATCATTTCCAGAGGTACTTCACTTATAGACTTATTGAACAATTCCTTATGGTGAAGAGGCCTTGCTTAGTTGACTTCTGACCTTCTAGTGCAAACGTTTGGATGTGAACTTTGAAAAGGAATTAAAACCTTACAGCTTACCAGTTTTACTAATTGATTCAAACTTAATTGGCGATTTTTTAACTTAAGTAATAATTTCACTAAACATTGTAAAATTAGCTTTGTTTTCTGGTTTTTCTGTAATGAGATATATCGCTGGGAGTCCAAAAAGGTTAAGTTAGATGTCGAAGAACTGAACCATGCTGCAGATGTATTGGTTACACACACACTCTCCCTCTCGCACACACAAAGGAATTTTGTGAAGATATTCCTTGTTTGAAAAAAAATATTGATAAGAATAAGCATTGTAAATTAAGCATTCTAAATTTGTTTTTAAATGAGAATGAGATTCTCTGTGCAAGTGGATGTTTACAAAATTCAGACCTTGATAAAAATAAAAAAACATCCAAAACTTTTGCCTTCTCTGCACAAACTTCTTAAAATCATTATGGAATTCCTTCATAAGCAGTATTTACATATAGGTTCTCAAACGTTTCATTGCATCAGGAAAGAATTTTGACCAATAGAAGGAAGGAATTTATCTAAGAAAATTGTAATTGGATGTATAACATGAAAGCTTATCTAATTACCTAAACTGAGAAGAAATTAGTTGGAAGTTTATTCTCTCTAAATTCTGCTGAACTCTGATAATCTGTGATGAAATCTTTTTAAACACTATTTAAAAGATGCAATAGGCTCAACTAGATTTCCATTTGAAGAATTTTTAACTACAATCACAGACATAGAGGGAAATAGGGCACAGAATATTTATATGCATGTTTTTGGTATTGCTGATTATCTGGTATCCATCAATGCACTGCAAACAGTCTGTTTGTACTTTTTGATAAATAAATCTGCTTTGCTTTATACAGGGGGAATCTGAAAAGTGGGCAGAACTTTAGGGCATAATATAAGGCAGCTATACGAGCAATATTCATCATAGAATGTATGGTCAGAATGGAAGCAGTAAGAAGTTAAAGAGTAGTTCTTTACTGTCACATTTGAAGAATTAATACAAGAATGAGATGACGTAACATTTTATTAGCGGAACATGCTCATAGAAATTGCTCAAAAGACCTTCTGCCAGCTGTAATGCAGGCTTCACACCTGCGGAATAGGGATTGACACACATTTGCGAATGACACCAGGCATTTCTTGAATATCACTGGCAACAATGACGATCCTGGCAATTGGATCCATATTGGTTTCAATGGGGCATTCATAGATTAGGTTTTTCATATGGCCTCACAGGAAAAAGTCCAAACATGAGAGATCCAGTGATCTTGGTGGTCAAGCTATGAGACCAACTGTACCAATCCATGACCCTGATAATTTCGTGGTTCGTATAATCAGCAATCCATAATAGAAAATGTCATTGGGTGCGAGGACTGACCCTTTTTGCACCATTTATTTACAATGCCACCTAGTGGCTCTCCGTTTGTGCTCCAACCATACATTCTATGACGAATATTGCTTGTATAGCTGTCTTCTATCAACCCCTAAAGTTCTCCCAATTGTTCAGATTCTTCCTGTATATATTTTTCTGGCAGATATTTTTTAGCATTCACCTTCAGTATGGCACTAAACACATTAATATTCTCTGCAGCTATCTCTGCATGAAGTTTAATTAATAAGAAGGCAATTGATTGTAGATTGTATCACATTGCTACTTATTTCTGAGTTTTGCTGATCCGAACATGCATTCTATTGTTTGCATGTCTTGGGATCAAAGTTAATATTTCAATAAAAAAAAGAAGCCATTTCCACCCCATTTTACCCTCCCTTAGCCCCACCAAAAATTTAACAAGAAAAGAAAAGAAAAATAAATAAACATATCATATTTTATAAGAGAATCTGGAATAGTTTCTACAGCTGCTAAACATTTATAAGAATCAGAATCATAAGGGGTATTTTCAGAAAGATATAAGCAGCTACCAAATAACCAACAAGTATTCATATTGTTGCGTGCGTATGGGTTCGTTATGAAATGAATGCACAAGTCCGATGAAAAATGAACAAAAATTTATTATTATCACAACAGAAATGCTTAAATTTTCTCAAATTATCATGCAGTATCACAATATCTCACAGTAGTTATCTTTTAACTACTCAAATGTACAATAGAACGTAATTCAAAACAGCTAAAGAACGCTAATCCGCGAATCAACAACGGCAGTTTTCTAAATAACAACAAACTAAGCAACTACTACAAACTGAGATGTTTTCCTCCTTTTATAAGATTTTAAAATCACGCGCTAGAATTTTCCAGTACTTTCTCGAAATCAAAAAGAGATATTTATTTATTTAATGCACGCGCTCTTGTATTTTCAATTTTCCGGCTTAGCTTTCTTTTAATATTCGTCACGCGCTGCACTGCGCGAGAAATAAAACCATTTAATTTATAATTAAACTAACATTAGCTTTTTAAATACCAAATTCGTAACACTGCCCCCTTCCCAAGGACTGCACGTCCCGGGCAGTACAATCCCTGGACAGGAAGCTAAACTTACAACTGTGGCATAAACATTACATTACAATATCAAACAACATGAACAATAAATGCAATAACTAACTTAGACAAATCAAATGCTATCAAATACTAAATACAAAACAAATACTAAATACAAATCAAATACTAAATGCAAATCAAATACTAAATACAAATCAAATCAAATACACATTTAAAAACAAAAAGAACCATGGTCTGGTACTATTTACAATTATTTACATTACGTACTATGGCCATAGTAATGAGCTAACCTGTCGTAATGAACGACTTTAGGTTTAGAGTTCGAAGACTTACGAATCCGAACCACGACGTCATTCAGCCTTTTTAGGACTGTATACGGGCCATCCCAAGGTGACTGTAATTTCGGACAAAGTCCTTTCCGTCGAGTCGGATTCCACAACCACACCTTGTCTCCTTCGTGGAACTGATGTTCAGTAGCTCTTGTGTCGTAGCGGGTCTTCATCTTCTCCGTCGCCAAGTTGACTCGCTCTCGTGCAAAGTTGTGCATCACTTCAAACCTGGCCTGGAGATCTTGAATATATTCCTCAGACGATGAAGGAGCATCCGGAGGGCGGCCAAACAATAGATCACAAGGCAGACGAAGGTCACGACCGAAGAGCATCTGTGATGGAGAATAGACGGTAGTCTCGTGGACAGCACTGCGGTAAGCCAGTAAAAAGAGTGGTAATTTCTTGTCCCAGTCCTGTTGGTTTCTGGAAACCACTAATGAGAGGTTATTAAGGATGGTTCGATTGAACCTCTCTACCATGCCGTCCGACTGGGGATGCAATGGCGTCGTTTGAGTTTTGTCAATGCCAAGTAGTTTGCATAGTTCTTTGATTACTGCCGAGGCAAAATTCCTTCCCTGATCGGAATGTAACTGAAGAGGCACTCCGAACCTGGAAATCCAGTGCTGTATCATTACCTCAGTTACTGTGACAGCCTCTTGACCAGGAATAGGATAAGCTTCAGGCCACTTGGTGAAGTAATCAATGACAACGAGTATGTATTTGTTGCCATCAGCAGTTCGTGGCAGAGGTCCCAGGATGTCAAAGGCGATACGTTCAAAAGGCGCCCCTACGTTGTAACGTTGCAGCTTGCCTCGGCTGCGTCTCCTCGGTCCTTTCCGACCTGCACAGGCATCGCAAGATCGGCACCACTTTTGCACGTCATCCTTTGCATTATTCCAGTAAAAACGCTCACGAACTCTCTGCAAGGTCTTCATTATTCCAAAGTGACCTCCAGTAGGGGTGCTATGTAACTCTTTAAGGACATCAGGAATGCGGGATCTTGGAAGTATAATTTGCCATCGGAACGTCTTCCCATCATCCGATTCGAATTTCCGGTATAAGACGCCGTTTCGAATGTGAAGTGAATCCCAGAGTGCCCAATATTGTTTGGTTGTAGGACTACAGATAGAAATGTCCTGCCAGGTAGGTTTTCTGTTTGATGACTCCATTAAATCAATTATGGGTTTAATGTCGCGGTCTTCCAGCTGGTCTTTCCTGACTTCATCATCACTCCACGGTTCTCGATCAGCCGATGTTGATGTTGTAATTTGTCTTGCGACCGGAGTCAGCAGCTCGTATTTCGCTTCCACCCTGGAACAATATCGGCAGCTTTCTTGGCAAGGTCTTCTAGACAGGGCGTCGGCGTTTCCGTGTGATGATCCCTTACGATGACGGATAGTGATGTCATATTCTTGGAGTCTCTGTATCCACCTGGCTATTTGACCCTCAGGATTCTTGAAATTTAAAAACCAGGTCAATGATGCATGATCGGTGCGGAGCAGGAATTTTCTGCCGTATAGATAGTGATGGAACTGTTCTATAGCTTTGACTATGGCGAGCAACTCTTTCCTGGTGACACAATAATTCCTCTCCGGTTTAGACAGGCACTTGCTCCAGTATGCCACTACACGTTCTTGGCCGTCTATTTCTTGGGACAAAACAGCACCAACACTTTCATTACTCGCGTCGGTGTCGAGAATAAATGGTCGGTCAAGCTGAGGATACGTCAGGATTGGAGCAGATGTTAAAGCCTCCTTTAAGTTGTTAAATGCATCGTCGCATTCTTTTGTCCACAAGAACTTTTGGTTGCTCTCTGTCAGCTTGTGAAGGGGTCTTGCGATGGAAGAAAAGTCCTTCACGAATCTCCTATAGTAGGTGCAAAGCCCTAGGAAGCTTCTCAGCTGATGGACATTTTCGGGACGTTTCCAGGATTTAACGGCTGATACCTTTTCAGGATCCGTGCGCACACCTTCTGCAGAGATGACATGTCCCAGGTAAGTCACTTCCTTTCGGAACAGTTTGCATTTAGCGGGACTCAGCTTCAGATTGGCTTCTTTCAGTTTCTGAAGCACCTTCCTAAGATTTTCTAAATGTTCTTCAAAACTCTTTCCGACGATGATGATGTCGTCCAGGTATATGAGGCAGGCTTCGTAGGAAAGGCCTTTCAAAACAGTTTCCATAAGACGCTCGAATGTTGCCGGCGCATTACACAGTCCAAACGGCATCACCTTGAATTGCCAAAGCCCTTGTCCCGTAGTAAATGCCGTCTTTTCTCGGTCTTCAGGCTGTATTTCTACCTGCCAATACCCACTCTTTAAATCAAGTGTTGAGAACCACTTGCTGCCAGAAAGAGTGTCTAGAATGTCGTCAATTCTAGGAAGAGGGTAACTGTCTTTCTTCGTAACCTCATTCAACCGGCGATAGTCGACGCAAAATCTTGTTGAGCCGTCTTTCTTTCTGACTAGGACGATGGGAGATGCCCATGGACTTACTGAAGGCTCGATGACATCGCTTTCTTTCATATCTTTTAACAGTGTTCGCACCTCTTCCTGTTTAGCAAACGGTAGACGTCTTGGATGTTGCTTGATCGGGGGATGATCGCCGGTATCTATTCTATGTTGTGTCAAACTAGTTCGACCCACGTCAGAAGACGAGCGGGAGAAAACAACTTGAAGATCTTTAATGACGCGATCGGCAGCATTCCTCTCTTTATCGTTTAATTGCGCATTCTGCAATAACTCCGATGTAATTCTCTCTGAGGAGACGGATTCTTGGATGTTACTCTTTCTTTCAACGGTGGTTACTGGAGTACATGCTGCAACCACTTCACCTTTCCTAATAATTCTCCCCTTCTCAGTTACATTGGCGACTCTCACCGGGATAACCGTTCTGGATAAGTCGACGAGTGTTGAGGCTACTAGTACTCCTTTTGGGCTATTACAGTTATTGGGATATTCTATGATGCCGTAGCGGAAATTTCTGTTTTCGGCTATGGATCCAGGAAGTAAAATTTCTGTTCTTGCCGGTATTGTGATATTGTCTTGTGCTATGATTTTATGGACAGATTTAACTTCATCATTGACTCCAAATAACGCTATGTCCTCAGATGTAGAATGCAATTCGTTATTTTTAAAGTCCAAGGAAAAATTGTATTTCCTTAGAAAGTCCAATCCGAGTATGCAAGAATCAGTGATCTCTGCTACATATGCCGTGTGATGGTAAGCGGCACTTCCAAACGTGATGTTAGCATTTACTTTTCCATCGATGTTGATCTTCTCACCGGACACAGTCTGTAGGGTAACGCAGGGCGGCGTCCAGATAAGTTTGCTTCCCAGTTGTTGAGCCAAATCTTTTCGGATGATGGTAACGTTGGCTCCTGTATCTATCGTCATATTGCAGGGAACTCCATTAATATGTCCTATTATGAAAAGTCCATTACTGCCGCCTCTCACTGCAGAAATCTGAAGCGCTTTAAACTGGGGCCTTTCATGATCTGGCAACCTCAGCCCCGCGAGATGGCCACTAATTAGTTTCCCTGCTGTTTGTTAGGAGCGGTCTTAGCATCCGTGCCCTGGGGTGTTCTGCAGTTTCGTCGGATGTGTCCTTCAGCACCGCAGTTCCAGCACTTTACGGTCGGTTTCTTGTCACCAATATTCTGTCTCAAGGCGTTCAGTTGTCTAGTTAAATCGTCTAGACGAGCAGTGATTTGATCCCCTGGCTCCTGGACTTGAGCAGCTCTGACTGGATGGCGGTCTCGACGGGTGGCTTGCTGGGCTGCCTCAAATTTCATGGCATACACTAAAGCGCTTTTCAGATCTTTAACATCCGCCATTCGCAGTGCTTTCTGTATTTCAGGGTCCCGGATGCCATCGATAAAGTATTGCAGGGACAGGATTTCCCTTGTTTCTGTCGGGCACTCCGAAAAGGCGTGATGTGACAGCCTTTCAACATCCGTGGCGAGCTCCTGAAGCGTTTCGGTGAGCTTCTGTTGACGAGATTTTAATTGGAGTCTGCTGTAGTCTTTTAAGCATTTCTCGCCGAAGCGCAGCTCCAAAGCGCCGGATAGAGCTTCGAAATCTAGCCTTTGAGTTTCGGGAAGCGTCTGCAGGATATCCGCTGCGTCTGCTCTCAGAGAAGCGGCGAGATGACAGGCCTTAGCTTGGGAATCCCATCCATTCGCATCCGCAACGATAGAAAATTTTGTCCTATACACCTGCCAGGAGGTCTTCCCATCATATGTAGATAGTTTCAGAACGGAACGAGCAGGCATCGATAAAAATTTGAAACCTTCAGAATTGTTTCCTACCGTCGCTATGCACTTCTTTAGGCTGTCAACTTCTTTGGCGACGGCAGCAGAAACCCTATCATCAATTTGTTGTTCGACGGCAGAAACTCTCTCTTCTATATGTTCTTTTACAGAAGAAATTCTTTCTTCTACTTGTTCTTTTACCGAACAAACTCTTTCTTCTATTTGTCCAACTTTAGTTTCAACCGCGTCTATTCTGCCTTCCATAGCCTCAAATTTATTTTCTATTACGCAGGTAATTTCTCTTTTCATTTCGTCCTCACCTGCTTTCATCTCATTTTTAAGAGATTTCATCTCTTCCTTAACGGATTCCTGGCCCAATTTCATTTCTCCTTTAACGGATTCCTGGCCCAACTTCATTTGTTCCTGTGCAGCTTTCATTTCTTCCTTGAGGGATTCCTGGCCCAATTTCATTTCTTCTTTAAATGAGGCAAAGGCTGATATTAAATGCCTTAATTGCTCTTCCATCGCTCTTGTTATTGGCATTCAAACCCCACTCCTGACACCAAAAATTGTTGCGTGCGTACGGGTTCGTTATGAAATGAATGCACAAGTCCGATGAAAAATGAACAAAAATTTATTATTATCACAACAGAAATGCTTAAATTTTCTCAAATTATCATGCAGTATCACAATATCTCACAGTAGTTATCTTTTAACTACTCAAATGTACAATAGAACGTAATTCAAAACAGCTAAAGAACGCTAATCCGCGAATCAACAACGGCAGTTTTCTAAATAACAACAAACTAAGCAACTACTACAAACTGAGATGTTTTCCTCCTTTTATAAGATTTTAAAATCACGCGCTAGAATTTTCCAGTACTTTCTCGAAATCAAAAAGAGATATTTATTTATTTAATGCACGCGCTCTTGTATTTTCAATTTTCCGGCTTAGCTTTCTTTTAATATTCGTCACGCGCTGCACTGCGCGAGAAATAAAACCATTTAATTTATAATTAAACTAACATTAGCTTTTTAAATACCAAATTCGTAACACTATTTTTCTTTCTTCCCCCCCCCCCAATGAAAAATAATGATTTTTTTTTTTTTTTTCAAATACAAGTCTGTACTTTTATTTTCTCTTACAGTCTACCTTAATAAAAAATATGGATTTTATAAGAGAGATGTAATATTGTAAAATGCAATGTGCATGTAGTTGATATAAATTTACTTTGTCTAGAAAACTAAAAGTTTTTTTTTTTTTTTCCGAGAGGACAGATTAAAGTCTGTCTTTTAAATATAGTTAATAATCTTGTTTTATGTTATAGTGGTTGCTTGTGGAGAGAATTTTAGTAGTGCTATTTTTTTTTATTATTTTTATTTTGAACACATAAATCTCCCCATGCACAACAAATGATGAGGCTTATAAAAGTAAGTTAATTAAAACATGAAATGTTACATGCATAAATAAAATGAACAAAAACAGAGCACAGCCGTCTAGACTTCACAAAAACAGATAAGTTCACTGGTCTAGTTACTTCAAGCTTTTCAAAGTGCTGTGCAAGTATAATCTAGGGATATCAAAAGTAGGCTAGGAAAAAATTAAATGTTCTACATCTTGAGGTACTTTTTTTGAACACTCACATAAATTATTTGGTCTTAGATTGAAACGGATCAGGTAATTTGCAAATTTACTTTGATCACATAAAAACTGAGGTATTTTAGTGGTAATAAAGAGGAAAGACTTGGAATGCAGTCTATGGTAAATAGAAAAGAACATCTTGGTATACCCAGTAATACAAGGTGAAGTATATTTTTCATTTTATTTAGAAAAAATCTTCTTATAGTAAGAGGAAGTCCAATAACTCTTTGGAATTCTAATATTGATATTGATGGGTAAATTTGAAGTATCTTGATCAAAGAAATCAGTTCTTTCATTTCCATAGAATTTATGATGACCTTCTACATAAACAAAATGTATATCAATTCCTATATTTCTAAGCACACGAACAGCTAACAGTGTTCTAGTTGCTAATTTGTCACTGCTGGTAATACTGTTCAAAAAGTGAAGAGAAGAAAGATAAGCAGAACACACAGATGAGGATAATATCCCATTATCCTTAATCCACCTGACAATAAGATAAATACAGAGAAATTAAAAATAGTAAATCTGAGATTGATCTTCAAAAACATGAAATGCTAGACCAACCTTATTGTTCATTTTATTATCATTTTATCTATAAAGCAAGCTATATGCAAACACCTTGCACAGTCTCTTTATAATCACAGAAATTTATGGGCTCTAAAGTAGCTGGATGAAGAATGTTGGGGAAGGGAACATTTCTGTTTATGCAGTCTTCGAAAGTACCAGTTGCCAATGCTTCGAAAATATTATTACTGTATTGCATTTTTAAAACAATAGGCAGAACTCTTGCAAGAACAAAAGTAGCTTCATAACTTGGTGTTCTGTAACCACTATTAATACGAAGAAGAATTCTATGCTGAATCTTTCTCAGATTTCTTTTGTTAATCTTCTTTGGAAGAACATGCCCCCCAATCATGAGAGCCATATGAAATGAAAGGCATAATACTCTACTTATACATCAGCTCCCTGATTTTATAGCTTACTCCAAAAGTATTTTTAGCAGTTTAGTGAAAAACCATTAATAATTTTTTCAAATTTAGTAGGAAAAAAATTCAGTATGCTTTTTCCATGTTAATTTTTTTTTTCAAGTACGAGACCAAGATACTTAGTATCTTTAGTAATTTCCAAGGGTTTTCCAAGAAAACTGGATGCCCTTAGAATTATTGAAGAGTGTCAAATGAGTAATATTTTGTTCATCAAAATTTCTGCACAGTCATAACTTTACTTTTTGAAGTTGAAAGTTTATGACAGATTGCCCAACTGGAGAAAAATCTTGCACTGCTTGTGCTCTCAAAAGAATATCATTCAAAAGCTTTTCTTAAAAAATTAAAAATAAGTTATCAAATGCAGTTTTTAAATAACCACCCAGGTGACGTAAAAGATCATTTATTATTATGTTCCAAAGATTAGGACCAGATGCAGAGCCTAGAGAAGATCCTTTTTTCAGAGAATAAACCTCACTTTTGGACCCAAAGTAGAAATTCAGTAGTCCTCCCGTTTTTAAGAAGCTTTTCAGCAATATTATAGATGTTATATGGTATAGCAGCATCTTTTAGAATTTTTAAGATAGATGGCCAACAAATTAATTAAAACAATTTAAACATATAAATAATGTTAATTAAAATGCCTTTGATGTCCAGAAGAGTAAGAACTGCTGTAAACTTCATTTGCTTTCCATAATGCAAGATATTACTCAAATAAGGGAATCTTCAGTGGACTTCAGAGGAGTAAATCCAAACTGAGAATAACTATAAAAACATTTCTGTCTTAAATGCCAATTTATTGTGTTAATGATGAGAGTTTTAAGAAATTTTAAGTAGATAATAGGCTGATACATCTAATATTATCAAGATAAGAAGTTCTTACGTCTATAGGTTTAGGGATAAAAAGCAACCTAAGCTCTCTTCTATTGTGTTGAAAAGACTTCTAATTATAAACAAAGGTTGAAAAGTCTAGGCAAAAAAGTGTTATCCACTGCATGAAAGTACTGTATAATTTCATTAGAAAGAGAGTCAAGCCCACTTGATTTATTCTTGAGATTTTTAATAACAATGTTAACTTCTGAAGTAGAAAACTGACATCAGTAAATGAAATATATAGCCCATCTGATTCTGTATGCATAGCTTTATGAGAATTCTTATCATCATCCACATTATCCCTTGGAAAATTCTTTGTCATAATCACAAAAGTAGTATCACTCAATGATGAATAAGACTGCCATCTGGAAGTTTACAACCTGAAGTTTTAATCCTTTTTACAAAACTGGTCTTTTTGCAAACCTCGTGCTTATGTATGTGATATTTTAATTGCAGAGAAGACTCCAGTATTTTTTCTTTCGATAGTCGTTATGGCTGAGGGTAAAGGCATGCAGACGAAGATAACAAAAACTGGATGTTGACGAATCACCAATCTTTATTTTCACACATATCAAATTATTTTGGCAGACATTTATTCAATTATAGTTAAATACAATAATTTTATGTACACTGGCTTTAAAAGTACGATGTAAACATTTTAGACAGGAAGCATAAGTAGCATGGAGATGTTGGCAGGGCAGAAGTTACGAAAAGGAGTGAGTTGCTTGTGAAGCAGTATTTATACTAAGTAGGTGCATAAGTATAACTAAGCTGTGATTGGTTAATTTTAAATTTTAGTTCCTTTTTCAAGCAGTGTTATGTAACATGGAAAGATCTTGAATTTGGAGACCAGATGAACTTAGGGAGTGAGAACACCAAATTTAGAATAGTCAATTTTGAGGTTGCCAATTATTTCTTAGCGTAGCTATCATATTTTATTATATCTTACATCTATATATATTTTCCAGGCATTGTAAACATTTCCATGAATCAAGCTTGGCTTTAGCTAATTTAGCCTTATAATTATATTGCAACTAAAAATTTGTAGTACTATTGAAGTATTTTTCTATATTTGCAACGACTGTGTGTTAACAATATTTACCTGTGTTCATAAAAGTTTCATATGAATTTACTTCACTTTTATGATAAGGGAATAATTTGTTTTGTAATTGTATTAAGTAGATTAATTTAGTTATGCATAGTGAAATAAATTTATGTATTAAATAAAGTGTTTATAAAATCCTTTGAAATTTAACTAGTTATCCATTTCTGTTACAGTGTTGTATATAAGTTTTACTGGAAACCAGGCAGCGATATAACATGTGAAGAATTGTCATCACCTTCTGAATATCAGATATTACCTGAATGGTTCATATCTGAATTTAATATCTAAAAGTAATTTTATTATGTTTGCAATGTAAAATTCACCTAACATTTTATCATTATAGACAGTTCTACTGGAAAAAATAAGTTTGCCATTTACGTTATGGACTTTTATGTACCATAAAGTGCCAGAAAAACTTGTATGTCACTCTAATACTTCTTAGATTTACAACAGGTGAACAAAATAACAGAAATAGGCCATGCTGTAGATTCCCTGAGCTTGCAGAAATATTTTTGAGGCTATAAATTTCCTACTTCCTGCAGAGCAATCCACAATTCTGTTATATACCGAGATGTAAGATTTCTGTATTCTGCTGCTTCCAGTGTATCATCCCAGATGTATTTAAAAACATTGAGATATGTTGACCTACAAGGGCATAGCAGCAACCTGAATTAACATTCTTTTAATCATAATTTGACATCTCTAAGTTTGTCTAGAGGTATCTTGACTTGTTGGAAAAGACAAAACTCAATGAATGCTAGATGTTCATCAAAAGGATGTACACATAATATTTAAATATTAGATACATTTATAGATGTATCAGGAAAGCCTTGGAATATCAGGTATATAAACTATACCATATTAGAGCTTGTGTTGGCCCTTGTTGGCATGCAAGACATATGGAGATTTTCTTGACTCATGGATTGTTCTATCTGCTAAAACAATTAGGCTGATCAGACAGCTACTCATTTCTAATTATCAGGTACCTGGTGGCAATACTTCCCTGCTCAAGTTATATGCATGCAGGTACAATGTATTTCTTAGTGGTATATAAACTGGACATAGCTATCTTATAGGGACTATTTAATGGCTCTCATACTGATGATCTTATATTGAGGCTTCAACACTAAATTCAGATATATCTTCAGATAGTGATGCATGTCTATCATATGAGACTAATTAATCCTTATAGCTGGTGTTGGTCACATTCATTAAACGATTTTTATGCTGTTGATTGTAAGTTTCAGACTTTGCCAGACCTTTTTTACAATGTCCCCTTAAAATGTCATCCATGAAAGTTAAAACTTCACTTTTGCTTGTATAATTTTAGTACAATCCATTTCATAAAATGAATTGTATTCATATGCCTTAAATAATGATAACTTGTTGTTATCATGAAGGAACAGCTTTAGAAGATTGCATAGATATTTATCACTTTATACACCTAACCTATAGTATGCATTGGTGACACTGTTAACTGCTCTTGAATGATTCCCCTGAAATGTTTTTCACAAATTACATCTCATCATCATACTCTAGCAACCAATACCACTATTAACAAAGCTATTAATAATAGCTCCAGCTAACAGTTGCCAGTTTTTCTGGCATTTTAACCTTCATGTTTCTTAGAAAAAGATGCAATAAAGATTTTTACATTTAAATTTCATTCTTTATCACTTTTTAAATTGAAGATTTGACTATATTTGCACTTCATAAGAATTACAATAGTATGTAGTTTTACAATACTCTCTGTAAATAATGAAAGGAAAATTTGCCAAAAGCTAGTTATAATAGCTAGTTTTACGGTGCAATTTTGATATAGGTTGGTCAAGTCATTTTGTTGTTTTCATGTATAAATATGCTAATGATGCAGTTAAAAATTATTTCAAAGAATTGTATGATACCAATATTTGTTATGATTTGTACACCAAATAAGAATAAGCTTTATTTTTTTTAATATAAATTTGATTTTGATTGATATATGCAAATATACCAAAATAATAAATATTTTAACTGTAATTCCTTTCTACAAATGTGGATCATTTTTGTTTGTAAGAACAAAGTTAGACTTCGTTTTCTTGTATGATTTTGGTGTATTTTCTGTAATTTTGGGGAAAGCACTTGCCATCATACCTGATGACTTGCAAATACTTTTTTATATACTTTTTTATTTTATTGAACATTTTAGCTAAAATAATAACTTTTTGTAATTTTTAAAACACATATTTATGTGTTAGAAACTAGTTAAGTAAGGTGTAGAGTTCATTTTGACTATATGATAATTAATGTGCAATTTGTGTGTGTGTGTTGCATAGCTGAATAAATATTATTATTATTTTTTTCCATAAGTTTTTCAATCAAAAAGTCCATTTTTGTATATGCGGGGGTTTTCTGAGTTCTGTTGTGCTTTGATGAAGGTTTTTCTTTTCTTTCTTTCTTTTCTTTCTTTCTTTCTTTTCTTTTTTTTTTTTTTTTAATTCTTTTATGAAACTAGTCAGTAAAATAAAATTTTATTAAGCTTACATTTTGTACTGTCATATTTTGTATTTGTATTTAATTGTCTTAATGGTGCAGCTTGAACTTATCAGTATAATAGTTTTCTTGCATTTTGACAGGTTTTTATGATGCATTAACTATTCATTAATTGATAAAGTATTCATTAATTGATATATGATAATAAACAAAATATTTTATCTTCATGGCAAAAAAAATTGTTTAATTTAAAATACATTGTTTATAATATGCATTGCAGGAGGCACAGTTCAGTATCTCTTGCTTTAGGTGGCTGATAAAAAAAATTATACTTTTCAAGCCTTGAAGGGATAATTTAGGACACAAACTTATCTATTATAGTGTAATATATTTTTGACACAAAATCTGACTTTTTTTTAAGTGACATTATGTTTTTTTTTTCCCCTCCCATAAGTCATAAGAGCAGTTTTAAAGTTATTTGTATTTAAAATTTTTGCTAATTTTTAGCTTTGCAGCAAAAAATATTTGTTTAAACTCTTTGTGTTAATCCAGTGCTAATTTTGAACTTTGCTGGGGGTGGATGGGTGAAAGGAAAATGAAATTTGTGTGTGTGTAAAAATCCACATTCTTTAAAAATAATTAAGTGATCAGAGAAATATTTAAGAAAATGCATTTAGAAAAAAATAATAAAAAAAAAAAAAAATAAATAAATAAATTGTTTTCAAATTTCATTAATTTATAAATAAAATTTTATAATTATGGTTATACTAGAGATTAAGAATTTGAACTTATTATCCGATAAAAGCATTTCTGTAAATGATAACCATGAAAACATATTATTTTAAAGTAACTTTTAAATGAGTAAAAATAGCTATAACAAATTCATTGATGATTTTCTTTAAAGGTATATTTGACAATTTCCTGTGTTAAAATTTATGTATATAGCTTTTATGTGTGTATTATATAAAATAAAAGTGGATATGTTAGAACAAAAGCCAATAGAATGTTTGTTTTATGGCGGCTATCGTTCTAAGATGGCCACCTCTGAAAGTGACAAGTATTTTATAGAATATAATTAAATAACTACTTTGGACATTATTAGTAATTATGTTCTCAAATTTTTCCATAGGAAAAAGTATATCTTTAGCAGTATCTATTCATCTTTGAAAGATTTCGCCACCTGTGTGATAACAACAGCCTAAATAAAAGAATAAGTTTCATTATTCTTTAATAATTCATGTAATTTTCATCACATTTCTTTCATTTGATGTATGAATTTTTGGGTAATGATGCAGTGTGAGATCTAACGCTTTCAATTAGACATTAATTTTTTAGATGGCGCCACAAAAAAAAATGGTTGTTTTAATCATTTAATTTTCCTTCCATTTTATTGCATGCTCAAATATGAAGGTTACTGAATTTTTTATTATCTGAAACTATTATTATTGCATTATAAAGGGGCTGAAATTTGGAGTTTCATGCCGCAAATTGTTCCACGCTATCTTGCAAAAGCATGGTGGAAATCTCTTAACAAAAGTTATGACTATTTTTCGGATATGCTAAGCGACATTCATATAATGTATATGGCTACACAACTCGCAAAACCGGTCATTTTAAAGGTGATTCCTGCTTTTGTTTTGTAAAACTGGAAGAAATTTAAAAGTTTAGAACTGAAAATATTTAATAAAATATTAAATTAATTAATGTAATGATTTTCATTTTTGTATTCTTTATTATCTGTGTATATTTTCGCTTCAGAAACTTGAGCATGACATTTCATGCAATGACACTGTTATTTACCTAGGAAAAAAGATATGTATATCTGGCTGTCTTCATTATTTTTAATAAAATTAATCGTAATTTATATTTCAATGAAATTATTAATCATTTCAGTTAAGAAGATTTTGTGCAGTGTAAAAACCTCAGTCGACTTTGTTTTACATTTGATTCGAGTAACGTTCTTTAACCCAAAGGGGCGTTAACCCAGAAAGGCTATTATTCTCGAAACGACATTTTGCTTCAAATCATTATGAATTCCCGTTTCATTTTTCAAACTGTTACCACCAAATATTATTGCCTCATATTATATTTAAAGAAATTAAATAATGAAGAATCTTCATGAATGTATGCATGTTTCTCGCAGTGTGAAAAAACAGCGGTACCTACAGCCATCAGATAGTCCTCCACCTAAATATGGGAAACCCGGATTTGGAATTTGTTTTATTATATACTTCATATTTTGTAAAATTTCAATGATTTTTTGATTAACAAACTCAACGATTTCAAAGCGAGCAACGGCAGTACTGTTCGGAATAAAACATTTATAACTCCAGCGCACGAGACTGTCTATCAAAAATTCTAAAGATATGGTGTTTTAAAATATTTTTTGATTTTGTTGAATCAAATTTTATGTGGCATTAAGCGCGAAGAACATGTTATTTAATAAATAAAGTAAACACATTAACGTTAATAATAATAATAATAAGTTTTTTAAAGCTTCCTTGGAAAACTGAAGGTATGATGAACTGAGAACAGACTGGGGGGGCGGAAGTATGCCAACACGTAAATGCTGCATCGGGGGTTCTAAACGTACACTGCTCTGCTGCTTTTAAAATTTTTGTAATTTTGCTATTGAATTGTATATGGCGTAAGAGCAAAGAAAATTAAGCTTAACAACAAAGCTAAAAAGAACAAAAAATAAAGATTAGTACAAGTGAGTGTAACAGCAGACTGGTAGACTGCGAGCTCAGCGAGAACGTAAGAAACCTTAAAAAAACCTCTTTGGGTGACCGTTAAAATCTCAAACCTTTCATATACTTTTTTTCCCTCTCTTCATGCGTTAAAAATAAAAAAACGGGGTATTAGCGTATTCTTATTTCGTAAAGGTTTCAGAGTCATGTGGAGAAAATAACCATTTTACAAACAAATTCAACACATGCTGGGAGGGGTTCCTAGTCGGGCATCTCGATGGCTGTCCATGTAATGCATTACCCGACACTGCTGCCCATGCAAAGTATTACCCGACACTGCTGAACTTTAAAATAGACTGTCTATCATCCGTAAAATATATATCAAACCCCCATGACCGCAAGAAATTGGTGAACATATTGAACAAGGATGTGATCTCTCTTCAGTCAGATTACAGTAAGAAAGATGTAGAGGTCTTTGCGGCTGCTGACGAAAATCCCTGCCCAGATCTTCAACAGTAACCTCTGGGATGCTGTAGCGTGTATTTCGAGTATGTTACTGGCTTGATAACGAGTAGTAGGCGTTCTCCAGGCAGGACTTGAAAATTGGAAGTACCGAAGCCTTATGGCAGGGAGTCAGAAAAATAGACTGAAGTAAATAAATAATTAAATAAATTGTTAATTAGTTAAAATAATAAGTTAAGGAAGAATATTTAAATCATAACTAAAATATCAAAGCCCATCTTATTTGGAGCACCGGCTGAAATTACTGCTTCTTTCGAAAACTGAAAAGCATCAACAAACCCGGGCTGTGACTGAATGTAAGCTTCCAGGCAATACCTTTTCGCAGTAATGTGCACCAAGCTAATGACTCGTCTGTAAAGAGTGGAGTTCAGTTGAGTTGATATTGAAGTCAGTCGAAGCGGGCCTCTGTATGCGAAGCTGTGTATAGGATTCAAACCTTCTGTGTGCATTGTATAGAGTATACTGTACAATAAATAAGGTATATAGCCGTCTATAAACAGTTTGCGGAAATAGCTTTTCTTCTCAGTGTTGCATCAATGTCGGAGGCAAATTGATCTGCAGTGATGGTGTGATGCTGTTAAACGTAGAAAGAGATTATCTGCCGCCCAACCGGTATAGTGGTTAGCGTCGCTGATTGCCGTGCCGAAGGGCCCGGGTTCGAATCCCGGAGAAGGCATGGATGTTTGTAAATGTATAGTGTTCGTGGGACATGGGGGCACTCTAAATATGTGTCGAACCGAAAATCGTCTCGGGAGGTTGGTGGTAGGAGAAGAGGTGTGGGAGACCATTGGACCCGTCCCTCCATCAAAATTGGGGGCGGAAATGAGCTAAATCGCACTGTCACCTGTAAGGTGCTCAAGGTTGTTGCCAACGATAGGCGTAAACGAGGAATTTCGTGGGGCTTGGGCTGTCAAGTCTAGGCTAGGCCAGACAAGTGAGCAACAACAACTTTAACAACAACAACAACAGAGATTATTTTGAGCTGTTTTATGATTCTTGGATGTCAACTTACTGGTCTTCATGACAGCGCTTTGATACCATTTCCATAGGCAATAACGGAATAGTTTCCATTTTAGGATTCGGATTACTTCCCGATTATCGCGGGTTCCTTTCGAGACGCTCTGTGTCCGATTATCTAGCGTCATTCAGATGATATTTTCCATTCATTTTTCAAAATTTGAGTATTCCAGTCTTCATTTTGTAACGCAGAGAAGCTTTGTGCAAGACAGGTAATTTTTATCTTAGCATATTTCCATTTTAAAAATAATGGTATGTAAAAAAAGTTTTGTGAGGTAGTTGCCGCGTACTTAAATTTGTTTTGTATGTAAATTTTGTGATTATATGTTGTATCTGCCTGTAAATATTTTCATTGCTTATCTTTTGAGCACTGATAATGCAGATGAAATTAGGAAAGCATTTAATGCGAGACTGCAGGATTTTTGAGTATACCTTGTGTAATTATCACTGTGAATACTGGTTCTTGTTACTAAACCGAGTGTGTGAATACTTGTTCTTGTTAATTTAATGTTTGTTCGCATGATAGAGGAGAATATAATGAAATATTATAAGCAGATGCAGGAGAATATAGATGAGATTAATATCGCTTCTTGAGAATAAGAGGTTAAATTTCTCATGAGGGTAAACATTACTTCCGAGTATCTTATAATTTGATAACATAGAATATTTCATGAAAATATATATATATATATATATATATATATATATATATATATATCACTAACTGCAGGCAGAACAACAGTTTTTATCTGCAGAATGTTTATTATCTAGAAGTTTTATCTATGTGTCTGCGATACAATAAGTAGAAATGATCCTTTAAAATAATTCCATTGGGAAATAAATATTGTATGGGTGGAATTCATCTGTCGCCATATTTGATGCATAATTATTTTTTAAAAAATTTCTTCTTAAGTGTGAAAATTGCTGATTTATGATGATAGAAGTTAACAGTGTTCGATTTTTGACTATTGCTTAAATCTTTTTAGCATAAAATACAAAATCTAGAAAAAAAATTAAGTTTACTTTTCTGGTATATTTACTGTAACTAGAAATCTTACTTCAAAATGGCTTCAAGATTCCAAGCTGTTCCTACCAATACATCTTCAAAACCTTTAATTGTAGTGAAAAAAGATGAAATGTGTGGAATTGGATCTTGTACCCCAAGGTGGTTACAAAGGTTTGCAGATCCTAAAGTTTATCTTCTGGTATTTTGTGCTCTTGGTATTCTTCAAGGAGCGTATTTTACATATTTCATCGGTGTAATAACAACTTTGGAAAAAAGATATGCATTTGAAAGCAAAGTGACGGGTGTCATAATGATCGCCGATAATTTAAGTCCTATATTTACTAGTTTACTTTTTGGATACTACGGTGGTAAAGCCAATAAACCAAAACTAATAGCCGGCAGTATGATTCTTGTAATAATTAGCTGTTTTGCGAGTGCTATACCGTATTTTATATATGGACCTGGTCTGCATATACTGTCGAAATCTGTAGATTCTTTATCGAAAATTAACAGAGAATACTGTGATTTAGAAGACAGAAATGAAGGCTGTAATCCGAGCGAAGTTGCTTCTCTACATCCAGCTGTAATAATTCTTTTTATCGCTAATTTTTTAAACGGTTTTGGATATACAGCATTCTATACAGTTGGAACTCCCTACTTAGATGATAATGTGAAAAAGAAGAATTCACCTCTTTATTTTAGTAAGTATCTTAGTAAGTAATTTTGTTCTGAAACAGCTGATGTACCTTATTTTGCTTATATAAGATACTTTGATCTTGTGCTTATATAAGACGCTTTTGTCTTAAATTGTTTCTCTTAAAACCGTATGTCATATGTTAAGTAGCTTAAATTTTGCTTCAGAGTGTAGTATTTTTATCATTTAATTATTTTTTTTTTAAAGAACAGCGTGAAGTTTCTCTTATATCCAAACCTTTTTTCTCGAAAGCTGCCTTCAAAAAATTAAGTATCATATCTTATAAGGTATTTTCTTCCTCCTTTTCGCATGGTTTCATGGTGTAACGGTAGCACACTCGGCGCGTATTCGAGAGGTCCAGGTTCGAGTCTCGGAGAGGGCATCGCATATTTTTCGCGTCTCTTGCTTCAGAATAAACCTAATGACTCTACAATGGCGCCCGAACCGAAAAAAGGGGGTGAACGATGATTCTTTATCACCAGGATTTGGTGACTGAAAACTTAATTCCCAGTCGCCCTTTACAGGAGGCAGTATGTAAGATATTTTCTTCCTCCTTTCTGCATGCCTTCCTGGCGTAACGGTAGCTTACTGGACGCGCATTTGAGAGATCCAAGTTCGAGTCCCGCTGAAGTCACTGCACATTTTTCACTTCTCCTACTTCAAAATAACCTAATGGCCCTACAATCTTACACTTGGGAGTGTTTTATATTCGGGGCAAAAAGGGTATTTAATTAGAATTGCTGATGTGGTTTATTTGACCATGACAAAGCATGCTCGGGCTATCTGGCCTAAAGGCAGGGATGCCTTCGAGGAGGACTTTTAAAAGGAAATTGGCTTGTATCCGTGTTGCACATCAGGAAAACCATGAAAACGCCCATGCCAAGATATGCCATGGAAACGCCCATTTATTTGCCTAATCAAACCCAAGTCGAACAACCATGTTCAGCGACTTTACCGCTTGGCCGCTGGAGGACTCAATTATAACTGCATCGATATCTTTATTAATAATTGTTAAACTGAATATAAAAAAAAAACTTTTCTTAAAAATGAAATTTGTAGTCACATTTCAGAAGTTTGATTATGAATTTAGTTTTCGAATTATTCGTAGTTAAAATAATAATTGTTTTGAGTGCTGTAACATTGAAATAATAATATTGTTTCTGTAAGTAAATCTAATTAGCATAATGATTTTGGTAAGACGTTAAAAGATTTCAGATTGCTAATGTATGCTTTTATGTATGTTTTATTTAGAAATTATTTGAATCTTTATTATTGATAATTATTAAAAGTATTCTTATCAAAAGAATAACAAAGCACGCTTTTATGATGATGCATTTGTATAATTTTATTGAAAACACCTTTGCTTTTATGTTAATTTTTATCGCTCCCTTCTTTTTTCACTGGCCTTCATCAGAATACAAACTAAGATGAGTTAAAATAGCGCTTGAGTTTCGTTTATGCGGGGAAATCTATCAGAGTTGAAGCTATAGATTATTATTGGCTAAAATCTGACGTTAAGCGAATGAGAGTTGTCTACTTTTGGAAGCTAAAGAATCCTTATGGCGTCACCAGCAAATGTGTACATTTTTGGTTAGCATGTAACTTTACGTACAGAAGTCATAACAACAAATATATAGTTCTGTTTTATCAGGGGTACTGTATCTGAGGTTCTAGTACAGGCACTACTTACTGTAACGATGATAATTCTCCTGAATAAGAACTTGCGTTGCGTTAAGTTACAAGCTTAGTCAAGCCAAAGTTTATGAAAACTTAATTCGTTTATCATTTAATCAGTAATAATTTTACAAAAGATATTTCACTTCCAAAGAGAAGAAAATATTTAGAATATAATTTGTTTTAAAATGTAAACATTGTTATACAATTTCATTTCAGATTTTGGAAAATTACCCCTATTTAAAAACTATAGGAATTAAAAAATCTCTTACTTTAAGTTCTTAATAAAAGAATTGTAAATTTTATACGCAGATAGGCCTACTAGGCAGTGCACAATCAAATAATCCAATCTGATTTTCTGCAGTAATAGCGAATAAAGCCTTTTTCTCCGTGAACATGAAATACGTTATTTATTCGTATATATATTTATTCTTCATTTGCATACTACCTTTGTATCTAGTCCTGTGATTATTGTTTCTGTCATTTTAATTTATTTAGAAAGTATGGGACTTATTTTAAAATTTAGACTGTGGCTAGAAATAAATTACAAATGCATTGTATATTGTATATTACAAATGAAACATAGACTAATAATTATGAAATTTTGGTACCCTACGATGTTCAGTGTCACATACCAGAGTTTTTACGGCCGAACGGTAAAGTCGCTGAACTCTGGTAATTCGGTCCGAGGTTAGAATCCCACGAACGTGCTGGCTGCTTAGGCGTTTACGTAGTTTTCCCCACGCGTAATGTATATACGAGCAAGTTTCCCTTAGAAAGTCCTCCACGAAGGGCATCCCTCCCCTTAGGCAGAAAGCCTTCGAGTGCGTTGCCGTAATCAAATAAACAAATCCGAGTTTTTACACACTACAGAAATATTCCTAAAAAAAGGGGGGGGAATAATGCATTGCTTTGAACTCAATCATCATGGTGCATATAGTTTTCTATTTACAAAATCACTGATTTTTCCTTTCACTTTTCTCCGCTTCGTATGCTCTTATACCAAAGGTTTTTTTACTGCTGTTTATTTTAATATGGTATGTAAAATTTCTTTTAATCACGAATCTGAATCTCACTATTCTTTTACATGGCTGTGAGTTTCTTTTATTCGTATTTCGACAATTATGTAGTATTTCAGAAATATATATTTTAATAAGCTAAATGTCCTTATGCGGTCCGTTATGAAATTTAAAATTTGATAGAGCTCAATACTTTGTTCTAAATCAGCAAAACTTCCGTTGTATTCAGAGTATAGGAAAATTTAGTCTAAGCTTGCATTTTTGATTAATTTTAAATGTGAAGAACGTTTTTGTTTTGTTCGCAGAAGATAGTGATATATCGAGCAGACCCGAACAAGGTCGGCCAAAATCCACAACCACGAATGAGGATCGTTATTTGGCACTTTCAGTGCGCCGCCACAGGATAGCTACAACTTCACAGCTCTCACGTAAGCTGTATATTGCCACCGGAATCCGAGTTTCACAGTCTGCAGTTGTTCCAAAGTTTCATGAGATAGGGCTGTGTGGCGGAAGACCTGCTATTTGTGTCCCACTCACTGCAGCACACAAGAGAGCGGGTTTAGCATGATGCAGACAATACGGGCCTTGGACCAAGAGGACCGTGCTTTTTACAGATATGTCGATATTCGGCCTAGACATTGATTCTCAGCGCACCTGTATCTCGAGAAAGCCTGGAACATGATACATCCCTCGCTCATCAGGAAAAAAGATCATTCCTAGTATGATAGACGCCTGCACACCCCTGCATGGTTTGATAGCAACGTCCTGAATGCTATGAGGTTCATGGATGAGATCTTGGAGCCTTGAGTTTAACGTTTCAGAGATGCAGTTGGTCCTGGGTCCCGTTAACTGGTGACAAAGCTCGTCCACACAAAGCTCAAGTGGATTGACGATTACCTGTAAAATGAGGATATTCGCCATATTCATTGGACAATCAGATCTCCTGATCTTAACCTTCTTTTTACAGATATGTCGATATTCGGCCTAGACATTGATTCTCAGCGCACCTGTATCTCGAGAAAGCCTGGAACATGATACATCCCTCGCTCATCAGGAAAAAAGATCATTCCTAGTATGATAGACGCCTGCACACCCCTGCATGGTTTGATAGCAACGTCCTGAATGCTATGAGGTTCATGGATGAGATCTTGGAGCCTTGAGCTTAACGTTTCAGAGATGCAGTTGGTCCTGGGACCCGTTAACTGGTGACAAAGCTCATCCACACAAAGCTCAAGTGGATTGATGATTACCTGTAAAATGAGGATATTCGCCATATTCATTGGACAATCAGATCTCCTGATCTTAACCTTATAGAGCATGTTTAAGACACTCTTGGGAGGGCAGTTTCATCTCCTCCTCCTCCTCTGAGATTTATCTCGAAGTTGAAAACTGCTTTGCTACAGAAGTAGGATGGACTGCCACAGGGACTTCTCAATCGCCTCCTCTCCAGTATGCCGTCATACTGCGAGATCTATCTGGCTGTGAAAAGAGTTAATAACCTATATTAAACTCATTTTCAGTTCGCTATCACAACATGCATTTTGAACATTCGTTATAAGCTTTACTGATAATCATGCGTATATAAAATGACTTTTGAATAATGCATCTCTTTCTTTGTTATAAATGTATATTCATAGAAAATTTCATTAGAGAAACCCGTGCATTAGTTTTTCATAAATTCTGTATAATGGACAAATTCTCTTAATTTTGAACACGAGTTTATTTTCTAGTGGATCAAATAACTACTATCCAGTAAAAAGGCAAAGTTCTGCATCAATATGTTTATTTATTTGTCGCTACCAATTGTGAAATTCCATATTTTGTTGGAAAACGCCTCAGCCAGAGGCGTCACCTTAGAGCGGGCGATGCATACGGGGCTCGCCTGTACATTTCAAACCGAGACAAAAGACTTATTGTTAAACTTGGTCATATAATAAAATCCTTATTAAATACTTCTGTGTGCACTGCATCAGTAATTTTGAATCAGATATTCAAAATGAAATGTACTGTGCGCTGTCACTTCCTATGGTTTTCTACCAATCCCTTATCGTTCTATCTGCGACTGGACGAATTTCGCGTTGTAGCATGCTGTGGCGTCATAGCTATAAGCAGAGAATATTTATATGAATAGTTTATTATTGATTTAGAGCGTTAAGGCACGTGTTTAGAGCGTTACCTTTTAAGGCGTTAAAGGCAAGCTTTCTGTTTATTTTGTACTACGCACTAAATTTAAGTATCAATTACTACTTCTTTCCAAGCTCCATAGGACAATGTTTAAGAGATGATTAAGGGAAACATATTAAGAGAAACATTTTTATAGAAATTTATAGAAGCATACGGAGCTCAAGAAAAATAACTGGTTAGTAGTTACTGTGTTAAAGAACAATTTTTCTCTTAATGTCTTTTCAATATTTGGTAGTGACAGAATAAGGTCTTGGACGAAAGATGAAATAATCAAATTCGCCGCATCAATAACGAAATAATTTAACAAATACTAAGTACTGTTCGAGTATTTTTTCCTCCGTTTTGTCCCCTTTCAAAAAGACTTTGTATGCTGTTGCCTGGATAGCGTCAGTGTCAGAAAATTTTATCACGGGTTGTTATGGCGTTATGTGTGTTATGGTGAGAAACAAGAGGAAAAATATTTTGTCAGAAGCCACAAATTTCGACTCGCGTGTATGCGGTTAGCTCCACAGCCACAGAAGAGATAGAGGGTTCATTTCGTTGTAGTGAATTTATCACTACACACAGTTGAAGTGTAATTTATCGTTACGTTTTAGCTACGCCAACCACATTTGGCTTAGAAGTTCATTATCACAACATAAATAATATTTGATTTAAGTCTAGTTAATTCTTTTATTTATGGGCTTCTTTGAATTTCCATAAAAAATAGTTTTATAATTGTAATAGTTAATTTTTCATAAAATCATTTAAAAAATGGTAAAAAATGGGACGGAGTGTGTAATACAAGATCTAATTCATCAACCATTTAGCCTTCGACTTTTCTTTTATAAAAAAGAAATAATCAAAAACGACAGACTTTGCTCCTCTTTATGTTGAATTTTAACCACTTTATGTTGGACAACAAATAAGAATTCGTAGGATTAAAAACAGGAATTTGTTAGACATTTTCATGTTGCTGAGTGGAAGACAACTTGTTGGTTGGAATCCACGCTACTGCAGCTAGCATTGCTAGCCATTCTAAGGATCAGGCGGGTTACTATACAAAGACATTGGACTTGTCCAAAAACCTAGAACCTAGACAAAGGAAAAAAAAAAAAAAAGGTAACTTCTTTGAAAGACTAATCACAACGGGCAGTTGACTCCCTACCATCCCCGGCACACCAGCGGCCGAGCGTTAAAACACGCTGAACACTGGTAGTTCGGTCCGAGGTTCGAATCCCGCGAATGGCCTGGCTGCACGGGCGTTTTCGTGGTTTTCCCCATGTGTAATGTGTATACGAGCCAGTTTCCCTTAGAAAGTCCTCCACGAAGGCATCCCTCCCTTTAGGGAGATAGCACTCGTGTGCTTTGCCATAATTAAATAATCCAATCCAATCTCTATCATCCCTTTTGGAAGCTGGACTAGGAGTTCTATGTTCGTAAGGCAATGCGCATCCAGCATAGTATGGAACAGTACTCACTAATTTTGAGTTTTTTAGATAGAAAATACAGATACGGAGCAGTACGTTTCATTACCGACCAAGCAGGACAACATCTGGACGCGCTGGAATCGATAAGTAAACATCCGCAGAATAAAGCGCAGAAACTCAAGAACTGCACATTCAAACTGCGGGCACCTCTTTTTGAAGTTACACGATGGAGCTCCAGTAATCATATTATGCACTTCCGCAACAATTTCAGCATGAACACATGGTCGTCCAAATAGCAGAAATTACACTCATGTCCATAAATTAAGGATAATGCAAAATCAGGCAAAGGAAGAGTTAGAAGCAAAACATATTTGACTTATTTGTAAAGCTTATTTATTAAACAAAAGGTAAAGAGCAAAAAGCGATGCTATATGTTTGATATTATTAAACAAATTAGCGATTTTTTTCTCACTGGAGCAAATTACAAGGGAAAAAAAATATTTACAAAAAACCAACATTACACGGTTTGTATGATTGTTAATACATTGTATGTCTACCAGACGATGCAATAAAATCCGTACAACGCCTAGGCATGCTGAGTATCAAATTATCGATCTGATCTTGGGGGATATTACACCACTCAAAAAACCATGCTCTCTGAAGTTCTGGTAGACATGTAGGAGGAGGTTGACGGGCTGTAACTCGTCGGCCAAGCATGTCCCACACGTGCTCTACTGGATTCAAGTCCGGTGAGAATGCTGGCCAATCCATACGGGTGATATCCTCCGATTGAAGGCATTCGCCTACGATGTTTGCATGGTGATGGCAGGCGTTGTCATCTATAAACACAAATTGTGTTCCCACGGCTCCCCGAAACAAACGTACATGTTGTTCCAGAATGACGTCGCGATAGATTTGGCTTGTCATGGTTCCAATTTGAACATGCAGGTCAGTTCTGGAACCCAGAATAATTCCACCCCAAACGAGCACTCCTGCACCACCGTAAGGTGTCGTTCAATGATGTTTTCTTGGTGGTAACGGGTACCTGCAGCTCTCCATATGAAAGTCCGGCGAGAATCAGACTGCAAGCTAAACCTGGACTCGTCGGAAAACATCACACAAGACCACTGTTGCGGTGTCCACAATGCATGCTCTCTACTCCAGGCTAACCGCAGGCGACAGTGAGTTGCAGTAAGTGGAACGCATCTGACAGGTCTACGAGCATATAGACCAATCTGCCCTAAGCGTCTGTACACGGTCTGCCTTGAAATCGTCGTACCAGTGGCTGAAGAAAGCTGACGAGACAAGTCTGAGGCTGTGCTCCGCCAGTTACTTTTGGAAGTAACTGCCAAATACCGGTCCTCATTCGGCGTTGTAACACTGGGGCGACCTGTGCTGTAACGTCTACTCACATTACCATCATCTTGGAATCGTTGCCAAAGCCTGGAGATGACACTCTGGGTAATTCCAAGTTCGTCTGGTACTTCCAGTTGGGTGCGCCCACATTCCAGACGGCCGATAATCATACCACGTAAAAAATCATCCAAATGCGTCCTTTGTGTCATAACTATTCGGTTATTGCACTGAAATGCTTATAAAGCGCCTGCGAACAATTTTACTTCTTTGCCTGTATTCCTTATATATCACTCTCTTACACTCTCGTCATTGTGACGTACCATCGGTGTCATCTGGTTACTTCCTGAAATTTGCATATGATTCTTGAAGATGTGTGTAGTGATTTTACAGGTGATATATTTATTTTAGAGTTCGATTTCCGCATGACTACGAATTATCCTTAATTTATGGACATGAGTGTATTTCAAAATAGTAAACGCCAGCTTCTTCGGTTCAGGCGAAATGCAGTTCGCTGCCTTTGGGTATCCGTGGTGAACGCTAACCCGGTGTAATATAATTTTGGTGATTTTCGAGTCCGTAGGATTTTCTAACAAATTATTACAGTAGAGAAGACAAGGCAATTTATATAGATTAAGTAATGCTTTTTCCATGATAATATGGCATAATGTCACTTCATAGGTAGAATTGTGTGGGTCTACACAGACTTGAAGCTAAGCCAAACCTGACTTTAGCCAGAGAAGACTAAGTGAAAGAAATGCCATTACTACAACAACCGCTCACAATCAAATTGCCACAAGCAGTAGATACAGTTAGTTATATTTAACGTAAATTATCAAACAGTAATTAGTGTAAAAACAGGGGGTGTGGTGCGAAATTTGTCTAGTAGAGAAATGAACTAGTGGTACATAAGATTTGTATTTCAGAGTAAAATGCACAATAAATACATTTTGCGGACAAGTTTGATGACTGTTAGTCATACAAAGTTACTGTTACTGTTAGTCATACAAAAGATCAGATACAATCTGGCACAGAAAACACAGAATACTAAATAAGATTCCTTAGGATCGCAAGCGGCCTTCTACGATTTTCGTATTGGTTAAAATCATAATTTAGGGCATGTATTATGGGTTTACATACTCAGGTATTTTCCTAAAAATGACTCAGCAAACTTAGTTGGACCGCCGAGTTCCTAATGAACCAACGACAGCTCACCGCCTCTCGCAGTACAATATTATGAAAAATTTGGAATTTTTTCATTTGCATCTTACAGGCATATCCCCAAAGAGGGCAGGCATAAGTGAATATGGGACGCAACATGGGTTTGTAAATGGGTATCTTGTTGTCAGTAAATAAAACGCTGCTCCGAACAATTAAAAGGGCAAGTGTAAGTTTACGAACTCGGAACTTGGCAAGAAGCTGTGTAATGTGTGGGGACTATGTGAGCCAGAATAACACCTAAATAACGGGCATGCTTAGTCCAAGAGATAGGGATGTTGAACATTAGTAAGTGACTAGAATTCAGATTTTTTTCCCTAGTAAAGAGAATTGCATATGACTTCTTAACGTTTATTTTAATTTTTCAGGCATAAAGCGAGGACTCCAGTGAGTGTATGTGGTTTTGTACAGAAATGTTCGTAATGCTTGTAGAACTGGGTCAAGAGGTGCATTTTGTGTAAGGATTGCCGTATCGTCAGCGTACGTCGCAAGAGTGGTGTGTGTGAGATGTCGTTCGCATAAATATTGAATAGTATGAGACCCAAAAGAGACCCCTGTGGTATATAGCCCTGATGGATCTGGGGTGGATAATGTGTTATTGACACGAACGACAAAGTATCTATCTGTTAGATAGGAGAGAATGATGTTTATGATGCACTCTGGGTAGCCCAGGGTTATGAGTTTGTGTAGGAGGCCCGCCAGCCAGACTCGGTCGAAGGACTTAGCTACATCCAGGAATATTGCTTCACTCACGTCTTTATTCTGCAGATCTATGGAGTGGTGCTTTCGGAACCCATATTGTTCCGTGTTTTGGATGCTATTCGTAGCAGCATGGTCGAGTACACATTGTAGTATAGTATGTTCAACAATCTTGCTGAGCGAGGAAAGTAGACTTTAGGCCTGTAGGAGCTCGGGTTGTTTGGCTGATTTCAGTACCGGAGGTGATGATTGCAGTTTTCAGGGTGGTGCCGCAGTCGAAGTATGACATTAATGATTTTAATAAGCTTGAACATCATGAGGATTCCCATGGTCATCTTGTTAGATATGTTGTCTAGGCCAAGGCGCTTCTTGAGTTTATCAATGTAGCCATGGATCTCCAACAGACAGAGCGGAAGAATGTTGGTAGTGCCTTGTTGTGTTCTGTAACTTGTTAGTGTGCGTGTAATCATGTGCTATGTGGGTCGGTGTGATAGTGTGATATGTTGTTTATGCAGAACTGAGCAGCATAGATAATCGACAAGCGAATCAGCTTTCTCAGTTTCGGTGTAGGCAATTCCATTCTGGCCAGTTAAGGGAGAAATGTTGGTGTGGCATCTCTTGAGTTTGGAAGTCATACACGTATAATGTCATATACGCACATGTTATATTTATTTTAGATGTTTTTGTTTGCAGTCTGAGTAGTATTTGACGATTTTTGTGAAATGGTTTTCTAGATCAAAAGAGAGGCTATTAATTATAAATTTCAACACTTTTGTTATTTGAAAACATGCTTATTATAAAAAGAAAACTATCTGAGCGCTTATGTGTAAGGATACCACCTCTAATGATTTGAAGTTAATGCATTTGAAAATTTTGGCATTTATTTCCGGAAATTATTTAAGGCGTCCTTTCACTTTTGTGTGACATCTTACCCTCCTTATCTTCCAGGCTATATGAGTTTTAGCGAGACATTAATATTGCAGGGGCCATTAATTTTTATAATATTTTTGTATTCAATTGTCGAGTGCGTGTGGAAATTAATCCAAATTGAAAACTTTCTCGGATATCTCCTTTTTTTTTTTTTTTTTTTCCATTTTAGAAAGAATCATGGTTTTATTATTAGACATGCTATGTTGTAACAAAAAATTCTTAGCTAATATAAATCTCTCAAAGGAAACTTAATAAATGGAAGAATCATAAAAAAAATCAGTTATTAATTTTTAGTTTTTTTTGTAATTTCCATTCAATTCAAACTTTAATTTTCAAAATGTTTGCATAATTTGCTTCATTGCTTAGATTTTGAACTTAGCTGGTAGGAACAGATTAAGATTATAGCAAAACACAGGAGAATTGCCTGCCAGTAAGGGAAAAATGCCTAACTAAAACTAACTCCTGTTTACTTTACAGTCGGGGAAACCATGGAAACCTTATCTAGCAAGCTTATTCAATCCTGGGTTAAATTCCCGGAATAGAATCGAATCCGGGGTATACTATCAATGTGTCGCTGTTGAACCTCTGGTTCCCTGCTAGCCAAACTTAGTAGTAAGTAGAAATATGTACTGTTTTGCAGTTACTCCAAATACTAGCTAGTGCATTACAGCAAACATAAAATGAATGGCTCAAAATTCAACCTATATTTTTAGGACAGTTCTTAATTTTGAAGTCTTGTTATAATAATACTTTTCACGAAATGAAATGTTTTTTTTTTTTCGTAATTTCGAATTTAAAGTAAAATTTAACAATCGTGAGCAAGATTCCAAGTTATAAGGTATTTCTCCCGTCGTCTTAGCATGCCTTCGTGGTGTAATGGTCAGCACGCTCGGCGTGCACTCGAGAGGTCCGTGGTTCGAGTCGCAGCGAGAGCACTGCTCATTTTTGACATCTCCTGCTTGGAAAAAAAAAAAAAAAAAAAAAACCTAATCGCTCTACAGTGGCGCCCGAACTAAAAAAGGTGGTTGATGATGATTTTCCATCACCAGGATATGGCGATTGGGTCCCCTAATCTCCAGCCGCCCTTTAAAAGGAGGAGTATATAAGATGTTTCTCCCGCATTCTTAGCATGCGTTCGTGGTGTAGTGGTCAGCACGTTCGGCGCGTATTCGAGAGGGGTTCGAGTACCGGTGAGGGCATTGCTTAATATTTTTAGAAATATTTTGTATAATTTTTAGAAATTTATTATTTCATATAAGTCGATTTTATACTTCTGCTGTGTAGTTAAATGTAAAATCATATCTCGGCAAAATAAAATCTGTAGACACTACTATCATGTCTCGGAAACTGACAGATGATGAATAGAAAATTGTAGATTTTTCAAAACAGTGCACTCAAAAAAAAAATATATATATATATAATAATAAAATAAAATAAAATAAAATAAATAAAATAAAATAAAAAAATAATTGACTTTACAGTGACGTCCAATCGAAGGTGAGTGATAATTTGGATAATTTGTTATCACCTTGATTTCATCAAACTGGATCTTGTCTTCTCTTTACCTTCTAAGTGAAGGCAGGAAGAAGTAAGTAATTAAAGCTATTCTTCGGATTTGTGTTATGGTATACAGTCAATCCATCCAGAGATTGGGACGGCTTTTATTCAACACCATACTCTGCCCTTTTTTTTTTTTTTTTTTTAAGAAAGACAGAAACAGTTATATTGGATAATTATTGCAAAATAACAATTAGATATGGGACGAATCTTGCATTCCTTGAATTTGAATCCTGAAAGATTCCTGATTCTTTGGAAAATTTCGAATCTTGAATAATTTTAATTTAAAGTACGTATTTAATAAACAAATTAAGAGTATAATTTTTAAAAATGCATTTATAATTGTTGCGGCGAGTGTAATTTAATAAATGAAACGCATAATTAAAATCGTGAGTATTTTAAATTTCTCAATACAGTTTGGCAACAACTTAAAACTTTTACATTTTCCTGGCATTCTTGTTAAAATCAAAGGAAGTGTAAATTCGGGAGGAGTTTTAAGCGTTAATACAGACAAGTATTAAACACGTAACGAATTTTAAAAAAAATTAAAATTTTGACACTTCGTGTCCCTATGATATTACTGATCCAGATTCACTCACACTGTAACAAATGCTTCTTTTTTTAATGAAACTTCCTATTGGTTTTTCCTTCCCGAAGTTTTGATTTACAATATTTAAGTATTTTAAAATTCAGAAGTCGATTGATGAAAATAGTAGAAAGGTTTTCGGGATTCGAAGTTTCGAATGTTTCATTCGCGTAAAAAATTCATTTTTTGTTTAAATTATGCGAGTCTAAAAAAATAAAATAACTAATGCAGGAAAGTCTAAATAAACGATGTTGTATGCGAAATAGTTTATAAGTGTTTCTAATAAGATGTCATAATGAAAAAACATAGACATTAATCTTCATGAAAAAATAATAATTAGTTATGTCGAAAAATATTTTATGAAATTCATTATCATTATTCTAGTGATTAGCAAATTCATTACATTAAAATCTAAAATTTGTTAAATGCAAGCTTCACAAAGCTATTTCCTGCAATAAATTGCATAAACAAATGGACTGATAGCGAATATTTCACTAACGTACTTAGTATAATATTCGCTATTAGTCCATTCAGTTAATACAAGGCCCACCAGCGGCCGAGCGGTAAAGTCGCTGAACACTGGTAGTTCAGTTCGAATCTTGCGAACGGGCTGGCTGCATGGGCGCTTTCGTGGTTTGCCCCATGTGTATACGAGCCAGTTTCCCTTAAAAAGGCCTTCACGAAGGCATCCCTCCCCGTAGGCAGATAACCCTCGCGTATTGTACCGTAATTTCATAAAAACAAACCAAATCATTAACTACAAAGGCTAGGTGAATATTTTTATATTTTCTCTTAAACGTAAAAACAATTTCTTTCGGAGAATATGTTACGTAGGCGCCTTTTCCAAAGCAATAGGGCAGTAGCTAGTTGTAATACTTTACTATTATTCACCTACGTGTATCACAAACGAAGTTTTCAGAGAGATTTTGTTCGAGCTAAATTATCTTCAAAGTGTATAATTATTCATTTGAAAACTGAGAATAAAGACAATTTTCTCATCAACATAAAAAAAAAAAGACTAGTTAATATGAAAAACGAAAGAAACTTTTAATATAATTCGTTTTTTTAATACATTTTCATTCTATATCGAATCAAACAGTATTATTTTGAGAGTGCACAGTGTGGCAGAAATTTTAAGAAAACTATTTCAATACAGTTAAGCAAAAATAAGCGACCCAGTTGTTATCTGCACTGAAACTAACAATTGAGATAATTACAATACACAATAATTTTAAGCAGAAACTTTGAATTACATATTTTATGAAGTTTCACGTGGCTACATATGTTTTAAAATAGGTTGAAAACGTTTTTCTTTGCAGCGTATTAAAAAATTTCAAATAATGTAACTGTATAATACTGGATTCAATATCATAGTAACTAAAATAACAATAGCTATGTTGGTAAGTTAAGAACCTAAAGAAATTTGTCAATGAGGAAAAAATATGAATTGCTGTTAAAATATAGTTAATAATTTACAAAATCAAATGACCTACAGCCAGTTGTGCATTAATGAATCTTTACAAATGTTTACCACGTTCAGGTTACATTTATCAATAATATGATTTACATTATTTTTGAAGGCCTTTCATTATTACCTGCACACCGGTCCATGCATGTGTTCAGCTTTGACTCACTCACTCTTTAGCCAGCCGTGGAAACTGGGATAGTGATTAGAGACGCTGACTGCCGTGTCGAAAGGCTCGGGTTCGAGTCCTCGAGAAGGCATAGATGTATGTAAATGTATAGTGTCCCTGCGGCATGGGGATACTCTAAATATGCTGCTAGCTGAAAGTTTTCTCGAGAGTTTGCTGGCAGGGGAAGAGGGATGGGATACTCTCAGACCCGTCTTCCGGGGTCCTCCTGTCCATCAGAATTGTGGGCGGAACTGAGCAAAGTCGTACTGTCACCTGTATGGTGCCAACGACAGGGGCAGTCTTGCACTCCTTCCCACAATGAATTTCATGGGCTTGTTCTGATGTTACTGAGAGACAAATAAGGTAAGTCACAACAACAGCAACTCTTTAACCCCCTTTTGAAAATGAATATTTGTTTAATTTTGATTAAATATTATGGGATTAAAGTATTGTACTAACAAACTAGTGAAATATGATGAATTTAATTCATCTGACTGTTATTTTTTGGAAGTCTTTTACTTGTTATGTACGTGTAAAGTCACGGATTTCGATTACAGAAAGTAAATAGTGGCTTCATTTTCGGAGTTTTCTTATCGTTCGTTTTCTCCAATCAGGTGCTTTTAAGAGGTCATGGTCCAAGTACAGATCAGTTTACGATATACTTCTGTTGTGAATTTATCTATCCTTTGCTAACCATTCTTCAGATGTGAGGCCGACAGGGCAGGAAGGACAAAATACCAGAATTAAATTCGAATGTGTATTACATAAAACATTCGCTTTAAATTCAGATTTCGTGCTTTTGTGTTTCTTTACCTAACTGAAATTAGCTTCGCAATGAAAGGTTCGTTTCAGTCTGTACCTACCGACGAATCAAATACGAGTAATTCAGAGCAACCGTGTTTGTCAACAAAGCAAAGTGTCGACGAACTGTGTGGTATAGGAAGTTTCAAACCAAAATGGTTACAAAAGTTCGCCGATCCAAAAGTGTATCTTGTGATTTTTTGCATTCTTGGTGTCTTAGAAGGAGCATATTTCACTTATTTTGTAGGTGTTCTTTCGACATTAGAGAAACGGTTTGCATTTGAAAGCAAAATATCGGGTGTAATTCTGATAGCTGACAACATTAGTGCAACTTTTATAAGCATGCTTGTTGGATTCTATGGTGGAAAAGGTCATAAACCTAGAATGATAGCTTTTGGAATGATGCTTGTGATTGTTAGCTGTTTTATGAGTACCATACCTTACTTCCTCTACGGACCAGCTCTGCATTTGCTGTCCCGCGAAACAGTTGCTGTTGGAAACAGAAAAGACGAATACTGTGATAATGAAATACGAGATGAAAGCTGTGAAAATTCTGACAACAAAGCTATGCTGCCAGCTGTCAGTATTTTATTTGTTGCCAATTTTCTTAATGGGTTTGGATATACAGCCTATTATACAATCGGTGCACCCTATCTTGATGACAACGTGAAAAAGAAAAACTCACCTATGTATTTTAGTAGGTATAGTATTATTTTCTCCTATTTTACAATATACTTGAAGCTGATTTTAATGTAAAATAAGTCTAAAGTCCGTTGCTGGTTACTTGTTAAAATTAAAAGCCAAAAAAAATCTTAAAGGTTTCAGAATTTAAATTACGTCCAAAGGAACTTTTTTTTTAAACATTTCGTCTGTTACCTTTATTTGTTAAATATCATGTTTTTCAAACTTAAACCATAAAATTCAGTTCAACAGCAATATCGCAAAATAATTTTATAATGAGCATACCTTTAGAATTTCCGATACACAGTCTCGCACACTGGAGATAAAAATGGTTTTTCTGCACAACGTTGCCATTGCTCGCTTTGAAATCCTTGAGTTTTTTAATCAAAAATTCGTTAAAGGTTTTATAAAATGTGAAATCGATAATAAAGCAAATTCTAAATTTGAAATTTGGGCTAGAAACATCAAATTTTGAATAACGCAGTCCTCCACCCGAATATGGGCATCTGGAAGCCATAATTTGGAATCTGGAATTTGTTTTATTATCTATTTCATATCTTTCAAAACTTTAAAAGAATTTTTGATTCTCAAACTCAACGATTTCAAAACGAGAAATGGCAACACTATACGGAAAAAAAAAAAATCTATCTGCAGCGCGGGAGACTGTGTATCAGAAATTCTAAAGATATGCTAAAAATTATTTTGTGATATCGTTGTTGAATTAGATTTTGTGGTTTAAGTACGAAGAACATGATATTTAATAAATAAAGGTAACACACAAAACGTTAAAAAAAGTCTTTTTGGGCGTAATATAAAGTCTGAAAGCTTTCAGGTATATTTTTTTAATTTTAATTTTTTATGCTGAAGTAAGTTTTTTGAATTTCCTAAATCGTGTTTTAATATAGCATTTTGACACCGATTCTTCTGGTAAAAAATCGATATTTTAAAATTTTTTAATGAATCGGGATAGTTTCTTGATTAAAATTTTGTTGACAAAGCAATTAAAGTTGAAGTTATGGATTTCTAAATTCTTTTTAGATGCTGGTTCATGTACTAATTTTTTATATCTGAGTATGTAACTAATCGGGAATACTAAAATTTTAGCACTTGAATATTATTGGTTTTCAGAAAATTTTGTCTAAATAAATCAGAGGTAATCAATCTCAGACAACTGACTCACTGCCATGTATATAAAGGGTGTAATAGAATTGATAGTCACAGCTTTAAGGGGTGACAGAACATGACAAAAGTAGCAATTTTTGAAATAGGATATGTAGTGGAATGTGCAATGCGAACGCGGAAACATAATACCAACAGTAAACATGGTGAACGAAATGTTACTTTAATCATGGATATTTACAAGCAATAATGCTTACAAGAACTATTCAAATGAACGACCAGAAACTTCAATACATGTATGACTACAGCGATATATCTCAATGCAGTTTGACTCTCCTGAAGACTAGAATTAGCGCATTTGCTGTAGAAGTATGTGACATGCCCGCGTCTTCCAAAGTGTATGTCAGTCACTTCGTCGTCGTTGTGATGCAGGAACTACTAAAAGGTATTTTCTCCCTTCTTTTCTGCATGCCTTCGTGGTGTAATGGTAGCATACTCGGCGCGTATTCAAGAGGTCCAGGTTCGAGATCCCGGCGAAGACATTGCTCAATTTTTAAGTTTCCCGCTTCAAAATAAGCTAATAGACTCTACTACATTGAAACTGGTGTTCTTCATCTGAACAATTACTGCAAATTCAAAGATTATTTCTTAAAAATATCCGCGATTAAAACGACTTTTCTTTTTTGTTTCCCCATTAACATTTTGCATTCCACCATACATTTTTTTGGGGGGGGGATTTGGGTGAATCTTTGCATTATGGTAACTTGGCGATTTTTTGGCAAAAATTTGGCGACCAACCTTGCTACAGCGATCTGCTAGTTTTGTTTTGGACGCCATTTTGTTTTCACAAAGTAAAGGCATGGTTTTTTTTTTTTTTTTTCCCTCAACATTTTTTCCAACAATCTGCTAGCCGAATTACGCTTATACTAGAACTTTTGGGGAACAAAAATGCTTAATCATGACGAAGATTAGGTGCGAAATTGGGAGAAAATGCAGAATCGCAAACTGCTTGCCGCGTTTTTAAGAATTGCATATACACGAAATTGTTTCTAAGTACTTATTAGCTAAAATCACGATCGGAATTTTCCGGAAAATGTCACATGACATGTCTCATAATCTCTCATTTCTCTGAGACAAAATAATTTGTCATTCAAACTGTGTACGTCTCAGATTATTGCTAAAGTCCTAGCTAGTAGACTTTATCGCCTTACCAAAATGTCGCTAAACTACCTGTTGCCATATTCTAAAGATTAGCCGGGATTTGTTAAATTTCTCACGTTCAGTCACCCTTTAAAATTGCAGCCATATTATTTTCATAACTCAGAATACAGACTGACTTGTGTCTAATTTATGAGACGACGCTTCTGAAGCCTAAGTCATTACCTCCATTCTTTAGATAATTTCTTTCCTCAATACACATATAAATTTGTGCATATTCTAATAAGTTTTAACTATACATCACAAAAATTTCTTTCGGGATAGAAAAGTTTTGGTTGCTTATTCGAATTCAGAAATACAAATACTCGCCGTAGTGTGTGTTTCGCATGAGGAAGAAAAAGCAAAAACTTGTTACTATTTACTACAAAAAGATGCGAATCAAATGAATCGATTCAAGTTTATTTAGCTTTATCGAAATCGTTCAGTAGTCGATGGTAACTGCTTCTGTAAAGCTGATACCAATGCGTTGATATCAAAACCGTTAAGAAGATCAAATTAGTTCGGAATGAGCGTTAGATTAAATCTGATAAGATATATTGATGCGAAAGCTATTAAAGAATTCCACCTCCAGCCTTTAATGTCAGATATAGCTGATTAAAAATGTTACAGATGTCGACCAAATCTTAGAAAATGTTGAATAAAAAACTATTTTTTTTGCGGATATGCTTAGAAATACCTCTACTTTAAGATGATGGTAAAAATGTTATAGGTTATAATTCAAAATTTTTTTGGAAAAATATATAAAAATTATTTAAAAATAGAAATTTTAAACATAAATCATAAAAAAATGGGTGAATTTTATTTGGAATGAACCTAAATTTTGAACTGTAAAAGAAGAAATCAAGTAAGTGTATGAATAAATATATACCAAATTCAATTAACATGGAGGTGCTAAAATTTTTAGAGCTAATTTTTTAAAAAATACTAGTGCGATTTTTAAAAAACCTGGCAGTCTGGCATAATTTAAGTCGTAGAATCGAAATATGTAAAAAAATGGGTATGTTATTTCAGAAAAAGTCCGATTTTGTGTCAAACTACTTATGTTAGAACAATGCTATATATAAATATAATATATATCCTAAGTTGCGCTTTCGAGACATGAAAAACGCAATTTGAATTTCGTCAATCAGCCCAGTAGAACTGGAGATATAGGACTGTCCCAATTTTTTTTTTTTTTTTTTTCTTTTTCTTTTTCGCGGTGTACAATAAAAGCTCCTTCTGTTTCGCATTTAGTGTATCATCTGAAATAACGAGCTACAATGTATGCAGCATATTTAAAGAATTATGTTACTGATAAGTAGTAATTGCAAGAAATAGAATGACTTCTAAATATAATATTGGTTTGAATCGCAACTGATACAAATTTTACACAAGTCGTGAGTTCGACTAAAAATAGTTCTCTAGTGCACTGCAGAAGGTTGTTATTATTAATTCTAGAATTACGTTATTATTTTAATTATTTTAATGCTATTAAAATAAACTTTTTAAATTTTTTTTGTGGTCTTAATTATTTTGAAAACTGATCTCCATATTCCAGGTAGCATACGTTAATTCAAGACTTTAACAAAGTGAACTGAATTATCGCTATGGCTAGATAAAAACAGAAACGCAAGAAGGGTGTAAAAGATACTTCTATTCATAACTCAATATAGTTGAACAGAAGGCAGTTCTTGTGCTTACAAAATCAACGAATACTTATGACGTAACTCAAGAAGTAAGGAATTTAAATTTAAACTAAATCTAAGTCATAAACTAACCAAAGTTTACACAGAATAATTAACACGTAATTTGTAGTTTTTCAACTAATAACGTTAATGTAGAATTTCAATTAGTAACGTGGCCTTCAGCAGGCGGAACACGCTCTGTCTAAACGATCTAAAAACCTACTTTTAAATTTTATCTCTTTCTACCTCATCTGAATCCTCCCAAACTAAAATTCGCCATCTGGCAGGAAAACGGAAAGGGAGAAATGTCAGTATAGTTACTGAACACAAAATAGCTGATTAATTAAAATAACAAATGCTTTACAAAGTCATGTAAATACATCTTTTTACGGCCGTGGGAAAATTTGTGTAAAATGCATGTGGGCTCAATTTCGTGTCGAGAAAAAGCAACACTGTTTATATTTGGAATTTCTTCTCTGCTCTGATTGATCGTCCACTCAGTTTGATAAAATCATACACGCTGAGATAGATATAGGCCATACAGCTATTAAATTATAATCCTCGATTATCTAAGATTTAGTTAATTCAATATTATTAACTTAAGATAACATTTCCAAAATATAAAATCACATAATTATGCGAAAACAGCTGCAGAATGGAATTTATTATACATGCGCAATTTTAAGACAAGGAAAGTTTCTTAAAATTAATGTTGGTGCATGGAAGAAACTTATTTAGAACCATTCTTGATAACATAAGGATTTCCTTCCCACGATGATGCAGGCAGATAAATTAGCAGATGATGCAGGCAATAGATAAATGGATGGATGCAAGCAATGATAAATTAGCGTTAAAATATAGCTTTATATAAAAATTACATGCCCTTTTTACATGTTAGTTTACCTTCCTGTTTAGACTGATATTTAAAATAAAGACGTTACTGCTAAAGAAATGGAAACTTGCCATTTTTTTTTTTTTTTTTTTTTTTTTTTTTTTTTTTTTTTGCGAAAAATGCTGACTTTTTACAATGATAATGGAGCAATTCTGCTGCCTATTTCGTTGATACCTAAAAAAGTTTGGAAAGAAATTCTAATATTTGTCCATTATATCATTATATATAAGATAAAAAATTTGTAAATTAGATTTATAATTTAATTTAGTAATAGCCTCTTAATTCCTCATTTTAAATTTTAGTATTTCCTCTCTGTATTCTAAAAGTAGTAATAACGTTTTTGGACTGCGTCATTTCTAGATCAGTCTGTCGGATGGCTTGTGTAACGCTGATGACGTAGCTAATTTGAAAACTGAACTCAAAATTTTGAGAACTGAAACTTTTCTTGGTAAGCTTCCATACTGGATAACTGCGTACTTTGCTTCTAGCTCACTTGGCTGGTCAGACACTGGCATGCTGCTTTTCTTCCTATCGAAATAGTATCAAAAATGTAAATGTTCTTGAATAGGCAGGCACATTTAGAGTGCCAAGTAAATTGAATGAGGAATTAAGAGGCTATTGCTAAATTAAATTATAAAGCTGATTTACATATTTTTATCTTATATGTATATATATCTATATATTGTTACGAATTTTGTATTCCGATAGCTAATGCTAGTAGATTTATAATTAAAATTGTTTTATTTCCCTGTGCAATGCAGCACATGTAGAGTTTTAAGTCTACTAACAGGTAGAGTTTTAAGAGAAAGCTATGCTAGAAAATTAAAAATACAGGAGCATGTGCATTTAACATTGAATGAAAGTTTATCTCGGTAATTTATATTTAATTTGAATAAATGCAATTGACTACTATGTTTGCTGTAACCGTAATTCTACTCTTTTGCTTTCCAGAAATCTCGAGAAGCAAAGAAATTACCAGAAATTTCTCGCGACCGATAAAAAGCTATAAAAAGCCAGAGAGAAAACATCTCAGCTCAATTGCTATTATTTTAATTTAGCGTATTGTAGTGTATTTTACTGTATTAATATTATTTAATTTCTTTTAATGTACTTTATTACCTCATTAACTTTCATCTTCATATTTTCACCTTCGTGCGATGATGTACTAGTGTACATCATATTTTTTCAAACCAAGCAAATGTTAATATGTAATATATTGGTTAAAACTCTATTTGTAGTTGGGTTCTAGAAGTAAATAAACGATCCTCAATCCACGATCTCAGCTCAGTTGCTCAGTTACTGTTAATGCGATTTGTTTAGTTTTGCGAGAACTGAATTAGCTTTCTCTTTGGACTGAGTTGTATTTTAACGTTTTTTTAGTAGTTTAAAGTATAGCTACTGGTTGTATTGCGTTCTATTTAACGTATTTGCCGTTCTACTGATTATTACTGCCTGATATTGTGAATACTTGTACGAATATCTCTGAGAAAAATTTCAGCGTTTTGTTATATTTCTTGTGGTAAGAATAAATTTTATTAACCTTTTTTTTCGGGTTTGTGCACTCAAACTATAATGAATCTGTACGCACGTAACAATGTATATACATATATATAATTCCAATTTCCTACATGATAGTTGTTTGGAATTGAGCTTGAAATAGCTACTCTTGGTCTCTTTTCTTTGAAAAATAATTGACACGAATGAGATCGAGGGCTGAAGAAACATGGAAGACTGATTTTAAGTAACAGCATTTTAACTTTGCAAAACAGGTGGACTTAATAGGAGGCTGCACAAAATAGTAATAACTCTGGCAGCTTTCTAAGAGAATGAATAAGACATTCAGCACTCATAGTCCCGTTCTTGTACCAACTTCGATGAGAGAACTGGTTGTATGAAAGGTTTTTGTACAGTATTAACGGGAAAGATTCCATACACTAATTTGACATAAGTGAATATCTGATGACAACAAAAGAAAAGCTGAAAGTGCTCATTTTTAGATTGCTATAAACAGAATATTCATATAATAATGTTCAACAAGTCATATAGAAGGCAATGTGACGTATGCCATGCCCGATTAATTTTTCAAAGTATCCATTAAAGTTCACATTGAAGCAGGAAATAAATGTACGGTAAAACCTTTCTAAGACAATAAGTCATTTTAGAGAAGACATGTTTAATACCAATGTTTATCCATGTTTGCAGAAATACCGGTCACTTTCAAGGATTGTACCCATTGGAGAGTTCAGGATACTTATATACAACTTTTCTATTCATATTGAAATTTTCTATAAAATTTATAATATTTAATTGACTAAACGATTAAATGAACTAAAAATAATAATAAATGAAAAGAATATTAAAAAAGGACTAAACATTTACACATTAACATGGCTAGTAGTTCTAAATTTGAGAAACACTTGCAACTACTTTACTCTAAACGAGATCCTGTAAATCTAGAAATCGAGTTCTTAATTAAAAAGGAAAATGAAATAGCCAATGTGTAATATTAACATACATATAAAATTTACTTTTATATTACCCATGTGTGTAATTCATGTCAAATTTTGAATTTTTGATGACACTTCTATGTCTATCTTATATTTAATATTTATGCTGCTCAAAAAGCAATATTCTCAATCAGTTAACAGATCATATTAGAAACATTCTTAATTTCATTTTACTTTGTAGGTGCAATGGCAGCATTAAGAATCTTCGGACCTGCACTTGGATTTCTTTTGTCATCATTCTGTCTGAAATATTATGAGGATCCATTCTGTAAGTCTTAGAGCACTTTTTTACATATTAGTAATTTGTTCTAGTTGAAGTGTAATTCCTCAGTAAGTTTCTAAAAATCATACTATACTTTTTTTGAAGACTTAATGGAGAATATCGAAAAATGTCTTATTACACTGAGGTTAGGTAATAATACTTTGCTTTCAATTTCTAAATTTTGGCAAAATTTCTCTCTATTTGTTTCCTTAACGACTTTGGCCAGATAAGATTAATTTATTTAATACTCCTCTAATTATTTAATATTCATTCACAAATTAACTAATACTAGCGGGCAAGCCCACCAGATGAGCGGGCTGCTGCCAAAGCAAAATTTATAAGTTCTATGTACATCTAAAAAGATAATGTATAAAAGCATTTCAGTATGAATGAAATCAATTCATTCTTTCCAAGCAACAATCAATTCGTAAATAATTTTTTGTCGCCAAACCAGGAAAGACAAACTTACGGCGCATCAGGTTAATACGCATACGTATGGATGTCATGATTTAAATTTTATATAATATAACAACATTTTCTCAATATCAGTAAAAGAATTAATATGGCAATAACACATCGTGTCGATTATCCTAACCTGAAACAAAAGGTTGCCAACAGCTGCTATTTACTTAATATGTTGACATTAACGATACATTTTCGGCATACTAAGATGTCACATGCAATAGCGTGTTGTCTTCAACATCAGAATAGGATCTTATATGATTATATGTGTAATAATAGTATGTTTAATGTTTGACAATACTATTTTTATTTCATATTTTTTAAACTTACAAATTTTTGATTAACAAACTCTACGATTTGATAGCGAGCAATGGCAACACTTTTCGGATTACAGCGCGCGAGACTGTTGCCACTCGGAAAAATGAGCTCTAAAATTAGCGTTTTCAGAGTTTTTAATTAATATTACGGCTGATTTAAGCCGGATTTAAGCCGTATGAAGATGAGAATGATCGAAATAGCTTCTTACGAATTTTTGAAATCCGGGGGGGGGGGTTACCTCTCTCGAAACTCAACTTCCCGCCGTTCCGGATGAGATGATTCCGCTAACAAACAAACAAAAGAACAAACAGACAGACACGCACGGATTTTAATAGTGTATGTAATATAGGCATGGATTTTAATAGCGTATATAATATATAAACTCAACTGCCTGCCGTTCAGGATTACAAACAAACAGATGACGATGCCACAAACAAACAAACAGACGCCCACAGATTTTAATAGTGTAGATGATTCGCAGAGTTTGCTTTTGACTTTTGTCTACAATTGATTCAGCTTTATGCCAAACAATTTTTAATGGACTCGGACCTACAAATAGAAGAAAAGAATTGATAACTTTACTGTAAAATGTTTTAATAAGGATTTAGCGAGAGAATGAGAGAAAACGAATAATTTTCATTTAAAGAAACAGGATAGCGTATTTTGCGTAAGATAAACATAACTGGAATGGTAGCATTTTTCATTTTTATTTTCTTACTTCAAGAATTTCAAAAGTGAAAGCATAAAGCGCAGAGGTAAATCAGTATGCAATCTTCTGGACTTGGAAGCTAAGGAAGGTTAACTGTGATCAACGAGTAGATTTCCTAGAAGATTGCGAAAAGGATTACTAGAATATAAGGAACAAGATGATAATAACTAGTTTTATCATCTAGTTTTCATAATAACTAGTTTTCATATTTTTTCACTTTCTTTTGCTTCATAATCTTTTATAGCAGTTTAACGGAAATAATAGAGGACTAATGTAATGCTTAGGTACTATTTAATCTATGACAGTAGAGCATTCATTAACAGAAATTTTACTTGCATCTGACACATTTCATGAATTAAATGCAAAACATGTTAATAAATAAACGCAGTTTTTAAAATACAGGGTTATTCAAAATAATGTACTGTATTTGAACATGCTAGGATAAAGTCAGTTATAAATAAACACTTACCAGAATAAATTTAAAGACAATATCAACCGAAATATTTTTATTATATGACTTTATAAGTGTTCGATATGACTTCATTGATTCACGGGAACAACTTGTAGACGATAGTCCATTTCTTCCCACACTTGTTTGATCGTGTCTGGTGTTACTAAGTTCCGAGCATTACCTATGCGTGTTCGTACGTCCTCCAAGTTGCGTGAGACTTTGTCTTTCAAAAAGCTGCACAAGAAAAAGACACATGGGGTAATGCCCGGTGACCTGGAAGGCTAAGGGAACATCACTCTGTCGTTAGTTCTGGCGCGGCCAATATAACGATTAGGAACCACATTGTTGAAGAATTCACGCACTTACACCATCATTACACTAAATCACCACTAAGCAATCAGGTTTTCATCTCTCATCTGGTTAATTATTCTAAGTAACAACAACAACAAAACAAAAAAAAAAAAAAAAAAAAAAAAAAAAAAAAAAAAAAAAACACTTTACATGTATAGCAATGCCACGAAATAAAAATGCTCGCTTGTATGATAGAGGTATTAGAAGTCTGATATCAACATAAGGGGTCTGTATAAAGAGGGTTTTCAAGCTTTTCATAGATGTCTTTGTTTGCTATATAGTTATCTAATGTCATAGCATATTATTTGCTATTGCGCTCTCCAGCGTCATAGCCAATGATAGCTGGGATAGCTTCTGCATTAGTGACAGCAAATGGCACACTGTACTTATTTACACTTGTGTAATAAGAATATTTATTCTATCTCTGTTATTTGAATTTCATGATGAGAAAGTTAACCGGATAGTTTTAGAATTAAACGTTCTGTTCTACCACCATTTATAGTTCATTTATAGTGTTTGTTTTCACTTCATGAACCGTGTAACTCTGGCAAAAAAAGAAACGATTTCCTCTTGAAAGAAATATTTTCAATAAATCAATCACAAAAGATCCAGTAAAATAAATTCATAGCTACCTGTTATGCAATTAAGACATCTGTTTTTAAAGTAAACGCCTTGTGGCGATAATTTATTTCAAAATAATATCTTATAATTTTTTCCCTACCATTTGGCTTTACCATTTTGAACAACTCATTTTAAATGTAAGATTTTATGTTCCAGATTTTTAATTTCTGGAAGAATGAATTTTTAATTCGTAGGTATGTCGTAACCGCTAAGCTTAAAATTATTTCAGGTGTTAAACTGAAATTTGCACACGAAGATTAGATTTTGCTTTCTTTTTAATCGTACGATTATGCATATTTTTGAATTTTTTAAAATACTTTTTAAATAGTTTGACAGTTATTTCTGAAAAATTTAAAACTCTTTGAGATGTCAGACAGTCATTTGAAGATTTTAGATTACAGTTCGATTCCCGGCAAAGGCGATGCTCATTTTTCATTTCTCCTGCATCCAAAAAATAACCTAATATCTCCACAGTAGCGCCCGAACTATAAATGGTGGTAGATGATGATTCTCTACCATCTGGATTTGGCAACAGTGTCATTTAAACCCCAGTCGCCCTTTAGAAGGGGGAATATATAAGGTTTTTCTTCCACCTTCCTAGCATGCCTTCGTGGTGTGGTGGTCTGCACGCTGGACGCGTATTCCAGAGGTCCGTGTTTCGATTTCCGGCGAAGGCGTTGATCAATTTTCATTTCTCCTGCTTCCAAAAAATAACCTAATGTCTCTACGGTGTAAGTATTAAGTATACCTGTAATAAATACTACTAATACTTAATTCAATTTTTTGTTTTCTATCTGGGATTATCTGTTCAACTAAATCTTACTAGCATTAATATTAACATAAATATTATTTTAGCTCTCACATATCAGATTTTAAAATTTTATTCCCTATAAATTTTATTTTGATTTAACTTGTTAATACTAAAATTCGGCACCCTCAGATACTGAAAATTACATAAATATGTTTCATTTTCCCACATTTATCTCGAAACTTACGTATAACTTACTAGTATTATCTAATATGTCACTATATAACTTTCTAAAATGGTATCAAATATGCTTTAAAAATGAGTTCTATTTATATTCCTCAGTGCAATATTTTTTCAGAAGTTTTTTATGCACTAACTTGAAATACGGATTGTTTTATATACAAAAAATTAAAAATGTACTAACAATGATTATTCAAAATCGAAGAGGTTACACTACGATATAGGAGAAAGATTAAATTTAATTTATCAGAGCCAAGTGAATGAACATGTGCTCTCAATTTTTTATTTATTTCTTATTTTAAAATGCCTTTATCTTTTCATTTTCTGAGACGCCTGCTTTCATATCGTATCATTTGCTAGAAGAGTAGAAATGAAGATAAAAGCAGTTACGTCAAAACTAAATGCGACATACCTTTAACATCTGAGCTATATACTGTGGTTTCATTGCTGATTAGAATGATATTTCAGAACACTTAAGATTACCGATACAAAACAAAATTCAGGACATAGAGTTTGACTTGCTTTTAGAGCATAAACCAGTTTCAATCTCCTAACAGCCTTAAAGCGAATTATAGCTATGTCTGAAATTAACTACAGACACTTGAAAAGGTTTAAACAAACCTTTTTATTAAAATAAATTGGAAAATAAGTGCTCTTCTCGTGTTAACAAGTTCGATCACAACAGTCAAATTCAAAGTTTAAAACCTTTGACTAGTAGTCAAGGATTACACAATTAAATTAAAATCTAAATTGGCTCAAACCTCTAACCGGAGAAACGATTCACAAGTCGGTAGCAATAACGCAAAGCCCAATAATTAAAAACTTATCATAGATGGCAGGAACTATGCAACGCATCCGAGAAAGGCAGAAACACATCCTCTCTTACAATCTGGAAAACTTCAGCTTAAGTACTCTGTAACTCAATTTACATTCTGGTGAGGAAATGAAAAAGAGTTTGTAGTAACGATCTTAATCATAACTGGTTAGTTTCAAATAATAACCCTTCAAGAAATAAAAAAAAACAACATTATAAACAAAAATTCATCTAACGTGTTTTAAATCAATCAATTTGAAACTGTTTTTTGTGGGAAAATGCCAGCTTTTTAGAAACTAGCTAAATGCTATTCTAAGGAATACAATGTAAGAAGATTGAATTTATCTGGATATGTTCCATTATTCCACATTTATGTTGGAATTTTATCTAGTTATCATAATAGTGCATCTGTTTGATAATATAAATATTTGAATTGTAGTAGTATATGATAATGTAATAAACTATTTGCTGGCTGCATTTGTATAATGTTCTAATATTATACATGATACTTATTTTTATGTCCATGACAATATACTTATGATAAAAATGATACTTATTTTTTAGATATAAAATGATACTTATTTTTTAGATGATCCTGGTATCAATGCGTACAATCCTCGTTGGGTAGGGGCATGGTGGATGGGATTTTTTATTCTCGGTTTTGCCCTCCTTATTTTTACACTTCTCCTAGCTCTCTTCCCAAGGCAGCTTCCGGAACGCTTCAGGTCTGAGAAGAAGAATGTCGTCGAAGAGGATACAGACACAGAACTACCTAAGATAAAAGGTATTAATAATTTTAAATATGAAAGAAACAACAAAGTAAAGAGTTTAAGCTGACGAGATCAACTAAATCTTTACCGTATGGAACAATTACATCTTTTTATGATGTTATTTTCAATAAAATCAAAACTTTAAAGAAAGAAAAGGATCTTTCTTGTGAAGATATGAAGATTTCTTAGAAGCTACTGATGAAATTTAAATTGTTGAATGACTTAACATTTCAAAAAATAATCTTTCAGTTTAACATTTTTCCTTAACATTTTTGGTGTATGAAATGCGAGGTTAGAGTATAAGATTGAAATACAACATGAAAAATAGAAGGAAAACATGGCAATAGAGGAAGCTAAAGCCGAGACATTTAATCTCTTCTCATAATCTACTAAGATTCTCTCCAGAACTGCCATAATATACTAAGACTCTTGGTTGGCAAATGAGAAGAATTTGTCTTTATAAATAATTGATTAATTTTTAAATTCATTTCCTAATTAGAGCTTTCTATATCACTAACTGGAAACGAAATGGTATAAAACTTATCTCATTACTATATCAATAATTGGAAACTGAAAGGCACAGCATTTATTTGTTGCATTCATACCTAACAATTATTTCTATATTTAAATTTTCTAATCTTGATTCTAAAACAAATTCTTCATTCCATGAAAGACTGTCAATTATAAGAGTTCTGCAAGTAAACTGCATCCTAATTTCACGACTATTTTTATCAAATGGTTAAAGTATTTCAGACTTTAGGATTTAGAAGATATCTATCATCACTGTTTTATCTATGTACATAAAGACACGAAATAACAGTAATCTAATAACTACACGCATAAAGTAACAAACACATTTATTTATTTAATTTCATTTCTTTTGGTGCTACTACTAACTGCTTTTAAATCCTTTAGATTTCCCAAAAGCGGTGAAGAGATTAATGAAAAATCCTATCCTAGTATGTCATGTAATCAGCATTACATTTCAAGTAAATGGATTCGCTGGTTACTTCGTTTTCATGCCGAAATTCATGGAAGCTCAATATCAGCAATCAGCATCTGATGCGAGTTTGTTTTCGGGTGAGTACTTATGATTAATTATTGTTTTCCAATGATATTTCTAAAAACTAGAAAATAATTTTACTGGAGTCATTCAGCTTCATCATATTTATGCTTGTGAACTTAGACAAAGGAGTCAGATATTAATATTCAGTTTGTTTTATGGATTTCCGAAATAAAATAAAAAGCAGTAAAGAGAATTATTCAGATTGTTTGTATTCACTGATAATATTTTTTTTCCCTATAAGTGAACTGAAACACAGATTAAAACATTGTAATGACATATTCCAAGAATATATTATACAACTTATTTAATAAATGGCATGATTAAATTGATTTATAATTGTGAGTGAGAAAACAATTTATATATTCAAAAATAAAACTGGATAAAACTACTATTGAGATCCATGACATGATTAAGACTGCTTATCGGAATAATGCCATGGGTCGATCAAGTGTTTTTGAGTGGCACTTCGGGAGGGAAGAGAGCAAGTTGAAGATGAGCAACAGTCAGGACGCCCTTCAACGGCAAACAGTGACGAAAATTTAGTGAAATTGCGAAATCTTTGGAACTCTGACCGCCTCTGACTTAAACGAGCCGCCCGTGTCTGTTCAGCAATCTCTGGATCATGGAAGCTCCATCACGACAATGCGCCGAGCCACACCGCCTTTGCTGTCATGGTTACTCATGACTTGACCAAATATGGCATCACACAGCTTCCCCAGTCACCTCACAGCCAAGATGTCGTTCCTTCAGACTCTTCCTCCGACTGTAAATGATCATGAAATGATCATCACGGTCCGGTCCAGACCATTAAAGGGACTGTAATGAGAGAGCTGAAGAACATTCATGTTTCTGCGATACAGGGAGACTTCAGTGATTGACGGAGACGCTGGAAACGCTGTGTTGATGCACAGAAGAAATAGACTTTGAAAACAAAAAAGTCGATGTGTCAAAATTGTGAATAAATGTTTTTTTAAAAGACATTCAGTCTACTTTCCGGAGAAACCCTGTATGTCCGAAATATTCGCTAAGTATCCTTATTTCTCAGTTACAGCAGCAAATGTCGACATTCACCATTCTCTGATGGTATGGTAAATGCTGAACAAAAATATTTTTGTTATGTTTTAAAATCATAATTTAGTATTAACACGTATTAATATACATGTTAAAATAGGACAAAGCTTACGTAACAGCACATGTAAATAAACTGTATAACTATAATAAATGAATAGTACATTCTAAGTGAGAAAGAAAGATATACCAGCAATAAACAGCAATAAACTTAATTATGTGATGCACGTTATACAGTCTTATTTATTGCAACAACTTAAGCTGTTATGACACTGAATTGCACTAGAATCCCTTGCTTTTACAACTGCATTTAGTCGAGGAACACTTCTTTCTTCTCGGCTTCTCATTTCGACCTCCACCAGAGCATATCCGTGCATGTGGATGTACACCAGTGAAGGTCCGAATATACGAGGTGTGACACAAAAAAACGAGACTAAGTGTGTAGCTTGAAAAAAGCGTGGAGTTTGGCTACAACAGTTTTGGTGACGTCATGCCACACACCTCCTCTTTCCATCCTGCCAGTTTCATCTTAGTCGACCACGCCAGTGGGGAGAACTGCGTCATTGAGTGAACACGCGCAGGAAAAATGTCTAATGTAAAAACCGAAAAGCGAATCAACATCAAGTTTCTTGTGAAACTTAAGAAATCAGCCACGGAGGAAACATTTCAAATGTTAACCGATACTTATGGAGATGAAACTTTGTTTCATGCACGTGTGTTTGAATGGAATAAGCGGTTTTTAGGGGGAGAGACAGTGTGGAAAAGGATGAAAACGTCCTGGGCGCCCAAAGGAGCGTCAAGCAAGTTCAACATGATTGAATGGGTTCCCAGTGGTCAGACTGTTAATCAACAATACTAAATTGAAGTACTAATACTTCGTGAACAAATTAGGAAGAAAAAGGCCATAGTTGTGGTGTGATGGATGGCTGGTGCCCCAGGACAATGTACCCGCTCACATGGCCCTGTCTGTCAAGAAGTTTCCGACCAGCAAAAACATTACTGTGATGGTCCATTACTGTGTGTGTCCTTATTCACCTGATTTGGTTCCATGAGACTTTTTTTTTATTTCCTAAAGTTAAAACTTCCTTAAAGGGAACCCATTCAGGCAAAAACGGAAAATCTCCTGAAGGGCTTTTCAAAGAACTGTTCCTTGTTCCAGAACTGTTACCAGCAATGGCAGCACAATGCAGAAGTGTGTGAATGCTGAAGGGAACTACTTTGAAGGTTAAAATGTCACAGAGAACTAATTCTATAAGTACAATGATTTTTTGGACCAGTCTTGTTTTTTGTGTCGCACCTTGTATAAGAATATTTAAAAATATTCGGACTTTCACTGCCATATTTGATATGTGTTGACATTCACCGGAGAATGTCTACATTCTCCAGTTTCAATCTTTTACGGAAAAATATATATTTTTAAAGGCTGTTAAGTTAATTTAGGTATGTCGTGAGGTCTTTAGTGTTTGACAAAGATGTCTTCTGTAAACATTTATGAAAATACTATTGTCATCTGTTCTTCATTAATTCTAAGTCATTGCTTATCCATAAAAATAGAATCCCTACTAAAATTAGAGTATACAGAGGAGCGACATTGTGCGTATTAGTAATTCAGTGGTAGACTTGTCTTTAATATGCAGTTGAATTTCAATCAATTACTTTCTGTTAGTCTTTTGATAAATGTCGCATTGTTTCTTGTTTGTAATTTTTTAAACTTTTCATGGATGTTTTCTTAATAGTGAGCTGTACTTTTTATGCATTTTTTTTTGTTTTTTGAAAACATGTAATGCATAAAAAAAATTCCGTCTTTTGTATTGCAGTAATTATATATTTGATTTATATTTATTCAGATTTATATAATTCCAGATGAATTATGATCCTAACTAATCCGGGTACTTGGAGTAAACGCACAGAAAATTATTACTTAATATATATAATTACAAAACAATTTTTTATAAAACAAAATATGAATATGCCTAGTATATTACATTGAAATAGTTCATCAGCTAATGCTGGACACAGAAAAGCAAGAAGTTTTGTAGAAGAGAGATTTGAATGTTCCTTTCCCTGATGAAGTAGCATTGAAGTTGATTGAATTACTCTTCTGTTATGTTCTTTTTTCTTTTAATTTAAGGAATTTTTTTGGATTGGGGTATTGATTGTTTAAAAGTTTTGTTTTTTACATTTATTAAATTCTTTGTTGCATTTATTAGATTATTTGAAATTTATTAATTATGAATTTCAAAATTTTCGTCTTTGTGAAACATTAGTTCTAAGTTTCTTACTTTATATATATATATATATATATATTTATAATATTATTTTCAATAGTTAACTTACATGAAAGCTGTACTTTAATTGAAGATAAAGTCACTCTGTTCTTAAATATTTAGATTTACTAGATTTACTATCTAACATTTTGCATCTTCTAACTGCAGGAGCTACTGGGATCATATCTATGTTGCTCGGAATTTTGATAGGAGGTTTCATGATCAAGAAGTATAAGCCTCGTCCCCGTTACTTAACTGCATATATGGTTATCGTAGAAATATTTTCTGTCGTTGGACTTCTGATTTCAATATTCCTTGGATGTCCACCGTTGCAGCTGCCGGGAACCAGTGTGAATAAAGATGAGTAAGTTAATTTTGTTTTCAGGAAGGAATATGATGATTATGATATTAAATTTTAAGACTTCTTATGTTACAAGTTAATAAACGTTGAACCTTTCTTTCTGTTCTTATTTTACATTGTGAACGGCCCCCTACAGAGTGATTCTAAAATGTTTTATAAAATTATAAAAAACAGATAGAGAGGATTAAGATAAGCCGATTTTATGATGGAATGTGTGAACGAAAATCACGTTATTGAGATTAGAAGGCGAAAGTGGCCAGCTAGCGTAAATCATCGTTCTTGTGTGGATTTCGAGTGGCATGTATCACTACACGAACGCGAATGTAGCCAGCATGCGTTTCATCTATGGAGCTAATAACAGGATAGAACAGAGCTAACAACAGAATATAACAGATAGAAACAGAGAAGCTACTCAAAGGATGTACAGAGAACGATTAATGAGTAGAAAGTTGCCAAGTCTCAAAACGTTCGAACGTATTATACAGGAGTTGTGCGAGAGTAAATCGTTCGGTGCTTGAAGGCATGGGAATGATATCACAGAACGTTTGCAGTAGAGGACGCTATAAAAAATATATACAAGGATAATCTTGTTACTTGTTACAAGCATGTGAGTTGTCGGACATGTGTTGGGTGTGAGCCAACTAACCTTTGGAGGATTTTAAATGAGAAAAAAAAATGCATCTACACCGTTTGCATAAAGCCCGGGCGTCGAACCAACCTGTAGAGCCAAATAGCCTCGCGGCCAACCAAACTCTGGAGGATTTTAAATGAGGAAGAAATGCATCTATATCGTTTGCATAAAGGGCCGGCGTCGAAACCGGATGATTATTCTCTGTATGCCAACCTTGCCTTTGGTGCTTGCATTAGGCGGCAGCAAATCTTTACTTTACTTCATTCATCTTATTCACTGATTAGGCTACGCTTATACTCATATGCTTACATCATAGTTACAGTTCCTCTCCATTCGATGTATGATAGTTCAGATCCCATGCGAAATTACATACCTATCAGGAAATATTCTCCATTAATGTTTAGGATAGCATGATATACAAATATTTACCAGGATCATATATTTACCTTTTCACTTTATAGGATATTTTCTCCCTCCTTTCTGCATTCCTTCGTGCTATAATTGGTACCACGCTCGACGCATATTCGGGATGTCCGAAGTTCGAATCTCGGCACAGGCATTGCGGATTTCTCCAGTCTCCTGATAATGTAAGGTATTTTCTCCTTCCTTTCCGTATGTATTCATGGTGTAAATGGAAGCACACTCGACGTGTATTTCGGAGGTTTCGAGTTCGAATTCCGGGTAGAGCTTCACATTGTTCACTTCCTTCATCGATATAAACTGGGTGACTCTACAGCTTTAATTAGGCGTACATACGGTATCTTTTTACAAGTTGTTTAAGCGGCCTTCTTTTCAATACTCCTCCACCTTTTAGCACAGGATTGTTATTCCAGTACTATAACGCATCAACTCACTTCAACATTAACATCAGAAATTACCTCAAAACTGCTTCCAGCCTCCACTGGATTGGAAGGGCTGGACCTCTTCCTTGACCATCTCTATCACTAGACCTCATATACTTGGATTCCTTCTTCTATGGCGCATTTCGCGCAGTATCTAAGAAAGTCCCGCTGAGTCTGATTAAGATCTGATAGCCAGATTATCAGTTGTTGCTGGAAATGTGGGTGAAATACCTTTGCAAGATTATGCCAATCCGTGCCCTACAGTTGTTATTTCGTATGACTGTATAAGGTGTTCCTCCCGCCTTCTTCGCATGCCTTCGTGGTGTGGTGGTCTGCACGCTGAGCGCGTAATCCAGAAGTCCGCGATTCGATTCCACGCGAAGGCGTTGCAAAGTTTTTCATTTTTCCTATTTCCAAAAAATACCTAATGGCTCTACAACTGTTTTGTATTACTATTGGTAATTATCACTACTATAATAAGAACTTTAAAGTACCTATTGTAAAAAGCTGAATAATTAATGTGTTTATATTTATTGAATGTGTAAGTTTTTTATAATTACCTGCTGTTCAGAGCTTCATTACGGGCCAACACTTACCTGCGCCATTTCTGCATATCCATTCCATTATAAAGATCTGACCATTTCTATCCCTTGTAAAAGCCTTTATATTTTTATTAGGTATTTTAGAATCACCCATAAAAAATAAGTAATTTTTTGGATGGTATGTTATTTTTTTATTTAACAAAAATAATCTTAAGCAATAACAGGTTTCACAAATTATCTAAAAATAGGATATTCACGAAATAATAAATCTTTATTCTATTTTAAGTTATTTCATTAATAATAATGTAATAAACTATGTGAAGTTTTATACAGTGTTTTGCAAAAGAAAATTATTAATCAATTATTCATGTTAAGAATGCTCAGTTGATACTATTGAAATTTAATGTATTATATTTTAGTTTTTGAAACATGGGAATGCTTATTCCATTTCTGTATTCTAAAAAATGATGCTTTTGAGCTCTTGCTACCTTATCAGTAAATTCATTAAATTCAAACAAGAAAATTTCTTGTTTAAATTTTGAATTTTGAATTTAGTGTACCTGCATTCCAGTTGATATTTTAATCTATCATTTACTCTTCATGTTAAACTACTGTGTTTGGTTAAACTGAAGTTATAATCGGTATAATAGGTCACGAAATATCTGCATTAACTTAGGCCACAGCGGATCTGGATGATAGAATAAAATAGAATACCTTCCTTTTTATTATAAATAGGTGTATACTATAAAACAAGTGAAAGAATTTCATTTTTCCGTTATGATATTTTATTTCAAATACAGTCAACAAATAATATACTTTTATTGTGGTTATTTATATATGCGCATTTTTTGATAAAGGTAAGCAACAGAATAATATTTAATTTACCTAAAGAAGTAATTCATTTCTACTTCGAAAAAATAAGACAGTTAAATTAATTTTCACTTAAGTAGACCTTAAAAGTAAGCACATAATTTCATTTACATTTTAACGAATTGAATGAGTTATATTGTTCCTCCATCATTCCAGAAGAGTATATATTGGACTAACATTGTAGATCAGCTTACGTGTCGCACACATTCATTTAAATTACTTTATTGGCTTATCAGAAAATATACACAGTACTGCACTAGATCTTTTTATATTATTTAAATCTAGTAAAAAATGTAGTTCTGGGCTTTCATTAAGTCCAAAAGTTTTCTAGAAATTCAGCTAGATAAAATTTAATCTAGACTTCTTAACATTTTTTTCTTTAAGTAATTTTGACATATTTTATTTGTAACTTGGTGAGTTATATCTATACCTATAGTAGCTAACATAATATTTAGAGCAACCTCTTTTAACGGAATTTTTGTTTGGTGTAGCAAAGGGTGGTATATATATATATATATATATATATATACATACAATATATACAATCAAGAGATAATAATTAAATCAAAAAGGGGATGAATGATCTGCAGAATGTACACGCATCAGAACTGGGAGGGGGGACTTCAATAAAATAACGTAATAAAAGTAATATAAAAAATTGTTGAAAATTCTTTAGTCTTTTTCAAGCAGCAGCCAAAGAATTTTCAAAAGAACAACGTTTTTGAACTATATCTAGGTGATTATAAAATCTTGAAATAATTCAAAAGAAAAAAAAGCAGATCCTGAGAACTAAAAATATATGTACTGTTGTTGAAGCTATTAATCAAGAAATTCAATGTCTAAAAATTACATTTATTAATAATTAACTTAACGTACATCTCCAAAACTGCAGATTAATTTGCTGAATTTTTATTGTTACTTATGACAGGAATGCTGAATTTTTATTGTTACTTATGACAAGAAATACTTAAAACAGGTTTGGAAATATTTACTCTATGCGTAGCAATTGGAAATATAAATATAAATATTTAAATAGTCCCTCTATCTCTATTACTAATGAATGGCATCTCTATTCTAGTTCCATTAGATACCAAAGTAGATGAAGACTTTTCACTGCGACTCACCTTTTTTCTTTTCACAACTTTTTCTTCTCCCCGTTGCTTACATATTAATATTGTTAAAATTAATTTTTTCTACACACTTAATATACTTTTATTAATTTAAATAGTTTTGCTAATTAAAAAATTAAATTTTTTCCCCAACTTACAAATTATTTTTGTTTTGAAAGATTTAAAAAATTAATTTTTTCACAATTTGTTTTCCCTATTTTTAACATTTAATTTTTCATTTTTAAACCTTTCATTTATTAAATTTCACTATTTTATCACTACGTTTACGATCTTCAATATTTTAATTTTTCAATTTTATAGCCTATATCTACGCATTGCAACTCAATTTCTTGCTTTTTAATATTTTCATTTTATAAAAGTTTCCGTTTACCTCTCAGTTCGACTCTACACTTCGCAAAAACATTTTCAAAAGTCTCTCGAAGAACTGCCATGTGGTTTCGAATTATTTTATTCAAGTTGTATTTTTGTTTTACGTATTCCTTTCAAATTAATTTTAATTCTTTTTCCCAGTTTTAGGCATGTTACCTTTTTGATATTTCCCATTTTAGGCTATTTAAGCCTTTCATTTTCTTATATGGCATTTTCGTTTTTTCCTCACTTGGAAACCCCTTTTGTGCATAAATTGTCATTAAAGCTTCTTATTTATTTTACACTTGGGTTAATTTCCTTCTAAAACAAATTCATTTCCTCAAATGCTGACTTTATTATATACTTATTTTCTTTTGCAATAGTTGCTTTTAATTTACAACATTTATTAGCAGTGTTACATTTTCTTTGGTTCTTATTTCGTTAATTCTTACTTTATACTATTTATTTTTACATTGTTATTTGTTTTAGTTTCACATAGGAGCATATTACATTTTGATAATTAATTAAAATTAAAAAATAAAAATAGTTTTTATTATATACGTCTTGTATTTTTAATGTTTTTAATTATTAATAATTTTTATTTTAATTGATTTATTTGGCACTTTCCTTTGAATTACTTCAAAAATTTATAATCATCGAGATATTACTAAGAAACTTAGCTCTGCTGAAAATTATTCGGCTGCTCCTTTTAACAATTTGTTTAAAAATGTTTAAGAATTATAAAATTTGTTATATTATTTTTATTGAATTATTTTATTAAACTGTTTTGTTTCTGTTTCACTTATGATGTGTGTACTTCCTGTTAGACTGTTGATCCCTTTTTGTAACTTAATTATTTTCTCTTGATTATTTAATTAATTTCATACTGCACGATTTTATTAATCTATAATCATTATTTGAAATTTCTAAACTTTTATTCATATATACTCACAAACATTTTATTTATATATACTCACAAACACGCACATCATATCTACAAAATACAGGCCTTTTATTTTCGCAACCGGTAACCGTAGGCATATGATTCCAGTTACAAAAATATTTTAGAGGGAGCAAAGTTTCATGTTTTCGCATTTTTAAATTTAAAGAAATCAATTTTGTAAAAATTACCATATATAGTTTTTACACGTTCCTCCGGTTCCTATATTTATGGTTAAGAAAAATTCTGTACTCGTCATCAACTACATATCACAAAACGTTTCACTCTCGTACGAAAAAAATTGACCAAGATATTTGATATAAAAATTAAGAATCATATTCAGGGGCCGTACACAAATTGAAGATCAAAATGTTTGCATTTGCGCGTAACTAAAAGTAAAATATCGCATAGAAAAAGGTTTATGATATTAAGAGATGTTATGATGAGCATTTCCATGCAGATTATTATGAAAATTATTGTTCAGTAATTTTGTTTTTCTACCTGAAAAGGAGTTCATATTCACAGAATATTATAAAATTCGTGCACTACGAAACACTAGAGGATTCAATATTTGCACATAACCTACTCGTAATATTATTTGCATTAATTTAAAATTTAAAATATTTGTAATTTATTGAATTTTTTTACTGTTATCAGATTATTAATTGCTGTTTAGTTTTTGGTATTGTTGTGAGGATTTGCGTTATGTGAACCGTGGCTGTCTATCAAAGGAGCATATTTTACGTAAGTGACATAAAATGATTTTAATGGGCACTTTCCATATGCTTTACAAAACAAATGAACAGAACATGTCAGGCTATAACATGCCAGGAAAGAAACAAACATTACGTAAATAACAGGGGGATATTAACTGGCATAAATTTGGCAATAATAACTGCTGCGTTATATTAATAGCCCACCAGTGGCCGAGAGGTCAAGTAGCTGAATACTGGTAGTTTAGTTTGAGGTTTGAATCCCGTCAAAGGGCTGGCTGCATGGGCGTTTTCGTGGTTTTTACCCATGTGTAACGTGTTACGAGCCAGTTTTCTTTAGAAAGTACTGCACGAAGGCATCCCTCCCTTTATTCAGATAGCCGTCGAGTGCTTTGTCATAATCTAATAAACCAAACCATTATATCAATAGAGTCCACTTGATATTCCATTAAGCCATCAGATACTTGGCTGCAATTCCATGCGTTGCTTCATAGTAAATACTGCTCGGGACATTCTTTTAAATTCCTGCTATTTCATGCCAGGGTTCCACGCATCAAATAGTCGCACATTGCTAGATAGAATTACATCTACTGGCTACGTCGATTATCAGGACGTGACACACCCCTGATAGCCACATCGGGAAGATACACAGTCTTTTATATTACCGCAGGATTATATAACACTTCATTAAGCAGCCGCAAACGGAAATGTAAATTTACTAATATTATTCTAAAGTAAAAAAAACTTCATGAGAATATTAATAACGTAATTTTAGACTTTGATAAACATATAAATTATTTGTGTGAAAATTCTTTCGGCATACCAAATGTAACAAAATTATAAATATATAAACTAGTAAATAAAAAAAAATGTATGTCATTCAGTGGCACTTAAGGGGGAGTATTCAACCTCGAATAATCCCAATTTATTTATTACATGACCCCTGAATACATATTCAAAATGACATCAAATATCAGAAATTTTAAAATTAAATTTTTTGGCTAATTTTTATTGTACGGGAGTCAAACGTTTTGCTTTTTATTTTTTATATTGTGTAGAATATTTTCCTAAATGTAAGTATAGAAACCGGAAAAACGTGTGAAAAATCTATATTTCGTATTTTATGTAAAACTGAGTTTTTAAAATTTTAAATCTAATGATCTAATGATATCTAAAAACATGAATCTTTGGGCCATTTGAAACATTTTTCTAATGGGAAGTGTATGTCTAATACCAAACGGCTGTGAAAATAAATTGCTGACTGAGACTTTGAGCACAATCTTTCTCGCTTTCTCTCTATCTATATCAGATGTTTTAATTTAGTTATAATACAAAATACAGCCCATTGCACTTAGGTAGTAAAAAAATTAGCTTCAGGTCCTTTGTTTCCAATACGTTAAGATTTGAAGACGTTGTTACTCGCTGAAAACATGATATTCCTCCCCCCAAATTTTCAGGTACACGTTGAAAATTAATTATGATTAGGCTTATTAACGTTAATTAATTTTAACTTTAATTTTAAAATTCATATTTTACTTTGAAAGAGAAATATATGGTTGACAACAGAAAGGAAAATGCTTCAATTTAAAATTAGAAGCCTTAACTAAGGTTAACAGGTTAACAATCTTACACAGCTTTCTTTTTCCAGAACACTGACTCTTTACAATGAATGCAATGCTGCATGCGGCTGCACCAGGAGAGTTTTTGAACCAGTATGTGGTGCTGACGGGGTTTCAACGTTCTTTTCTCCATGCTTTGCTGGTTGTCCAAACCTTACTGGACTGCTGCCACCCATGACCACGCCTACAATTTCTACGATATCTAATTTAACGGTATAGTAAAGTTATTATGTGTTAAAATGCAAATGTTTCGCAACCATAAATCAAAAAGAAAGATACATAAAAAGAGTCAAAATAGGCTATAAAAATTACAACAGTCGAACATTCCTTCACAATTTTTTTAATGGGAACTCCATTGACGTGGAGTTCTTAATATTCACAGATTCTTGAAATTGGTTATCAATATGCGAGGTTTTATCAAAGTCAATGAACATTTAAAAAAACTACAATTTTATTAAATTCGCAGTGTGTAATATTGAAGTTTGCAGTAAAATACCTGACATCACGGTGAGGCTTAAGGACGTTCTGTACAAATATTTTAACTGTAGTTATGTCCACCAGATGGTGTTTTGTCCATAAAATTCACGAAGGAATTCCTTTCTCTTTCCTCCATGATAAAAATACCCAAAATATCTCACAGTCAACTCTGACCGGGACAGTTATTATTCCTGAACCAAGCTAAGACTCACCAATAACAGACAGCGGTATTAATTTAGAAGTCAAACAACAAAAATCAGCGTTATATTTGCAAACTTTCACAGGACTAGTTTCGTTGATTTTACCGAACCGTCATCCTCAGCTGCCACAGCGTAAATCAACTAGATAAGAGATTTCTAACGAGACAAGATTTGCGTTTTGGCAGCTCAGGATGACGGTTCTGTAAAACCATCGAAACTAGTTCTGCGAAAATTTGCAAATATAAACGCTGATTTTTATTGTTTGACTTCTAAATTAATACTTGTTCGGTGTGTTATTTTATCTTAACAGACAGCAGAATTTTTAAGGACTTTCGATTCATGTTGTTTGATGATTCCTGGTAGTGCCATTATAAAGTAATCGCAAGATTACAGGCGTAGAGATTTGGATAATCATTCATACTTAAATTTACTTCATTCTGTCTAAAAGTCCAAGTGACAGTTGCTTACCAGAGAAGCAATATGAAATGACGCTTCCATGTACGTATGAAATCGCAAAATTTAGGATTACCTTTCTTCTTGTTTAGGGGAAAAGGTTTATCATAACATATTAGCATGATGCTGATTTATGATAATAATAGTTCAAAAATCGTCATATATTCAAGCTTTGGAATGTACACTGCGGGAAACAAAGGGAGGCAGTTCTATATCTCCCGTTCTACTGGTTCGATTGGCGAAATTCAAATTGCGTTTTTCATGTCTCGAAAGCGCGACTTAGGATATATGTTAGATTTATATACAGCATCATTCTAACATAGGTATTTTGACACAAAACAGGACTTTCTTCGAAATGACATGGCATGTTTTTACCATATTTCGATTCTACAACTTAAATTATGCCTAAATATTAAATTTTGTAAAATTTGGTGCGAAATTTACGGAGAAATTCAAAAAATTATCTTGGCGTATTTTTTTTTTTTTTTTTTTTTTTTTTTTTTCAGTTTTAGCCAATTATAATTTACTTGGCGAACTTTTTAATTTATAGCAACATCTTTCCCTTTTCTTTTTTTCATTGTAGACGAGCGAAGAAAAATCATCGCTCATATTTTCAAATAATTTTAACAAAGTGCGTAAACCACTTTTGGCGTTATTATCGCTAAAAAAATGCCAAATTTTAAAACGCCCCAATATGTAAATTCATGTATATCTTAGAAAATTTCGGATAAATTAATTTTTTGCAGTTGTGCCTAGAATATCTATTTTAAGAGGATGTTAAAAATTTCATAGGTTTATAATACAAAAATTTTTTCGAAAAATTTATAAAATTTATTTAAAAATACAAATTAATTTTAAAATTAAATCATAAATGTGCGAATCATATCTGGATTAAGCTTAAATTCGAATTCTGGAAGAAAGAATCAAGTAAGTTTAATAAAAAAAGAGATATTAATAAATATATATCAAATTCTGTTAACGCTGAGGAGCTAAAATTTTGAGAGCTAATTTTTTAAAAACTACTCGTGCGGTTTTTACAAAACTTGGCAGTTTGGCATAATTTGAGTCGTAGAATCGAAATATAGAAAAAACATTGGCATGTCATTTCAGAAAAAGTCCGACTTTGTGTCAAAATACCTATGTTAGAACAATGCTATATACAAATTTTAAGTCTTATTAATCCTAATATACATATCCTAAGTCGCGCTTTTGAAACATGAAAAAAGCAAGGTTTATTTCGTCAATCGGCCCACTAAAATCGGCCACAAAAAAGGGGGGACATAGAACTATCCCCCTTTCCCCCCACGGGAGATATAGAACTATCCCCCCTTTTTTCATTTCAGTGTACGTTTTCATTTCATTTTAATTATTTTTTAAATTTTATTCATTCTATTTACTTATAAATAACTATTCTGTATGTGTATTAAATTAATACATTCTAATTAGAATAGTTTTTAAATCTCATGAGTGTCAGAGAAATTCTTTTTCCCTAATTTCACTCTCTTCTTTAAGAGACACTTCCCTATAGCAAATAATAAAAATACTGATTGAGATTGGAATTATACAGCTATGCAAGTCTAGACAAAAAAATAAATTTCTGAATAACTTTTTAGTCTTTACCTTGACTTTGGAAATAGAAGATTTAATAACATTTAATGTTTTCTTTTATTGCGATTTCTTCACTATGACGCAAGAAACTTGAATTTAATTTCTCTGAAATTTATGCGGTATTGGTTTTATTTATATTCGTTTTACAATTACCTAGAAGTGACTTATTTCAGGTTTTCCAAACTATCTGTGGCACTTTTTGTTCAAGACCATTTTTAACCAGATAAAATGTGCACCTGAAAAGAATATGTATGGAAGCATTTTAATAATGAATGAAATCAGTACAGTTTTTCTTTTCAAGCAACAAGCAATTCGTAAATAATTTTTTTTTTGTTCCCAAATCAAGAAACCAAAGCTTTTGACACTTTAGGATAATACGTATACGTATGGCGTTCTGATTTAAATTTAATATAATATAACAACTTTTTCTCAATATCAATAAAAGAATTAATGTGACATACTAACCTGAAACAGTTTTTATTAACAAACTCTACGAGAAAAGGAACAGTGGCAACACTTTTCGAAATGGAGTAGATTTTTATCTCCAGTACGCGAGAATATTGTGATTCGGAAAAATGAGGGCGAATATTAGCATTTTCAGAATTTTTAATTAATACCTCGGTTAACTAAAGTCGTACGAAGATGAGAACGGTCGGAATGGCTTTCCACTAATTTTGGGAATTCGGAGGTCCTCTCTGGAAACTCAACTTCTCGCCATTCCGGAGGAGATGATGCCACAAACAAAAGAACTAGAAAACTGACAGACATGCATAGATTTTAATAGTACAAATAATATGGGTAGAGAGAAAGAATTCTCCGCATTTGGCTCTTATGTTTATCTTTTCTTTTTACGTTTATTTTATTAATTTCCTTGTTCGCTTACTCCCACTGCTATTTCTTCTTTCTTTACGCCTTCTCCTACTTCTGATCATGCTCCCAAGAGTAGTTTACTCAGCACCAGAATAGGGTTTTCATGACTCACAAAAATGCATCATTCTCTGGACATAGTGAAAATAAGTTAAGAAATTTCATACAGTAAACAATCATAACACTAAACAAGAAGTGCTCTTTTTTCAGTGTCTGTTTTTTGATTTATTAACCGATTGAATGGCTCTCAGTTCAATGGACTTGTACCTTTATGCTGATTTTAAAGGACAGACCCAGAGAACATATAATACAGACCAAAATATAATATATAATTCGGATAATGAGATTTTTTGGACGAGATGCTAGTTCAACCAAGTGCCCCATAATCGATGTTAAAGTAAAAGTAGCATTGAGGACTTCATCGAGTTCTGTTTTGAACTGTAAAAAATGAGATAATATTGTCAATACACGGAGATGATTTAGATAAATTAAAAATTATGAGTATGCACCGTTTTAATTTTTTAAAGCTTGAAGGAAGGAAAAAAGTCTCGATTTGTAGTATTAACTTCTACATACTTTAAGTCTGACGGAAATGTACGAGCAGCTAATATCGAAATTTCCACTTTTACAGATTCTTCAAATATGCAACGACAGTAATAATAAGAATGTTTCAAAACTTTGAGCTATTTTATTATAATTCATGCTATTTAGAAAGCACCTTTGAGAAATGAACATTGAGAGTATATGATAAATCTAGCGAATCATCTTAAGGGAAGATAACTTATCGACTTTTAAAAGATCATTATTGGTTTTTCTTTTAAGACTCTATTGTTTTGAGACAAAAAGGTTAATGCTCGCTGACATTTGTATGAAGTATTGTTATCGAGGTGAATTCAGTTATTTGAACTATCAATCAGCGCGCATTGAAACTTGAAGATGATTTATGGTTTGCTTAACTTATTCTGAACTGAAATCAACATTCATGCAATTTAATGCTATGTATTTGATTTTGATGTAAAAAAAGGTATAATATTCATATATAGTAGAACTTTTTGAAGCAATAGCCTTTCTAATAATTCAAGAGGAAAAGGGAAACTGAGATTTTTTCCTATTTAAATGTAATATTTACCATTCGTTTAAGACTGTAATGCCACAACTGACCAAACGAGCTAGTTCAGTGGAAAAGTAGCTTTTCCACTGAACACTGCATATTCGAATCTTAGCAGTACACTGTGCTGGATGCTTTCATGATTTGTGTTATGAATATCAGCCAGTTACCCTTAGCAAGTCCTTTACGAAGGCATCCCACTCTTTAGATAGAACTCAGATAGTTTGTATTAATGAATTAACCATCAAACAATTAGCACGGAAAAATGTCTTCTTCATTAAGTAACTCTTCCTCTTGAAAACACTTTAAGATATATCTCCCGCCTTTTTAGCATGCCTTCGTAGTATGGTAGTCTGCACGCTGAGCGCGTATTCAGAGGTCCGTGGTTCGATTCCCGGCGAAGGCGTTGCTCATTTTTCATCTCTCCTTAAAAAAAAATACGTAATGTCTCTAAAGTAGCGCCCGAACTAAAAGGGTGGTGGATGATGATTCGACACACCCGGGACTTGGCGATTGGGTCCCCTGAAAACCCCAGTCGCCTTTAAAAAAGAGGAGTATATAAGGTATTTCTCCCGCCTTTTTAGCGTGCCTTCGTGGTGTAGTGGTCTGCACGCTTGGGCGCGTATTCCAGAGGTCCGTGTTTCGATTCCCGGGGAAAGTGTTGCTCATTTTTCATCTTTCCTTCTTTTTAATATTCTAATGTCTCTACAGCACTTTTAAATGTAGTTCTAAAGACGTATATAAGCTAAAATTCTGTCTTTAAAATTGACTTTAGAATTCTTATTAGAAGCTCAAAGTGATTTATGAACAGTTTATTTATGAACACTAAGTGTTAAAATCGGTAAAACATATCAAAGAACGAGACACACATATTGGTCTCATTGATTATTCCGTTAAGATACTGTCGCGTTCTACGGGTTCGTGGATATAGAGTAATTGTTGATAACACTTGATGAAGAATCAAAACGCAATTTATCCGCAAGTATTACACAGGACTATTCCAGACAGACGTTTACAGTCATGGAAAAACTACAAAAAACACGCTCAAACAATCAGCAGCACAGCCCTCAGGCTAGAAAGGTGAAGAAAGCTTTACAGTAAAGCAATAAAGTACAACTCCCGATCATGGACCTTATAAGAGAAGAATACCTTTTATTGTAAGGTCCGTGCTCCCGACTCGGTCGATCGCTCTCAAGCTAAACTCTAAACTGAAGACACACTACTAAATTCAAGATGATCCCTACTACTACACTACTCCCGCACTACTCGTACAGGCAGGGTACATATAGCTTTAACCTACCTTCGAGAATATTCTCCGAAAAACCGTTAAGAATGCGTTCTAAAAATGTTTAACTCCGTCTGTGGCATAGCGCCAATTTTGTCGCCAAATATCGCGAAATGAGAGATTTCGCGCCAAATCTGGAAACCCTGCCTTTCCCTGCCACTTTCTGGCAATGCGGAGAAGCAATATCAACGCAGCTGGGCATTTCGTAACAATATAACTAAATGGTGATTTTGACATGGCACATGGAAAACGCTATATGGAATGCTTTTTGACATTTTTATAATTCAGAGATATATATTATTATATATATACATTTTTTATAATACATTTGATCTTAATTTGAAGATCTAGCAGTTTCAATGAGAGCTTTTACTTGTGAGCATATTTGTTAAAAATTAAATTATAATATATTTTTTAGCGTTTTTTTCCCAAAATAGTGTTTATTTCATTCATTAAAGTTTACTGATGTTTAAATTTCATTTCACTCAAAAATATCGCTGTGCTTTCACATTACTCTAAAAATTTTAGATCACTAAAATTTTAAAAACTTAATTAATAAGGAAATTAAAGGTATGATAACCATAATTTTCAATTGCCAGTTCATTTTCAAGAAAAAACATTATCATAAGCTGACTATAAAAAATTCTGAAGAGTGTGTTAGAAATTCTGAAATAAACTATACTTCTCAAGAATTTAACCTTCGCTTTTAACTCATGTAAGGAAGTCAAACATATCTAAACAGATTTTCCTACAGATATGTGTATTCATATTTCAAACTTTCGCAATATTTGAGATAAAAAGGGATTCTGGCTTGTAAATGCTTACGTTTTTTAACTGCAGTCTCAAAAACAGACAGCTATGCTTTCACTTATAGTTTATATACTATGTGTTATTTATTTATTTGATTTTTGTTTTCCTTTTTGAGATTTTATTTTATTTTTCATGATCAGATAATAAGGAAAACCAGATATTTGCAACACTGTTTTAAATGGAAATTTTAAGTGAAACACAAAATGGTTTTTGAATTAGATTTAATCTTTTGACAAATGTGTCTTTTCTATATGCCTTTACAGATACCCGTAACTGTGAGCATCAAATGCAGGAATACTTCAAAGCAATAAATAATTCAAAGCAAGAATTAAATAAGTAAATCTTCATTTCATAAATCGTTTACTATTTAGTTGAGACTTTAATGGCCGAAAAATAAATTAACTTAATTAATTGGATGTTTTTTTTATATATCTTTATATATTTTGAAAATGATAGTGAATAATTTTATTGAAAGTAGAATTTTTTTACTCTAAGATTTTTTTTGGTGCATCAATATTGTGGGGAAAGGCAACGACCATAGTTGATAACACACATTTATTACTATTTACAAATATAGATTACATTAGGATTACAATAAATGAAAATGGTATACGAGCGATCGAGCGACGTCTGCTCCGCTCACCAGCTAATCCTCGTCTTCTCCCGAAGACGGGAAACACATGCTGACGCAATGCATACGTCACACAGTAGGGGATTAGGAAATGTCATGACATAACATTTCCCACATTCTTCGGCAGTCCTTATAATCCAATATATATCTTGGCCAATCCAATGTAATCCAAAATCGAATTTCGATTTAACGTCCAAAATCAGAAGAATGGACAAGTAGCATGTAACATCATTCACATATGTCGTCCAGGTTGAAGAATATTAAATCGTCATAAAGGCACGTCTTCATTCACATACGTCGTCTTGCTTGAAGAAGAATATTAAACCGTCATAAAAGCACGTCTTTCCTTTGTTAACTTTCTGAACGTCTTTAGTAATTGCTGGTGTCTAGGGTTCGATTATAACGCATGCACAAAAGGCACGGCCGAGCCCCCAAAATGTGGTGAAAGGCAACGACCATAGTTGATAACACACATTTATTACTATTTACAAATATAGATTACATTAGGATTACAATAAATGAAAATGGTATACGAGCGATCGAGCGACGTCTGCTCCGCTCACCAGCTAATCCTCGTCTTCTCCCGAAGACGGGAAACACATGCTAACGCAATGCATACGTCACACAGTAGGGGATTAGGAAATGTCATGACATAACATTTCCCACAATATTACATCTTCAAAATCAATTATAATCATGTTGTGCAAACTTGTAAGCCAGAAGTCCATTAGTTAATGAAGATATCAAATGTTTTCTTTATATGTAGTTTTTAAAAAGGTTATTTTGATACTGCAAAGAGTTGCTATTAACACTTTTTTCAATTCTTCTAAATTTCTTTTGGCATTCGTCTCAAACTTCCTTGATTTTTATTGAAAAAAATAAAAATTTAGAGACTTACTCTTTGAGTTATTAAAACCAAGTCGGTAAGTACTTTTCTACGTTTTTGAAAGAATAAATTATTTATTATGATCGCTTAAATAAGTTAATATTATCAAGAAACATAAAATATTTCCATTTCCTAAAGCTAAAAACTTCTGATAAAGACATTTTACAATATGTTTTGCTGATGCAAAGGGTTATGTGAGATGTCTATGCAAAGGATGATGAATTTTAACCATTTTAGCTTTTTAAAGGTTAAAATCTTAGATTAATGTTCTTTTATTATCCCAAAGGGCGTTAGCCCAGAAGGGCTATTAATTTCATTTCGGCATTTTGCTTCGATTCACTATAAATGTTGGTTCACTTTTCAAATTGTTGTCACCAAATATTAAAGCCTTGTGTTATATTTGAAGAAATGAAATAATGAAGAATTTGCATAAATTTATTTATGTTTCTCGTTTTTGTGATGAAACAACGGTAGTTACAGCCATAAAATTTTGAATAATGTAATCTTCCACCGAATATGGCATCTGGAAGCCCAAATTTGGAATTTGAAATTTGTTTTATTATCGTTCCATATTTGGTAACACTTTAACGAATTTTTGATTAACAAACTCAACGATTTCAAAGAGAGCAATGGCAATACTATATGGAAAAAAAATTCCTCTCCAGCATGTGAGAGTGTGTATCGGAAATTCTAAAGATATGCTCATGCTATATTGCTGTTGAATTGAATTTTATGGTTTAAGTGCGAAGAACGTGATATTTAATAAATAAAAGTAGCACACAAAACGTTAAACAAACGCCCCTTTGGGCGTAATGTAAAATCTGAAAGCCTTTCGATTTTTATATATTTTTTTGTTGTTGTTGATTATAGAGGCATTTGAAGACATTGCGGTTACCTTTTTAGTCAGCGGATTTAATTTATTACCTTGTTTATAAACACAGAAAAATTACTTTTGGAATAGCTGAAAAAACATGTTACTTATTTCGGATAATATTTTGTTATATTTTCCCCATGGAAAAATTGCTTAACGGTTTTCCTTTTCATTATGAATAACATTGCTTAATTTACATTTAGAAATGTTAATTACTGATTTTAAAAAGCATCTTGTTAATCACACAATAGGATATCGAAATTTAATACTATTTAAAAAGCAAGTGTTATTACTTGCGTTAGATAACGATATTTAACTATATTGAATAATAGTTAAGTTTCACAATGATAAATGCTGCCAAATATTTTGATTGATCGTTTTTTTTGATTTCGTCACTTTCTAATCAGAATTATTCCTTAAGTTTATAAGCAACCTCTTACTTTAATCTGTTAATGATTTTTATTATAATCATTTGAATATATAATGGTGGAAATTTAATTTCTTAATGCAACTATGCTGACAATCATATGACCTAGAAATGATTTTAATTAACCTAGAAATTGATAAACTTCGGTTGCTTTGACTTCCATATGTGCCCTAAATTGCTTATTTAGGTCCTAAAGGTTACGAACTATGATCTCAGTGGTTACCTTCACTAGACTGGTTTTTGGGATTATTTTTGCGGTTTTCTGTTGATAGATGAAATTTTTTTAACTGTTATAGGTGCGAGTGAATAGATCAGATATTTCATGCATGGATTAATTTTTTTTGATGGTAGCGAAGCGCACTAAAGATACATGCTTAAAAGGAGGGATGCGTTCGTGGAAGACTGTTCTCGTGAATAATTTGGAATAATTCAATATAGTTAAATCGATACTTGTTAGCCCAAGAGGGCGTTAGCCCACAAGAGCTATTAGTCTCGAAACAGCATTTTGCGTCTAATCTCTATAAATGGCTGTATCACATTTCAAATCCTTGCCACCAAATATTATCGCCTTGTATTATATTTAAAGAAATTAAATATTCTGCAGGTGAAGCAGCTGAAGAATCTGCATGAATGTATGTATTTTTCTTGCATTGTGAAAAAACAAAGGTTCCTAGAGCCATCAAATTTTGAATAACGTAGTCTTCCATCCAAGTATGTGCAACTGGAAGCCCAAATCTTGAACTTCGAATTTTTTTATTATTTATTTCATATTTTTTAAACTTTAACGAATTGTTTTATTAAGAAACTCAACGATTTCAAAGCGAGCAATGGCAACACACTGCACGGAATAAAATATTTTTAGCTCCAAATTCTCTCGAAACGTATGTGTATGTGTAAATGAAAGAAAAAAAAAAAAAAAAAAAAAACACCACCCCATTTATTCGCAATATTAAATACGAAAGCTTTTAGATTGTTTTTATTTGTTTTTTTATTTTATATTTATTACAATTGCTTTTTAAGTAATTAATAAAAAGAGACAATAAAATATAGAGTATTAAATTCGGAACAAACCTATGTTGAATAGATGTTTGTCTTGATGGGCCACACTAGTGACCGAGTGGTTAATACCCCTCAATAATGGACACTCGACCCGAGTTCGAACCAAGGCAAAAAAGATGGGAACATGCTTAGCTTTTATTTTCATTTGTGCAATGTGAATACGAGCTTGTTTCCTTTCGAAAGTTCTCCATGAAACCTCTCCTCGCTTTAGGCAGATAATCATAAAGTGCTTAGACATATTTAAGTAACGTGTCTTGTTTGAAAAAATGAAATTTGTTTTAATAAAATGTATTTTATGCTTTTTGCAGTTCACAGAAGCTAATAAATTACAAGATATTTGCGTGCACAATACCGATTAGCAAAACGATCGAATCGAATACATTACATTACAAACAAAATCCTAGTCTCGAAGAGGCCATAGCATTTATTAAATGTTTTTGTTGACTACTGGCATTGCAAAATACAGGAAATTTGTTTCTCCTATTACAAGCAGTGCAAATATTGCAAAATAATGGAAAGTAGACCGCTGGTGGGAAAAAAAAAAAAAAAAAAAAAAAAAAAAAAAAAATCAATTCCAAATTGGTTAGAAAATTTTTGTAAATCATGTAACTTCGAAGCAGAGTCTAGAAAATAATGCTTGGTGAAAATTTTTTTTCTCCAATGACGAGCAATAGCCTTTGTAGGCGTTGGCCACTACTAACGCCGAAAGAGGTGGTCACTCTATTATGGAGGCTCCTAATAGGAGAGCCACCGTTGCCTCCTATGAAGGGACGGACTATTTACATCCATGCCTTCTCCGGCATTCGAACCCGGGCCCTTCGATATGGCAGTCAGAGTCATTAACCACTTTCCCGTCTGAATGGCAGCCTGGTGAAAATTTGATGATTTGGAAAACAAAACTTCAGAATCTCGGATAGAGTCCTCGAACAGAGGAGCAAGGAAGACACTGAGATACCCGTTGCTCATCCAAAGCTATTGAAACATTATTCTTGATCCGAAAATCATGTGACTGCTTCTGTGTCCCTTTAGCTTGTTATAAGATCTTGTTGTGGGATTTTTGTCACTTATTTTACAAGTTGTACTATTCTTAAAAGAGGTTCTTAATACTTGGATCTTGGAGCCATTTTAATGACACTGTCATTTAAGGTATGAACGGGAGATTCTTTCTGATTTTTTTATTTTGTGTCTACTTTCTGTAAGTTATACTTCTGATTTTTCACTTCTGGCTACAGCTAGAAAACCCTTATTTTTTAAATCTAGTTTTGATGATTTGAGAATTTCAAAGTCTACATGTCTTAACTCATTTTAACACAGGAGGTGTTTTGAAGAAATTATATTTTGGCTTTTTTTGTGGTTTTAAATTGCATTCACTACCCCTGTGATTCCTGAAGATGAAGTTTCCTCCTGAAGATGATTTTGCATCATTGTTTCATTCTTGTCAAACCTCTGGAAATTAAAGCCTGAGCCAGACGTTTCTCTTCGGCTTGAAGTTTTATCTCTTGACGTTCATACAGAGTATATTATTAATGTCAAAGTGTGCTTTGCGTTCAGTAATTCGCTGTAGCTCTAACAGCATATAAGCAGATTTTCAGTATTGTTGCGAAATTTGTATATATGTAAATAATTTTAGTGAAATTATAATAATCTCTTGTATAATGTAACATGAAAGACATCCAAGTATGAAGTATTGCGAGAAAAAAAAAAAAAAAAAAAAAAAAAAAAAAAAAAAACTAAATCCATTTAGCATTGAGGTAAATGGCTAACTCGTCAAGCTGGCGATGGCTTTAGCTGCTAACTTTTATCGCCAAACCTGGCGAAAATGTTTCAAAAGTAGCCAAATCTAGAGACATTTCGGCCCAAGCACTGTGTAACTGTAACTATTCTGATCCTTACGTAGTTGTAACTGTGTATGTCTTCCAGCACTTTCGGGAAATCGAAAGTAATGGAAATTTCTGGGCGGACGTTGAAAACTATAAGACCGGAGAAAGCATCAGTTTTCAGTTTAGTCAGAGTTGCATTCAGAATTTCAATATTGAAAGATCAATGTTATTGGCTTACGCATTTGAGTCTTTTTGCGTTGCCCTATGTTCAATATTCTTCGTAATTAACTCTTTAAAGTGGTAACTATTGATTTTGCTGTGTCATACAGAAGATGTGTACGAGTAATTTTAAAGAAAAGTTCCAAAAATGTAAAGTATTTTTGGAAACATAAATTTCATCTAGCTATCATCAGAACTGTGGGAATCAAAACAGAATCAGAACTGTGGAACTGTGTGTTACAAACCTATACGCACCTAACAGTATTATTTGCTTTAGATCTGGTGAATTACCCTACTTTATCCGGTGAATTACCTGTATGAAATTTTCTTCTTTCTAAGCTTTGATAGGATTATCTAGTATAGTATGTGGGAGATATTTCAGAATAGCCTTCGTTTGCATACATTCATGCTTTCGTTTGCATATATTTCTGATTTTACTCAATTTATGTGTAGAGAGATTAGGTTATTTAGAAGCAGGAGAGATAAAAATGAGAAATGCCCCTACCAGGACTCGAACCACGGACCTCTCGAATAACGCGCCGAGCGTGCTGACCACTACACTGCGAAGGCATGCTATGAAGGCGGGAGAAATAACATATATATATTGGTTTGCAAGATAACAATAGGCGGAATTTTTTTCTTCTGCATTTGTCTCTAAGGTTTCTTCATTTCTTATTCATTTATCTGGAACTATTGAGAGCAAAGGAGCATATCTATAATTCTAAATGACCTCGATCGTTCAGATTCTGATCTTGATCTGGAATTGATCTGGAACTATTGAGAGCAAACGAGCATATCTATAATTCTGAATGACCTCGATCGTTCAGATTCTGATCTTGATTTGGAATTGATCTGGAACTATTGAGAGCAAAGGAGCATATCTATAATTCTGAATGACCTCGATCGTTCAGATTCTAATCTTGATCTGAAATTGATCTGGAACTATTGAGAGCAAAGGAGCATATCTATAATTCTGAATGACCTCGATCGTTCAGATTCTGATCTTGATTTGGAATTGATCTGGAACTATTGAGAGCAAAGGAGCATATCTATAATTCTGAATGACCTCGATCGTTCAGATTCTAATCTTGATCTGAAATTGATCTGGAACTATTGAGAGCAAAGGAGCATATCTATAATTCTGAATGACCTCGATCGTTCAGATTCTGATCTTGATTTGGAATTGATCTGGAACTATTGAGAGCAAAGGAGCATATCTATAATTCTGAATGACCTCGATCGTTCAGATTCTAATCTTGATCTGAAATTGATCTGGAACTATTGAGAGCAAAGGAGCATATCTATAATTCTGAATGACCTCGATCGTTCAGATTCTGATCTTGATCTGGAATTGATCTGGAACTATTGAGAGCAAACGAGCATATCTATAATTCTGAATGACCTCGATCGTTCAGATTCTGATCTTGATTTGGAATTGATCTGGAACTATTGAGAGCAAAGGAGCATATCTATAATTCTGAATGACCTGGATCGCTCAGATTCTGATCTTGATTTGGAACTATTGAGAGCAAAGGAGTATATCTATAATTCTGAATGACTTCGATCGTTCAGATTCGGCGGCTGTGTTTTCATGTCATATTTTCTGAATCAAACTTCCAAATGACTTTTGTCACTTTATTTGAATCAATATGCGACTGTAACACGAAGTCGTGCACCTGAAGTGAGGCTAGTGTGTTTTGAGAGAATCGTTTTATTAGTTTTAATATCTTGTGTAAGACTAGGAGAATTTATTTTTTTTCCTCCACTTTCCTTTTCCGGCATTTGTTTGAGATGTGTTTAATATTTACTGGCTAGGATGAATCTAATAGCTCGATATCTGAGAATTCAGTTATCTCAGCTTCCTGTGCACTGTCTTGAAAAACAGCTTCGGAGTTATAAAATTCCAACGCAAAAACTGGAAATGTTTTTGTCTTTTTTGTTCTTAGACTACGGTAAACCTAATTCAATAAATTATAATAGATAAAATTCAATAAAATATAGAGAGGTAAATAAAAATTTAATAAATTGTTAAATTAATAGTAATTATTTAAATAATAAATTAAAATATTGAATCTCGCTTTTGTTAAACTTCGTGTTATACGAATTTTTTTTTGTCAATAGGCGAACGACAATTATTATTTTATTATTAGATAAAATTATTTTTTCCAGGTTTATTTAAAATTAAAATTAGTGGAACGGTTGTTATTAACCAACTAACTAAAGCATTAAAATAGAGCTTGGGTAAAATATATGAGGTGTCATACCTGCATAATCTGATACTTGTTTGATAGTGAATGTTCTTTTTTCCATGTTAATTTGAGGTAAAAACTTTAGCTAGTTTGTTTGTAAATACTATAGTTTGATGAGTGAAAGGTACTGTTTATCAGTTTTAAAACTTGCCCCCTATAAATATTACACAGTCCTGAAGAGCTTAATGTTTGTGAACAATTTATTTTTATATATTTTGCATTTATATATTTTACTGCATTAATCACAGAATTTATGAAAAGTTTCAATACGTTTAAGGTGTTTCAAGACTGCAGATGCGTTGCAGGATTTAATAACACATTTGAGACAAATTATGTGACTAGTGGATTCTGCTCATCGGGCTGCAATATGTTTATAGCGTATATTATCATGCTGTGTGTCAGCAAATTTATCTCATCGACAGCTAGAGTAGGAAACACTCTAATAACCTTCAGGTAAAAATATTATTCATTTGGTATGTTTTACAATTTTTTCTTTACCTTAGAAATTATTATTTTTATTTAAATAATGCTTTTATTTATTGACAAACTTGATAGATGTAAAGCTGGTTTTCTAATTTTTCAAACGAATTTTATCACTTAAGTTATATTTGAAGCAGAAAGTTTCAGCTTACATTCCCACCTTTTACTTAAATGTATGAAGTCTATCAAAACATTTGTTCAGAATTATTATTATATTGAACACTGTGTGCAAAATTAAGAGAATTTGCCAATTATGTCCATATTTAGGAAATGAATCGAATCAAAGGCACTAATTATGCCTCCGAAGGATATGCAAATATTCAGAGTCGAATACGTAAGTGTACACATACGTATCTACTGAGCTGTGATTTATCGAGGAGTTTTTGCCGATTTGTGTGTTCGTACTACTTCACGACATTCGCCGTGTTCTCTCTAGAAATAGATAATTTTAGAAGGTATCAAGTAAAATGACTATCCCCGAACGTGTGGATAACGGAATGAGGTGGAGAATTGTCGGTACACTGGAGGCAGGTCAATCACAAGAGCAGGTGGCTATAGAGCTCAAGCTAACGCCTAGTGTCATCTGCAGTTTGTGGAAATAGCTTCAGGACACTCGATCCATGTCAAGAAAACCTGGACAAGGTCGAGCAAGATCTAGAATGACGAATGAGGATCATTATCTAGCACTTTCAGCGGGGCAACATAGGACTGCTACAGCTTCACAGCTGTCACATGAGCTGTATGTTCCAACTCGAAGCCGAATTTCATGGTCTACATTTGCCCAAGGCTTTATGAGATAGGTTTGTATGCCAGAAGACCTGTTTGTATCGTGCTTACTGCAGGACTGAAGACAGAGCGTTTAGCATGGTGCAGTCAACATACCTCTTGGACCAGTCTTCAGTGCAGTACTTTGCTTTTTACAGGAGTCGAGATTCAGCTCGGATATTGATTCTCGTCGAACCTGCATCTGAACAGGAACATGATAGCATCGCATCGTCGTTAGGGAAAAGGATCATTATAGTGGTGGATATGTAATAGTTTGGGCAGACATTATTTTGGATGGCCGCATACTCTTGAATGTGTTTGACAAAGAGCTCCGGACTGTTTTGAGGTATACAGAGGAGATACTAGAGCCCTATGTTGGATTTCTCAGGGGAACAATTTGTCCTGGGTTCCTGTGAATGGACGACAATGCTCGTCCACACAGGCTGAGCTGGTCGACGATTAATGGAAAATAAGTACTATATTCGCCGCATGTATTGGCAGCCAGATCTTTTGATCTTCACCCTTTAGAGCATATTTCCTGAGCATATATATGTGCATTGTTTGAATGTGCCTATGTAGTGTTTTCCGGATTGAGATTAAGTTCTCGAAACGGGGAATGCCCAAAACTTCTTCTTCTATGTAGTGTTTGTATTTCGATATACGTAATTGATGCACCTCCTTATAATGTAATTATTCCCTTGTATTTCCTTGCTTCTCTCAAAATGCAACTTCGTCCTGCGTATGTATAAAAGAGTAGTAATTCAACTTATGGTTTGTCCTCTCGTGGTTTTGTATGTATATACATGTATCTTAGTTACTCTATGAATGTCTAGGTATCTGTACGTATGCATTTGATGTATCTCCATATTGTAAGATTTCCCGAGCTTATATGTATTGTTTGAATTTTCCTCCGTATAGTTTTTCTCTTAATATGTAATTGTTGCACCTCCTTATAATGTCTATATTCCCTTGTATTTCCTTGCATCTCAATACGTTTATTTCTCTTGCGTACATACGAACGAGTAGTACTTCTACCTATGGGTTGTCTTTACGAGGTTCTGTATGTATGTATACAGATGTATCTAAGTAACTATATGAATGTCTGTGTATCTGAACGTATGCATTTGCTATGTCTCCATACTGTAAGATTTCCTGAGCATACAGATATTGTTTGAATGTTCATTTGCATTGTTTTAATTTCTATACATGACATCGAAGCACCTCCTTATAATGTCGATATTCCCTTGTGTTTCCTTACATCTCACTATGTTTATTTGTCCTGCGAATGTATCAAAGAGTAACAGTTCTAATTTTGGTTTGTCTTTTCGAAGTTCTGTATGTATATAACTGTATCTAAGTAACTCTATGAATGTCTATTTATCTGTACGTATGCATCGGATGTATCTCCATCCTATAAGATTTCCTTAGCATATATGTATAGTTTGATGTTCCTATGTACGTTGAATTTCTATATATGTAATTAATGCACTTCTCTATAATGTCTATATTCCCCTGTATTTCCTTACATCTCTCAATATCTATATTTGTCATGCGTATGTCTGAATTAGTAGTAGTTCTACTTGTGCGTTGTCCTTCCTAGGTTCTGTAAGTATATAAATTTAACTTAGTTATTGTATTGAATGTATACGTATCTGAATGCATGCAACTGATGCATCTCCATATTGCAGTATTTCCAGAGCATATATGCACTGTTTGAATGCTCCAATATATTGTTTGAATTTCCATTTATGTAATTGATACACCTCCTCACACTGTCTAGTTTCCTTTGTGTTTCCTTGCCTCGCAGTACGCTTATATGTCATATGTATATATGAATGAGTAGTAGTTCAACTCATGGTTTGTTCTTCCGAGGTTCTGTATGTATATATATATATATATATATATCTAAGTATCTCTCTGAATGTCTACGTATCTGAACGTATGCATTTGATTTATCAAGTTACCTTTCTGCAGGAGTGTGATCGACTGTTAGAAGGAGTCCTCAACTGTCTCCTTTCCAGTATGCTACAGTCAATTTGCGCGACCTGTCTGGTTGTGAGAGGGTGTGGTGGAACACCTTCTTTCTTCAGACTGAATCCGTTTCCTCCAACTGAGGGAACAATCTGTTCGACAGCATATTTTGGTCTGCTAGCATTTTTTGGGCTGATAGAAAACCATTCTGCTAGCATACCTTTAAGGAACTTGATCTAAGGCACTAAGAAATGGTTTTAGTCGTCGACGGGACATAAACAGGCCGACAAGTACTTTTCTTAAGCCTACCGGTTGTCCCGCTGGCGAAGAAAAGAAAAGCATATTTTGGAAAATGTACCCGTTAAACGATTTTTTCACGATGAAAAATGAACCAAAAACACAATTGTTCGAAATGGCGCAGAAAATCTTCGGGGAATCAAGCTCATGTTCCATTACATCATTTGAATTTTCTGTGCCCCAAAATCGTAAATTACGGTGATTAACTTTGTCAGAAACGTGAAAAGTGGCTTCATACGTGAACACAAGTCTGTTCACGAAACCACCTGCTTCCAGATTATCTTGCAATATTCTCAGAGAACGTTTTACGCAACGGTTTGTTGGAAGATTTTAACGCCTACACCATCTGAAAGGTATACGACCGGAACTGTAGACGTTTGCGCAACACACGTCACATCGTTACATGAGACACACTGAGTTCAGAACTCGCACGACGCATTGATTTTGTAGGATTCCTTAAAAAAAATGTGTCACGAATTTTTTTCACCACTTTGGTGCTGTTCTTCCTGGGCTGGTTTTCTTACACAAGTAGACCGTGTCCTGAATCTGCTTCACCCATCGATCGAGGTTGTGATGATGCGGTGGTTCTTTACCAATTACTCGTTACCAAATGTCGTTCAAAATGTCTTTGAACGACGATAAACGTTTTGGCGATTTCGTAACCAGAAGATGTTTCGCTGTTGCCAGATAAATCTTGTATGACTGTAGTTTCAGAATTAATTTGTTTCGGATTAATACATTAATTACATAATTTGTACTACGCTATTCTTTTTATCCCATTCACTATAAAAAAACCCTTTATAAGACGATGTGAAGTTTTCATACACTCAAAAGTTAACTTAAAATTCAAGTGCATAATAATAATATCGCTTCTTTATTTTTTTAGGTGTGTTGATTCCAAAGATAAAAGTTTTGCTCTTGGCGCATTTGGAAGTGTTTTGGCTATGTTCGGTAAGCAAACCAATACCACAATATTACAGTTTTATGTATTAATAAAAATAATTATCAATAAATTGGAAATGCTAATGGAAATCACCATCGCTGAAGGATTCTTTATATTGAATTATGCATTAATAGTAAACACTAAAAATTCTGTAAAGCATTTTGTTATTTGCTTCAATGTGTTTATTATTTTGTAGTATAAAGGAAGCAATAATCGCAATCTGATAAAAACAAAGGAAGTGAATTATAATTTCACATGAGATTATCATAGAAGGTACCGATTAATGCAAACGTAGTTAATGTTATCGTATTCAAAATTTTTGAATAATTTCATGTTAAAATAAAACTTATCAACTAAAGCATTTTCTTCTTCCTATTTTATCTCATTATATTTGGACAAACTTACGAAGAATAAGAAGAAATATCTGTCATCGACCGTAGACTTGTGGATGCTGCTGGCTAATTTATTATTCAAACCTAACCATATTCAAGCATTAAATCTAATTCTGTTTTTCGTTAGGCTCTTTCAGGCATAGTCCGAAAAATGCGAGAAATATGAAAAGTTTAAAATAATTCTGTAAATGAAATTTTAGATCGTCATAATCATTAAAAATTTCCTGACTACATCAACTTTTCTATATTACGAATTAACTAAATTTCACATAAAGTAACGTAACAATAAAGAAGCATAACATGAGGAATTCACATGAGGAACATAAACATGACAACTGATTAAACTTTAAATTGATAGAAGTATTTGGGCTTGATACAGAAAGCATTCGTGTTACTTAAAGTTATTTATCAATAATAGACCGAATGGGTACCACCTACATGTTTCCGCTGCAGGAATCATAAAATTTCTTTCAAACACACAATAATCTTTAGTTTATGATATCTATATTCATTGTGTTACTGAACATAAAAAACGTTGATAAAGAAAATATTAATGTAATTCGATAATCTGAATTATAAAATTTATTCGAAATATTTTTGCTTTGAATACGGAAGAATTTTATTTTTTTTTGTCTTCTAATATTATTATTCAAAACACATTTAATTGAAGTACGTAATACGTTTTGCTTTGCTTTCTATTAAAATATATAATTATGAATTATTCCAAATGTTTTAACATTACATTTAACACGGAAAAAGTTTATTTCCATACCTTGGAATATACTTGTTCAAAGATTTTTAGTTGAAGTACTTAATCAGTAATTGTGTTCTTTTCTTAATTTTTTTTATTAACAACTAGCAGCTACGCTGCCAGCTTTCGTCTGGCTTTTAAACGTAACGGAAAAATGTCTGAAGTGAACACCAAAAGTTAAATTTAAAAACTGGGCAGAATTTTACTCTGCAGAACAACTTAATAAAAACAAATTAAAAGTTAAATTAAATTTTAAAAACACAAATTTCAAAAACATGTATTACAAATAAGAAAATTACAATGAAATAAGGAATATCCCTTTATACAAAATAATTATCGTCCGTTGCCTTCTCCCAACAAACGTCCATCATCCAAAAGAAACATTAAATTTAAAAACTGCACAGAATTATCGCCCTCATTTTTTCAAGTGGCAACCGTGTTGATTTTCAACAGTCAGCAGTCCAGTATACAACTGAATGAAAAACTGTTGCCCAAAACACATTTCTAAAAGAATGAAACTGTTCAAAATGATGTGATAAAATCGAAATGATAAAATAAAAAAATACGATTCGAATTTTGAAAAAATCGCTTCAGGGTGCACTGGCTCTTGTCTAGATGCATCTGCGTACCAAATTTCGTAGCCCTGGGTCTATTAGCTTACGCGCAGCACAACGAAAGACGCACAGACTATTTCTTTTATTATATATGAAAAATTGTTGCCAAACCCATATTTCTAAAAGAATGAAACTATTCAAAATGATGCGATTTCATCAAAAATCTATCAACAACAATAAGAAAGGAAAATTGTTGCCAAAATCACATTTTTAAAGATGTGAGATGTGAGAAGTGTACTCGGAAGCTCCATTTAAAACATTTCTTAAAAATTACAAAATATTATCATTTTTTCAAAATTCTTTTTGTAAAAACAGTCGCAAGGATGAAAGTTTAACGTGTCCAAAAATCAAAGAAAAATAAACTGTACATTTTTAAAAAGAAACTTGTTTAGAAAAAAATCCCGTTGAAAAGGTGTTAAGCTCCCTTTGTTAAATAAATTCGTATTTAATCGATTTATTAAAACACGAAATTTATTTTAAATTCGTAAAATAGCTAAGTGCCTAAGTTTCATGACGATGGGAAAATGGAGTGTGTAGAGTAAAATCTCCCTTTCCTATAGCCCATTATGTCTCAAAATGACGCGATTTCGTCACAAAACATAAAATAAAAAATATTCTAATTGGAATTTCGAAAAACTTCGAGGTGCACTGGCTCTTGTGTAGATGCACCAAATTTCGTAGCCGTGTGTCTATTAGCTTACGCGTAGCGCAAACGAAAACACTAGTTGAAGTACTTAACAAGTAATTACGTTTTACTTTCCATTCATATATTCGAAGCTTTTAACACTGAAGAATTTTATTTTCGTACCTTCTAATATTACTCAAAGCACTTTTAATTGAAGAACCTAATATATTATTTCGTTTTTCCATGAACAATATAAAATTATGAATTAGCACGCATTTCAGAAAAAATATATCATCCAGATTCTTATTTACATTTATGTGTTGCTATACTCTGCTGCTTTTACCCTTTGTATTTTGTCAATGATTTAAAATTGCAATTATAACAAGGAATTTCTTTATTTCTTTGACGGTTTCCTTTTTTCTATAAAATGTAAACCGAGAGAATTATGTTTATTTGTCACTGCTTAAAATTTATTGTAAAATTTTCACTTCACTGACATTTTTTATATTCAATCACAGTTGATTCAGTTATATTTAATGTAAACCAAAATTTATTAATAGCAAAAATGTATCATCCATAAAGTGAAAAATTACAGACAATAACATAATTTCATTATTTTCAGTATCGTGTATTCCTCAGTGTCTTCCTCTTTTTTAAATAGCTTATGTGTCGACGCACAATATTAGGAAACTCTGCTCACAGCAGGAAGTTAAAACTCATAGACCAAACAAAATGATTTGATTGGATGAAATGATTCGATTAACTGGGGCTTTTTCAGAACTGGTATCTCTTCCTGAAATACCTTTATTTCCCCTTTTGAGAAATTGTTAAGAAGATTTTATCTTAAAATAGGCCAGGCACTCATTGCTCATTGATAAACCGAAACTATTATCAGCCATTCTGGATTAAACCAACAACATATGAAGCAACAGAGGATAGATAAGAGTTTTTTTGATGGTTATCACATGACATGAATCAAAGGTGTTCTCTATGCCATTTCAGTGCATTATACCAAGAGGCTCAAATACTCGTATATCTATATTAGATTTACTTCACGTGATATTTTTTTAGGTTTACTAATGGTAGGTTCTTCTGTTGCTGTGAGTTAACTGGCACAGATTGAAGTTTTCAAGGATCTGTTGAAATAAAAATCATTTTTAGCTTTCCATGTGAAACAAAATTCTTCTCTTACATTCTCTTTCTGTATCTTCAGTTCGTTAGAAACCTGAAACTAATCTTCAAATTTTATAATGGCTTCCTCCTTGAAATTTCAAATTTAAGCAAAATTTGTAACTAACCTTATTGACCTTGAATAATACTAAATTATTTAAAAAGTCACTTAGATGTTCAGCATCTTTTTTTTCCAGTTTCGTCAGCTTTTTGAAACTACGGAATTATCCCAATTATATATAGTTTGTAATTGGGGAAATAATGACTGAAATTATTAAACTGCTTATAGCCTGCTCTTAAATCAGACTTGCAATTCACTCTGTTTTGCTTAAAATATTTATAAATCTAAGAGATAAGAGAAACATGCCAAAGTAAAACTTAAAATTAGAAAAAAACAATAACCTGATCTTTGGCGTAGATTTTGTTTGAAACTCTATCGATTTCCAAAAAAGGGCGAACAGATACAGGTCTCTTTTCGTCAGGAGCAATTTGAGAAAAATTTATTGCTCCTGACCAAAAGGGATTTGTACCTTATGAATTACTATCAATAGAATTTTTTTATTACTTGTATAACTGTATTATTTATCCGAATTCCATTCAACTATTCCATAATCTTTTGCTAATATATCAGCATGTTCATTGCCTTGGATTCCTGTGTGGGCAGGGACCCAGGACACGATTGGTCTTGCATCCAGGTGCCTTTTTAGCAGTATACTCTGTGTATTTTGAACTAAAGAGTTTCTATTACAAGTTCATGTTATTGTAGCGAGAATTGAAGCCGAATCGCTACTTATGACGGTGCTACGCTTAGGTTGTTGAAAAGCATGGCGTATGGCCTGCTGCTAGCAGAACTTTCAATTATCCTGAAACACAGAATTTTGTACTCCCAGATGTCTTTTAAAGCTAAGAGTTATATTATTCTTTCATTACAACGTAGATGCTTCTCGTACCCAGTTCAATTTTCGATCCATCCATGGTCATTCCATGCTGTTCGTTCAGTGCTGGAGTTTGAGGGATTTCTCCTTCCAGGGCAAAGTTTGCCGAATGGTACCAGATGGGCCTAACTACCTTCCCTTATATTGTCACCGGTTAGATGTTCCACTACAAACCCTGCAACAGTCAAAAGTAGTTATAAGTCACGGTGTCTCGTGCCGTAACGACTACTGAAAAACCTCTACTGCACTGAGCCAGATGTGCGTCTTGAAGTTCTTTACCCATACGCCACTATATCTATACTCGACCATCATCTTTTTCTAGATCGAAGTGAAACCTGTTATTGAAAACTGCACATATGTATTCAGCTTCCCGTTTACATCAAGCTCGACATTAACAAAGGATGCTCATATGTTTTTGCTGAATGAACAGTGCATGCCATCAAGACAAGCTAAGAATCATGGATCCGACAAATAACGTATTTTTTTGCATTGCCACCGTGATCGGTATGATGGTTAGCAATGCTCGCTAAAGTATGGTTGGTCTCGAGCTGTAATCGCGGAGAAGGCATAGAAGTTTGTAAGTGTATAGTGTCTGCGAGGCATGGATGGCACAGAAGTTTGTAATATAAAGCAAGCATAATGGGTGACCTTTGAAAAAAGAAGAACGCCAACCAAAAGAGTCCCGTTATTTGATAATTTTGGATATCCTAAAAAACGTAGTTCAAAATTTTGTAGTTTTGATGACTCGAAATAATATTTTCTAAGCTTTCTATAGCAACTCATTTGCATTTCACAAGCATTTGCATTACTTTTGTCTGTGCATAAAATTTGCTATAAAAATTTCCTTCCTTCTGTCATGACTATCAATTTCAAACTGCGAAATGATTGTGTATATGTATGTTTCCATAAAATGTTATCATACCTTAAATATGAATTTCAGACTGCAAACTTGTATTTCATCCACTATTTTTTATAATTTTTTACAGCTTTTATTCCATATCCCTTGATTTATGGGGCTTTGACGGATTCTACTTGTCTGGTGTGGGAAGAAAGTTGTTCAAAGACTGGTAATTGCTGGTTGTACGACAGCGACAAGTTCCGCTTTTACTTGCATGGTATGTCCATGTTGCTTATTAGCATCGGCATATGTTTCGATGTGGTTGTCTTTCTTTTGAGTGATCGCATGAGTAATTTCTACGGTGAGGAGGATGAGAAGTCGCACACTGAGGACAGATTAGCCAGATGGATCAAAGAAGAGGAAGAAGAAGATGTGATTTTCACTAAATGTTCCAAAAGAGAACCAGTGCTTCAAATGGAACCTATTATATAGAAAGAAGTTCTGCTTCAGATTAAAATCTCCTAAAGACTTTTCCATGAGAGGAAAAAAATTGTAATATTCAATATTGCTCGTAAGAAATGTGTTAATGTGTTTAATAACATACGTATTTTCACTTTTAGTTTAAGAAGCATGTGGCCTTCATATGAGTTGAATAAGGGTTAAATATTTAGATTAAAGCATTTCTAAACTCGAAAGAGACAATGAGACTTCTTGTTAAATCATCTTTGTTAATGTTTTACATTATAATGTCGTAAAAATAGTATTATAGACTGCGTACAAAAAATATAAAATAAATGCTTTTTCATACATGCTCATTAAAATGTAAACAGTTTACGAATGAAATTATTTGTTGCTGTTCTACAGCAGTGGTCTCAAGCTGAAATTCCATACGTAATTTGAAAATAGCAGACGAATCAAATTTTTTTCAACAGAAAATAATTTTTTTAACAAAATGAAAAATAGATAAAATACATTTTAAATTTCACTTGCTTAATAATTATCAGAACATACATGAACAATAATAATACCGCACAGGGAAAAAATTCAAATTTACATTTATTTTCTATCTGAAATCTAACGTTTGGTGCCTATAAAACATTTTTGTTCGTTACCTTGAAATTCAAATATATTGACTACAAATATTAAATTTTCAGACTGACATTTATTTCGAATAATTTTAACATGTTTCATTAATCATTAAGTAATGTTTTTTAATTAATTTATACAGTACAAAGTCCGTAATCCGGACGTTCATTATCCGGAATGATCTATAATCCGAACCTCAAAGTCACAAACTTACGCATGCGTGTAAAGCTAGTAAAGCGTTTACACATGCGCGCTTCCGATAGTGAAGAAAGTGACAGAGAAGTTATTGAAAACGAAAAAATTTCGATTGACAAGTTAGTCGGTATTCTCGACATAGCAATTACAGGATTTGAACAGTGGAACTTTGTAACTGAACAAGAAATTATGTCTGTTTGTAGAAGAGAGAATTAAAGAGAAAGTATTAGCACAAAAAAAGAAGCAACTTAAATAACTTACATTGAAAGAAATGTTTAATAAAGTAAACAGATAAATATTAAGCCTTTTTTTTTTTTTTTTTGTAAATTTTGATAACCTTTATATCATAATTGCTTTTTATTTCATAAATTACGGTTTCATATTTTTAATTGTATAATTTCTGCATGCCATCTTACCAGATTGAAATTGATGATCTATAATCCGGAAAAACCCCTAATCCGGAATCGCCGAAGTCCCGACGAGTCCGGATTACGGACTTTGTACTGTACTAAAAATAAACAAATTAAGAAAAGTTCTAAGTGTTCAGAGAAAACTTTTGAAGTGGAACAATACTTGAGAATAAATAATGACAACCTCGTCTATTTTTCTTTTTTTTATTAAATTTTTCTTCGACACATAAATAAAAATACATATGTTTGTATATAAATAATTATAAACTTCTTTATCTACTCTGTATATAAATAATTATAAACTTCTCTATTTTACTACAGCTTCACATTTGATTGCATTTGGATTCCGATAAAGTTTTGAGCGCTAAGGAGAAATTATTAAAATTTTTCCTTACTATGGAAAAACAATCAAGTTCTTATTAATTATCAACTATGAAAAAAAACTGTTTACATATAAATGTCTTCTCAAACAAAATGATTATTCTTAATACAAAAATTCATGACTGATTTTATTTATTGTTTTGACAAGTACGAATGAAAGTTAATAAAATCTGCATCTTCTGTAAAGGTTAATAAAATCTGTAAAAGTAATCTGTAAAAATCTGCTGTAAAAGTTAATAAAATCTGTAATCTATCTGTCTTTGAATTAGATTTATATCACATTGTAAATTAGTTAGCTCTTTATGCATTTTCTGATACTTTATACATGTTCGTTTTTAATAGTAACGAAAATAATTTAAACTTTGACTTGATAACCAAAATCTTAAAAACTTTGCAACAAATATATAATTTAAATGTATTACTAGGCCGCATAAAATTACTTCGGGGCAGGATGTATCTCACAGGCCGCAGTTTGAGACCACCGTTGTAGGGCATTTGTATTTCAAATTAAAATAAATTTTCCAGAAATTAAAAAAAATCTGCTCTTTTTCTGATTTAAAAAAAAACATTCTGATCAAAATTATATGAAGCTAAAGCTAAAATCAAGTTGGAATTAACACATATTTTCAATGAAATGCTGTTTTAAGGACTCCGCTTTTATATATATATATATTTTTTACTCTCTTTGCAAAGAATAATCAATAAAAACATTGCTGTCTGTCCCTCAAAATTCCTTCCAAAAGAAAAATGTTAGATTTCATTAGGAATTTTTAATGGTATAAAATTACTGAAGATAGAAATAGAATGAATATGATTTTGTTTTTGCATTTTGAATTGACGGTTTATCTCGTTCATTAAATCTGCTGAATTAAAAATGTGAAACTGAATATATGAAGCTTCTGTCATTACAAAAAGTATCGTAAATTTCGAGAACAACTCAAATAGTTAACTAATTTGTAAGGTTTAATTTTCTGTAACAGTTGTATACTTCGAAGTTTAATTTTAACTCTGGTATGAAAAGCGTGTTTTGTTACATTTGTAAGACGATAATTGTTGTCTTCTCAAGGGAAGCGGAAGAAATTTGATTTTGTCTTATTTCCCTTTGTTTCATTTCTCTTGTCGAGAATTTTATTTCTAAACAGCAATAAAACAATATTATTTTCCTGTGTTTAGCGATTGACTTTACAGGATATACTATTGTTAATTTTTATTATTTTTTATCCAAAACATTTCTAGATAATTTATAGTATAAAAAAACAGAAAATTCTATTACGTGTGGATGAAAGCAAAGCATGAACTACAAAATATATAAGAAAAAGTATATTTTCAGACACCTGACAAGTATAATAAGTAATCACAAAAAGCTATATTTTTATCATCTGTGCAATACCATTATTTTACATTTTTTTCTCTCATGCTTTCCACAAGATGAATAGTATTGCGAATAATTTTAGCAAATTTCCTACTGCTAAATCGATGCATTTCACTGAAATTATATGCTAGTTAAAAATATAATTATAATTTTGTGTATATATAATATGTTAATTACGTTTGAAATTTTAATTTAGATAGTATTTTATAACAGAATATTAGTTATTTAGCTTTAGTATGGTCGTATTTAAATGCTAAATGTTAAAATATTAAAATTTTTCTTTTATTAAATTTTGCAATTTCAGAGATTATAAAAACGTTTAAATTCTGGCAGTTTTACAATTTTCTTCAGTTTGCATAAATTTGCTGAAACTATGAAATATTATTAAAAAGTTATAGCATTTAATTGAGATTTTGACCTGCATTCTGCATCATAAATCATTTCTGGAGATAATATCAATAGGAGAAAAGTAAAATTAAATCCACATTTAACAGAGTTCTTGAACTACGTTTATGGAAGTGTGCAGAACTGACCGACTGTCCTTCATATTTTCATACCTAACACTAGTATGAATCTACATCATGTTAACGATTGTGGAAGAATGTTTTACATTGTATAACTGAGAGTTTTAAACGCAGCTGGTCTGAAGTTTCAATTTTAGTGTACTGAAATATGTGTTATGTCATCACGTATATGTATTTTACCATATTACCTGATCTTATAAATGTTTTTGTTCATATGCATTTTAGTTCCACATCATTTTTGATAATGAATTTATAAAGAATTTTAACTGTTGCTTCTATGCAAAAGTCATTCGCAACTTTTGATATTTTTTATATTCATAGGACCGCGTTATCAATTAATTCATTAAGAACTATCTTTTTTTTTTTTGTGAATTATTCCTACATTATGCTATTTTTGTACAAAAATATTTTCATTTGTTCATAAAAATAATTTTATATTTGAAGAAAAATTATTTTACCAAAAACAGCAAATAATAGAAATATAACAAAAATGCATTACACAAAAAAATGTATTGTAGATAAAAAATTTGTTTTAGTATTTCCATAATTAAAACACAGTTAGAAGGAAAAGAATCTATTAAATTAATGGGTGATTCTTTGTAGAAACTTGTATTATGTTTAATTATAGTATCATCCAATTTTGTTGATTTATGAACTCTTCATTTTACATTACATTCAGTACATTATTTCTTTGATGTCAAATTTTTAGAATTGATTCTCACTGTATAATATAAAATCCATTCCCATTCCTATTTTTGAATAAGATATTTCCATATTAAGAATAAATAATTTTTCTTTTGTAAATATTTATATTTAATAGCCGTTAATTAAGATGTTTAGCTGTAGGTGGAAAAAAATATTATTATCATTTTATGTTGTTATATGCTAACGCCTTTTGAAACGTATTTAATACAATATTAGTTAAAATTTTAAAATGTCTTAAATTTGATTTCGTTGCATTTGGAGAATATATTTGAAATTTACGAGGTGGTTTGGCTGGTCTATTCCACACTTGAAAACAATTATAAATAGATTTATTTTTCATCATTTTATTTTCTTCTATTTTGTAAGTCAATTTATATTTAGTGAATAAGTTAAATATTAATTTAAAATTAAGTGCAAGTTTTTTTGAAAATTTAATTGAATAAAGTATCCTTTTCTTTGTTGATTTATTCTTATTTTAATTTGTAAATCACTTTTGCAATTCATTTGTGACAACAATGCTTAAAAAACCCAAAGGTAGAAAACACTTAAGGAGAAGAGGAAAATTCTGAAAAATTCCCAGTGTTGTTTTTGAAAAATAATTACATCTTAAGCCACGAAAACGGAAAATGAAATTTCAAAGTAAGGGAAATAAATCACGCAAACATAAAAAAAGTGATTCGGCACATGTGATGTTTGTTGAATATCTCGTTAACGAGCATCAATTTGAGAGATAAAGTTTAACTTTAAACTATACTCGTGTCATATAATTTGTATAGCACATGAAATTCTAATCCTCATTTACGTTAATTAAAATTTTTTTGTTTAGGTAAAGATTTAAGTTCTTAAAGTTGTAGGTATATTTTATACTATTTATAGGTATATTTTATACACATGTTACAAATACTTCTGAACTTATTTTCACACATGTCTTACTTACTTACCTCCAGCTGAGTTCCTGTACCGCCTGTTATATGCAGTGGAACTGCCTAAATTATAAGAAATTAAAATGCTTTACAATGTATCAGTATCAGATAATTATTTCTTTTATTTGATTACGGTGCCGCCCGAACGGGATAGTGATGAAGTGGATATTTTTATGTTCAACTTTTTACTCGTAATAAATTTTTAACTCTTTAAATGAATTAAATTAGATGAAAGAATGACCCAAGAAAAAGAACACAACTCGTTTTTCATCAAAGCTAATCAAATAATGTACCAGTCGTTGCTGGGCAACAATCCTATGTTGCCATCTTACGAAAATTAAAACGTACAGAAATTAAAAATAAGGTAAAGAGGAAACAGAGGACGCTATAGTGGTTAGAGACGCTGATTGCCGATCCGAAGGGCCTGGGTTCGAATGCCAAAAAAGGCATGGATGTTTGTAAATGCATAGTGTCTGTGCGGCATGGGGGTTCTCTAAATATGCGACGAGCCTAAAGTCTTCTCGTGAGGTTGGTTGTAGGGGAGAAGGATGGAAGACTCTCGGACCCGTTCTCCCAGGGTGCTCTCCTTTAAAATTGGGGGCGCGACTGAGCGAAGTCGTATTGCCACTTGTATGGTTCTCAAGGCACTTGCCAACGACAGGCGCAATCTTGCTTTCCTTGCCACGAGAAATTTCGTGGGCTTGTTCTAATGTTACTGTCAGACAAGACATGAGAGATGACACAACAGCAGTTACTTACAAAACTTGATTACGGCGACGCACATGATGGAATTCTCCAAAGAAAGGCATATTCAATGTAGATCGTTTGAGGGAAACAAGCTCGTATCTGATCGTTACAAATGACGAAAATGTTAATGTAGATAGTCTGTCCACCGGGAGTCGAATCCGGGACCGAACTACCCTAGTGTTCAGACTTTATCGCTGGGTTTAATATTTGTATTAATTAAACAATAAAACTGAATCTGCGAAAGAAGTAACAATTCTCAAATACATTTCTTTCCATATTAAACTTATCAAAGGAAAACAGAAAAATTAAAATGAAAATTTGTAAAGATTTAAGTTAGAAATAGAAATCTTTTATTTTAATACATTTTAACTGGTATTAAATTTCCTCGCACGATGATAGTTGCAAATAACAGTGGCAAAATAAAAAGATATGGATGTCTTTTAAATCACTCAGATGAACTACAAGTTCTCCAGATGAATGAATACGATGATATCAAAAATTAACAACCATTTATTCAGTTAACATAGCTTAAAATTAGCGTTGCTAACAAGAAAAAAACATCATAAAACTATATCACTACATTCTATTAATATTCAAATTTGACAGCAGGTGTTGTCATTTAACAGTAGAAAAAAGAAACACAGAACTAATAAGTTCAAAATTATAGATGAAGTAATAATTAGGTTTAAGACAAATATTAAATATTTTACAATCTTTAGCAACAGTATTAAATTTATAAATGAAATTTTAAAAAAAATCTGAAAACTTTCAGATTTTATATTGCTCCCAAACAACTTTTTTTTTTTTTTTCATTTACAGACACATACACGTTTCTTGATCATTTGGGTTAGTGCCACATTGGGCTAAAAATATTTAAAAACATTATATCTTGAGAATTTCTGATAGAAAGTGTCGCATACTGGACATAAAAATGTTTTATTCCTTACAGTGTTACCACTACTAGCTTTGGAACTGTTGAGTTTTTTAATCAAAAATTCATTAAGGTTTTACAAAATATAACACAGGGTGATAATATTTCGTGGCCACGATTTGAAGCTTGATTCGGACATTCAAAGTAGTTCGACGCAAAATGCCATTTTGAGATTAACAGCCCTTCTCGGCTAACGGCCTTTTGGGCTAGAAATGCCTTTAACTTCAACGTAATTAAAAATTAAGCGACTCAAATACTTTGTGAATAATTTCCCTAATTGTTCCTTTCAAATTAATTATTTTATTGCAATTAAAAAGTATTATAAAATAAATAAGAGAATGTGCGAGCCTATTCTGAAAGAAATATCATAACAAGTTAATGAGCATGTTAATTCAAAAATGATAATTTTCTAAGATTCAGCATTAGTAGTAAGCGGAGGTAACCGTGCTATGCCCGAGGCTATGGGGGGCGTGGCCTCCGCCATCTTGGATTACGTAACAACCGAAAGTGACGATACCAGCGCCATCTTGGATTCCTTCCCGCGTTGGAATGACATCATCAAAGTTTCGTTTTTATGGTGTGGCAACGATCTTTTCAAAGTTTTTATTTTTGTGGCAACGACACTATTTTTCAAAGTTTTTATTTTTTGTGGCATCGAATATATATTTTTAGGTTTTGTGGCAACGAACTCTTGAACCACGTGTTTGGAATGACATCTCTTTTAATTTATTATTTTTAATTATTTGACACGTGATTAATATTAGTTTGATATTTGATTAATATTAATACTATTTTGTATGTCATTAATTTTACTTATTTACTCTTTTTAATAAGTATCTTAATTATTTTATCCGTCATTATTTTTAATTACTTTTAATTGATTCCATTATATTTTAATCTGTTTTTAATGAATTTTAAAAATAACTCCACGGCTGAGATTCGAACTCGCTATCTCTGGGACAGGAGGTCTAGTGCTTTACCGTTCGGCTACCCGGTCCTCTTATCACACTTGTTATTTGAAACCCTCTTTGGCCCTTTGACTTTTTGCACCATTGATGACATAAGGCTGAAAGTCTGAGCATCCGCTTGGACATGAAAACTGCGACATACATTTGTTTTTACACGACGGCTAGGATTTCTTTTGGCTTCTTAATCATTACTTTATTCATTGCTGTTTTAAATGCAAGATTTTCCCACAGTTTAATTTTTTTTATTATTAAGATATTTTTAACTGTTTTCATTTTTCATCTTATTCTTACTATTTTTTTAGTTAATTTATTAATTTTTGATTTCATTTTTTTTCCCTTTCCCAAACATAAATTTTATTTTTAACTTTCGCAAACTGATGTTTACTTCCACACAAGTGAACTTAAATTTTCTTTTTACTTTTTATCTTGCAAAGTTTATTTTTTTATATTTAATTTTCTTTTTGATTTTACAAAAGTAATATTTATTTTTACGAATTGAATTTTTCCTTTTCACTTTTTTATTTTGCAAAAGTTTTTTTTTTTTTTTTTTTTTTTCCAAATTTTTTTCCTTTTCGTATTTTTACTTTACTTTATTTTAATTTTTTCTTTAACTTTCTTTTTGGTTCTACAAAAGTAATATTTTTATTTACGAATTGAATTTTTCATTTTCACTTTTTTTTTTCCAAAATTTATTCCTTTTCGTATTTTTACTTTACTTTATTTTAATTTTTTTTAAACCTTTTTTTTTGTTTTACAAAAGTAATATTTATTTTTACAAATTTAATTTTTCCTTTCCGCTTTTTATTTAAAAAAAAAGGTGTTACTACATTTTTAACTTAATTTTTTTTTTACAAAAGTAATATTTAGTTTCATAATTTTAATTTTTTTGAGTTTTTTTGTTTACACAAATGCAGTTTTTTTTTCCCTTATGCATTTTACTTCCAAAAGTAAATTTTATTTTTTTTCCCTTTCCCTTAATTTTTTTGTTACATTTTTATTTTACCCTTAATTATTTTTCCCCTTGTTTTAAATACAACATCATGTTACACTTCCATTTCTCCAAAAGTAAACTTACCTACATTTCTCCGTCTTTGAAATTTTAAGCTGGAATTTACATGCATATAACTTCACTAAATAATATTTTCTGTAATTTTAAACCAATATACACAATGCTCATTCTATATAGTTTAACTGGAATACTACATTTCTTACTTTTTACTACTAAGTTGGAGATACTCAGAACTTTTCCTTCTAATGTATTTTACTAACTATACAAAACTTTGTTCATTCCCTTTTACACGTCTTACTTTTATTCAAAGGATTCACCAAACCATGTCTGACAAATGTAATTTTTACACTTTCCATTTACACATTTACCCTTATATTTAACTTATAAAACATATTCATGCTGTATTTCTGATTCCTTTTCCCCATAATAAATACAGACTTACACATGTTTCTTTATTGTAAGACCTACTGACTTTAAATAAATCTTATAAGGAGCAATAAATTTTCATGGTATGAAGCCACTCAAACCAATGCATGGAACATTTCTACCCAGATAAGTTTAGATACATACCAATAGTACTTCATTTCTTCTTATTTTACTCTACAGACATTTATACATGAACACTCCCTTTTATTCAGTAAGATTCATTTATACTACTAACACTAATTTTGCTAAGTCTTTGAAATATTTTTACAAAAATATTTTGTATTTTCTTGCACATATCCTACTTAAATCACCAAACATACACTGAAACCTTGATTTTTTCCTTCATGTGAAAACGTCACTCGGATTCTTAATATGATTCCACCATTTACCGCAGAACTTTATAAACACTACTCTATTTAAACTTATCACAGCCTAACTCTCTTAACAAGGTACAGAAGATTGAATTATATTTTAACTACAGAGAAGAATATCCACATTGTAACGTATTATTTTAAATCTGAATTATAGTCACATTTTGTGAAGGAGAACTTAATGTCTATAATACACATGGAATTAATATTCAGCCATGGAAATGAAACTTTATCGCCTTTTTCCCAATTTGGAATATAAAAATTTGTTAACTTGGAATATTTTTAACGTATTTATTGTAACGTAACTGAAAAAGACCCATATTTCACATTGTCAATAATTTATTTAGCACTGAACTCTTACAGCCTTATGAGAACGAAATTTAATTTATCATACCTGACAAATGACTCCTACATAGTTATGATACATTGCACGAAATATCGAGTAGAGTTCCAAATAATGATCTAACATAGTAATTAACATGACCTAACACAAATAATTTTAAGATAGAAATTTCAAACTGACATTGCTTAATAATGAACTTTTACAGCTTTTTTGACATTTAACTTCTCATAGATAATAAATAAAATTACACACAAATAATTATACAAAATAGGTAATAATGACAGTGTAGGGTTTATATTTATTTTAACTAACATTTATTTTAAGTTTAAACTATCTTTCCTGTCAAGCCTTACTTTCCCCTGGAACTGCCAATGCCAGAATATGTAAATTTTAGTAGAACGCGCAAGGATTCAAATTATCAGCGGAAGTATTATGATTTAAATAGAAGGAAACGAGTTCGGTGTGATATTCTTACTTCACGAGCGCGGAGGTAGTTAGCGAGAAATTGAAGAACCCCGCGTTTCGGCCTATGTGCTTGGCGGGTAGTAGTGGTAATCGTTCCAGTGACCTTCAAGTCTGCTGAATTAGCAGCGGTATTGTAAAACGCGGTGAGTTAGTTATTTTAGAGAGCCTCGTAGTTAGAATCTTGTCTTTAGTTTCTTTTCAGGTTATTATTTTTATTTGACCGCCAAGTAGGCGCAGTCTGTGAGCGTCAAGAGCACGCAATTGTAATTTATTACGTTGAATAAAAAGGGACTTAAACCCTTCACAAGATTATGTATTTTATCCAGTTGTCACAGTCACCTCTTGGTTGCGTGCAAGTTGGAGGCGCGCAACGTTATATTGTCGCCCGAACAATTATCGAACTGAAATGGCCGAAAACTGGATGGAAGCCGCTGGACAACACCAAGAAATGACAAGTCAGTTAGAAGGATTTGGATACCTGGTCCAGACTTTGAGAGCGTCAATCAAGCCAAACGTCTATTTCGACGGAAAAAATTCGGTTTCGGTATTTCTAGAAGGTCTAGAAAAGCACTTTCAGCTCTACCCTGTGCCTGAAAGACAAAAAGTTGCCATCGCCACATCAGCACTAAGAGGACAGGCCGCGCTATGGTGGAAAAACATAGGCAAATTTTTATTAGGGGAATTTGGAAGCCCGACATATATATTTGAAAATTTCAAAAAATCGTTAGTAAAGGCCTTCCCCATACTGAAAGATCGCGCACGGCTGGAAGCCGAGCTATATAGTTTCTATCAACGGGATACAGCAGAATTGACGGACTTTATTCTACGAAAAATCAAGCTAACGGATATGCTGTATGGAAAGAAACCCGATGCGGAGATTATTGAAATAATATTACTAAGATTGTTACCCGCTGTTCAAGACTACTTTGAAATTAGAAACCCAAGCACATTGCAGGAACTTTTCGAATTGGCGGTGAAGTTTCAAAATCGCAGAATAGCGGAAAAAGCGAGAGGGGAAACATATTCTCAAAGTACCCGAAGGAAATCTTCAAATGAGGAAACCAGAAATGGAAATCGCTCTTATGGGGGAAAGAACTATCAAGCTAACGCATCGAAACTCGAAGGTCAAGGCCCAAAAAGAAAATTTGAAAATAAACATCCGCGTACCCAGAAGACACAGATTGAAAGGAAAGCTTTAAACGAGTAGAGGGGCCTGTGAAAGGGAGGGTCCAGACCCCGGAAGTTTAAAAAAAACCCTCAAATAGACATTTAAACACGGTCATCGTAAAAAACTCACAGCAACGAATTATACAAGTCCTGGTTGGCGATGTACCAGTAGAAGCCCTCATCGATACAGGAGCAGAAGGAAATTTTATGAGTGAAAATTTCTTCAAAAAGAAATTTTATAGGGTACGACTATTTAAAACCAAAAATACGGAAATTATAGCGGCGCAAGGAAAAACATGTCACTGCATCGGGAAATTATCATTAAACTTACAGGTAAAAGAGGAAAGTCTCAAAGTATTAATTTTTGTCGTGAAAGATCTGCAACATTCTCTTATTTTAGGCATGGACTTTCTAAGGGCCGCGAGGGCCAAATTAAATTTTCAAGATAGTTCCGTGGTGTTGGAGATGGACCAGAGGGTGGTGGAACCTGTGGAGACACCGCAATTGGACCTTAGCCATCTGAATGACCATGAAAGTAAAGCAATACAGCAAGTGGTGAGTAATTTTTCTCATTTGTTTTCAGAAAAACCAGGAAGCTGCCAAATAGTGACGCACAAGATTCAATTAAATGCCGAAAAACCTTGTAGGACTAAGCCATACCGTTATGACAAACAAAAAGACTTAATCATCGAAGAACATATTCAGGAGATGTTAAAGAATAAAATAATAACGCCCATAAATAGTGAGTACGCGAGTCCAGTCGTACTATGAAGGAAAAAGAACGAGTTTCCTCCTTCGGATAAAAGGGCTTGGAGGTTTGCTATTGATTACAGAAAACTAAATAGTATTACCAAATTTCCAGTTTACCCTTTGCCGGTTATAGACGAGATCATTAGACAGATCAAATCGACAAGATATATGTCTACTTTGGACTTAACGTCTGGCTACTATCAAATAGCTATGAGACCCGAAGATATACATAAAACCGCGTTTATAACAAAATCGGGCACTTATGCATTTTTACGCATGCCCTTTGGGTTGTGTGGGGCCCCATCAACATTCCAGAGAGCTATGGACATTGTTCTAAAGCCTGTCCTAGGAAAGTCAACTTTAATTTATCTAGATGATATAATTATAACGAGTAGTACGTTGGAACAACATATGAATGATCTAGAACAAGTTTTTAAATTATTAAAAGAGGCCGGTCTTACAATTAACGCCTCAAAATGCAAGTTCGAAACTAAAGAACTTAAATATCTCGGTTATAAAATTTCGCAAAAGGGTATAGAAACGCAAGATTCAAAAATAAAAGCTATTAAGAATTTCCCACCGCCCAACACCGCCAAGAAACTTTCTTCTTTCCTTGGAGTATGTTCTTACTATCGATCTTTCATAAAAGATTTCGCTAATATTGTTGAACCACTCTTAGTAATCAAAAGAAAAAGGGCTAAATTTACGTGGACAGCGGAAGCTAACACAGCTTTTGAAAGAATAATGATGAATTTTTAATTTTATTTTGTCCGTAGTACATTTACTTATGCTAAAATCTTCCATTTGGTTGACTGTACTTTACATTTAGACCTAAGTTGATAAATCAGAGTGATTTTGTGTTTTAAAGCTTCAGATTCAGAAATAGTACAATTTCAGAAATAATACAACTCAAAAGCAAAAAGATTAAAACGACAAGAGAATATACTGCAAGCAAGCGAACGTGATAAATGACTTTTTGGGCTGAATTTCATGAATTCATAGATGGGGTGCAAAATTTTAATACACTGTATATGAACTATTTTTCAAATGTATTACGATCACCAACTTTACATAGACTTTAAGTAAACATTTCATGTTAATTTACCATTTTTTCCTGAGATTTATCTACGTATTTACTAAATTTTTGCATTTTGTTTATAAATATAATACCAAAAGGACATAAGAGAACATTTGTTTCTTGAAAATGTCCATAATTTTACCCAACTGTTATTTCTTTCATAGCTTTGAAGTAACCTACTAAACATATAGTTATCTTGTATTGACCAGACAGCCGTTGGTCTTGCCAATGTCTGAGTTAAGTCACAAAGCTAGGGAATTTAAGTAATATTTTACCAGTACGGAGAACTTCTTACGGCGTTTTTGATGAAAATTGACCGAATTTAGTAGTTCATTACTAACCTATGAGCCTTTAACTATTTTTTTTATTCGGAAAAAAACACACCAGAAATTATCCTCAAGATTTTCCATACAGATTTTCCATGTACTACTTTTCATGAAATTACATTTCCAATGAAATTTGATTCATTGTCCAGATAGTTAAATGTTTGTTATTTTTTCGCATACGAATGCATTTCGTGTCTCACATACGCTCATTACATATGATTTAACAAAATTACAAACGAGTTAGAAGTTAAGTGAATATTTTCTGAAATACTGTACATTTCATTTCGGAAAGTTTACACGAGGATCTTCATTTTGAATCCTTTAATGTTTCTTTTCCTGCATCCAAAGTAAATTTAGAGTAAAAAATTTTCAGTTTGGACGAAAGTTATTTACCGATCGTTGTGACGTGTTCGTGTTTTCATATATTGTTTTTTGTGAAGTACCTTATCGATAACCTTTTGAACACTTTGAATATTACGGCCACTGCAAATCATTGAATTTTCATAAATTTTCTTATTTATCTTTTACAAGTCCTTGTAAAGATTTGGGAACAAATTTTTATTAAATATTTGTATTGTATGATTTAATAACTTTTTACACTTACATTTACGTTTACATTACGTTCCAAACGTACTTACATTTACGTTTGGAAGATTTAACTTCAACAACACTACCACACTGAATCAGAAATTAAGAAAAGAAATGGAATTTTTTTAATCTTAGTATACTACACGAATAGATAATTTTTCTCTAATGTATTCGAATGTAGTAGATAATGGAGACTTTTAACACAGATCATACAGACTTTGAATATTTTCTCTAAGTCACCAAAAATTGCATTGCCATAGATTTTTCTCATAAAGTCTATTTCTTTCTTAAAAGAAGTTTATATACTAATTTCATAAGAAACATTTCTAAGAAAATATCTGACATTCATAAGAAAATCAGCGCTTGTTTCTTTACTAAATTTGTACTTTTTGACTTCATTCTACTGAAACGAAAATATTCATAACTTATTGCGAAGAAAAATGTTATAATTTTTGATTAATTTTCATACCACAGTATTTTCTTTGAAATTTTTTTTTCCTAGTCCACTGCTAATATATTGCTAATTTTCGTACGTGACAAAAAAACTCAGTTTAGAAACTTTTCTACTTAAAACCTTGTATTGCATTGCTGAACCGGGGCCATGCTTTCATTTTTGTCACATATCATGCGAATATTTTAAAAAAAGCATATTTTTTCCTTCTATTAGCACAATTTTTAACCAACATTTTACTATTACAGAGACTTCTTTAGTAAAATCTCAAGTGTTAAATTGAACGTTTCATTACTAATTTTGAAGATTCTGGATATATCCTACTTAAAAGTTCATAACCGATTAGCAAAATAATTTATATATGTACTTCGTTGTGCTCTTCGTTAATTTTTAAATCGTTGTTCAACTATAACACTTGATTTCTGGTGAAGTATCGAAATGATTATTTACTTTCTGCTTTTTCCAAAGAATTTCGTAGACACATATGTTCAGTACAGAAAATTTTCCTAACTTACCAGTATCATTACCAAAATAGAAAACATGCAAAATTTTCCTAAAAATTTATATATTTGTTTTTTACAAACATTTACACGAAAACGTACATTTAATTATTTAACATGTATTTTCCTATATCAGAACTAAAATTTCGAACGAAAATTTATAACTAATGTTATGTTCCGTAAAATTTTTGTATTGGTGATGTCATCTTTTTTTGGCAAAAGTTTTCAGAGTGTGCTCTCGGTAGTCTTTTAGACATTTTGAAACTGTTTTATCTTTGCTAATGGAAACTATTCTCTTTGCTATTGGAAACTATTCTCTTTGCTATTGGAAACTATTTTATTTTTGCTGTTGGTATATGCCTATGAATTCTCGATACTTTCTTGGTTTATCTTCAACTTATGAAATATTTAAATACTTAAAAATATATTTGTAGATTGTCTATGTTGAAACTTGTCATAGATTTCCTGGATTAAATTTTTTTTTGGAAAATGTATTTTATTTTATTTACGTGAATGAAACTGATGTTTTCTTAAAATTTTATTATTCAGAGTATTAGTCAATTATGACAGAATGTCTGATTTGTTCTCTTTTTAGTCAACATTCATATGAACTTCAGTATTTCAAATCTCTCACGTAACTGTAATTTTTCCTATTGGTAGTAGGAAGACGAATGGAATACATGCAGTTTATGCAGACATAAGGGTAAAAATCTGGAAGTAGAGAAATTCTTCATATTTAGACAATTCAGTAGAATGTGCAAATATTCATCCTATTCGAAGCTTATTTTTGGAATTACATAGCATATAAAGTGTAATTTTAATAAAAAGAGATATAATGAAAATTAAGTACTCTGCAAAATCTGAACGATAATTATGCAAAGCTAGTTATAAGGCAGTTTTTCATAGAAAGTGGTTTCAACAGAGGAAACATGCCAGCAATCTCCTGAAACTCTAAGTGGGCGTTTGATCTTCGCTCTTACGTAGAATTTACAATTCTACTTTACTTTTGTAAGAGCAAAGATCAGGTGCTCACTTAAAGTTTTAGGAGACTGCTAGCGTGTTTCCTCCGTTGAAACCACTTTTTATGAAAAACTGCCTTATAACTAGTTTTGCATAATTATCGTTCAGATTTTGCAGAGTACTTAATTTTCATTATATCTCTTTTTATTAAAATTACACTTTATATGCTATGTAATTCCAAAAATAAGCTTCGAATAGGATGAATATTTGCACATTCTACTGAATTGTCTAAATATGAAGAATTTCTCTACTTCCAGATTTTTACCCTTATGTCTGCATAAACTGCATGTATTCCATTCGTCTTCCTACTACCAATAGGAAAAATTACAGTTACGTGAGAGATTTGAAATACTGAAGTTCATATGAATGTTGACTAAAAAGAGAACAAATCAGACATTCTGTCATAATTGACTAATACTCTGAATAATAAAATTTTAAGAAAACATCAGTTTCATTCACGTAAATAAAATAAAATACATTTTCCAAAAAAAAAATTTAATCCAGGAAATCTATGACAAGTTTCAACATAGACAATCTACAAATATATTTTTAAGTATTTAAATATTTCATAAGTTGAAGATAAACCAAGAAAGTATCGAGAATTCATAGGCATATACCAACAGCAAAAATAAAATAGTTTCCAATAGCAAAGAGAATAGTTTCCAATAGCAAAGAGAATAGTTTCCAATAGCAAAGAGAATAGTTTCCAATAGCAAAGAGAATAGTTTCCAATAGCAAAGATAAAACAGTTTCAAAATGTCTAAAAGACTACCGAGAGCACACTCTGAAAACTTTTGCCAAAAAAAGATGACATCACCAATACAAAAATTTTACGGAACATAACATTAGTTATAAATTTTCGTTCGAAATTTTAGTTCTGATATAGGAAAATACATGTTAAATAATTAAATGTGCGTTTTCGTGTAAATGTTTGTAAAAAACAAATATATAAATTTTTAGGAAAATTTTGCATGTTTTCTATTTTGGTAATGATACTGGTAAGTTAGGAAAATTTTCTGTACTGAACATATGTGTCTACGAAATTCTTTGGAAAAAGCAGAAAGTAAATAATCATTTCGATACTTCACCAGAAATCAAGTGTTATAGTTGAACAACGATTTAAAAATTAACGAAGAGCACAACGAAGTACATATATAAATTATTTTGCTAATCGGTTATGAACTTTTAAGTAGGATATATCCAGAATCTTCAAAATTAGTAATGAAACGTTCAATTTAACACTTGAGATTTTACTAAAGAAGTCTCTGTAATAGTAAAATGTTGGTTAAAAATTGTGCTAATAGAAGGAAAAAATATGCTTTTTTTAAAATATTCGCATGATATGTGATAAAAATGAAAGCATGGCCCCGGTTCAGCAATGCAATACAAGGTTTTAAGTAGAAAAGTTTCTAAACTGAGTTTTTTTGTCACGTACGAAAATTAGCAATATATTAGCAGTGGACTAGGAAAAAAAATTTCAAAGATAATACTGTGGTATGAAAATAAATCAAAAAGTATAACATTTTTCTTCGCAATAAGTTATGAATATTTTCGTTTCAGTAGAATGAAGTCAGAAAGTACAAATTTAGTAAAGAAACAAGCGCTGATTTTCTTATGAATGTCAGATATTTTCTTAGAAATGTTTCTAATGAAATTAGTATATAAACTTCTTTTAAGAAAGAAATAGACTTTATGAGAAAAATCTATGACAATGCAATTTTTGGTGACTTAGAGAAAATATTCAAAGTCTGTATGATCTGTGTTAAAAGTCTCCATTATCTACTACATTCGAATACATTAGAGAAAAATTATCTATTCGTGTAGTATACTAAGATTAAAAAAATTCCATTTCTTTTCTTAATTTCTGATTCAGTGTGGTAGTGTTGTTGAAGTTAAATCTTCCAAACGTAAATGTAAGTACGTTTGGAAGGTAATGTAAACGTAAATGTAAGTGTAAAAAGTTATTAAATCATACAATACAAATATTTAATAAAAATTTGTTCCCAAATCTTTACAAGGACTTGTAAAAGATAAATAAGAAAATTTATGAAAATTCAATGATTTGCAGTGGCCGTAATATTCAAAGTGTTCAAAAGGTTATCGATAAGGTACTTCACAAAAAACAATATATGAAAACACGAACACGTCACAACGATCGGTAAATAACTTTCGTCCAAACTGAAAATTTTTTACTCTAAATTTACTTTGGATGCAGGAAAAGAAACATTAAAGGATTCAAAATGAAGATCCTTGTGTAAACTTTCCGAAATGAAATGTACAGTATTTCAGAAAATATTCACTTAACTTCTAACTCGTTTGTAATTTTGTTAAATCATATGTAATGAGCATATGTGAGACACGAAATGCATTCGTATGCGAAAAAATAACAAACATTTAACTATCTGGACAATGAATCAAATTTCTTTGGAAATGTAATTTCATGAAAAGTAGTACATGGAAAATCTGTATGGAAAATCTTGAGGATAATTTCTGGTGTGTTTTTTTCCGAATAAAAAAAATAGTTAAAGGCTCATAGGTTAGTAATGAACTATTAAATTCGGTCAATTTTCATCAAAAACGCCGTAAGAAGTTCTCCGTACTGGTAAAATATTACTTAAATTCGCTAGCTTTGTGACTTAACTCATACATTGGCAAGACCAACGGCTGTCTGGTCAATACAAGATAACTATATGTTTAATAGGTTACTTCAAAGCTATGAAAGAAATAACAGTTGGGTAAAATTATGGACATTTTCAAGAAACAAATGTTCTCTTATGTCCTTTTGGTATTACATTTATAAACAAAATGCAAAAATTTAGTAAATACGTAGATAAATCTCAGGAAAAAATGGTAAATTAACATGAAATGTTTACTTAAAGTCTATGTAAATTTGGTGATCGTAATACATTTGAAAAATAGTTCATATACAGTGTATTAAAATTTTGCACCCCATCTATGAATTCATGAAATTCAGCCCAAAAAGTCATTTATCACGTTCGCTTGCTTGCAGTATATTCTCTTGTCGTTTTAATCTTTTTGCTTTTGAGTTGTATTATTTCTGAAATTGTACTATTTCTGAATCTGAAGCTTTAAAACACAAAATCACTCTGATTTATCAACTTAGGTCTAAATGTAAAGTACAGTCAACCAAATGGAAGATTTTAGCATAAGTAAATGTACTACGGACAAAATAAAATTAAAAATTCATCATTATTTTTCATGCTCTGTTCATGAAACTAGTCCTTTCTTAAACCATTTGGAACATTTTCAGAAAAAATATTCATTTCTTGTTCATGTTTTTGCATACTCAGATACTAACTTTGTTTGAAATATGGGATTTTCTTATTCCACTTTATATTTCACTGTTAAAGTCTGGCTTGGGAAAATTGTTTTCCTTGGAAATTTCATACTTGTCCTATATATCTGTGACTGTTCTAATAAATTACATCACTAACATGTGAAAATCCCTAGTTATACAGGAATTATCTCGAATGTTTCCTTAATCTGAAATGCAAACTGTAACCCATGTGCAAAAAATAGAGCAAGTTTATCTTAAAAAAGTTCTCCACGAATACATCTTTTACTTGGTCCTTACATGCTTTTCTGTATTTATCACTCAAGTTCATTGTGTACCTTTCTTTCATCTAATTTGTGAAGTATTCCTCTTTGAATACTAACATTTGAATTTGTTTAACTGATTTTAAAGTACATGTATATTTTGGTCAAGGCGTGGGGATATGAGGAACTGTGGCCCTGAGTGTTGTAAGCATTCCATACTGCATTTTTCTTAAGAGTACAGTTCAGTTAAAAGAGAAATGTGTTTCGTACTTTGTGAAAATTTTATTTACTTATTATGTGTCATGCTTATGATAAATAAAAAATGTTATACATGTGCGCAGGACTGCGTGGTTCCAATGTTTAATTAAAATAATGCTTGTCAAAAAAGTGTGGTCTTTCTTATGACATATTAAAAATGCGTTAAAATTTTTAAAGCTGGTGACTATAGTAGATCATTATATGGACTTTCTGTTATAACGTTGCGCGCCTCCAACTTGCACGCAACCAAGAGGTGACTGTGACATCTGGATAAAATACAGAATCTTGTGAAGGGTTTAAGTCCCTTTTTATTCAACGTAATAAATTACAATTGCGTGCTCTTGACGCTCACAGACTGCGCCTACTTGGCGGTCAAATAAAAATAATAACCTGAAAAGAAACTAAAGACAAGATTCTAACTACGAGGCTCTCTAAAATAACTAACTCACCGCGTTTTACAATACCGCTGCTAATTCAGCAGACTTGAAGGTCACTGGAACGATTACCACTACTACCCGCCAAGCACATAGGCCGAAACGCGGGGTTCTTCAATTTCTCGCTAACTACCTCCGCGCTCGTGAAGTAAGAATATCACACACCGAACTTGTTTCCTTCTATTTAAATCATAATACTTCCGCTGATAATTTGAATCCTTGCGCGTTCTACTAAAATTTACATATTCTGGCATTGGCAGTTCCAGGGGAAAGTAAGACTTGACAGGAAAGATAGTTTAAAATTAAAATAAATGTTAGTTAAAATAAATATAAACCCTACATTTGCCGCTGCCAGAATTTGGAAAACTTGGAAGCAGGTCCTACAAACGACCTGTTGTAAGTTTCTCTAATTCTGAACTAACTGGCGAGAACCTCGTTTACACACACAAAAAAAAAAAAAAAAAAAAAAAAAAAAAAAAATCTTATGTAACAAATTGTATCTAAAATTTTGTTGATCGTTATAAAGCGCTCTTCTTACAGCAACTTTTCCTGGACTTCATCAATCAATCTTGGTCTTTCCTTCCAGCATCTGGAAGGAATAAGTATCAGTATCTTTCTACATACATTATAATTTACACTTTCTTGACACAATAAATTTTTGTTTTTAACGATTCGTTTTTCTTAGTTATTGCTTACTTCACATTCATTCAATTTTTCAAGCATTAATTTAACTTTATTCTGGCTCTCCACCGTGTGTGGTGTCAAACGGGAATATTCGTGTTTTAGTCTTACAACACTTCCCCTAACCACCATGATTTGTTAGAATTCAACGACCAAATAGACACACCTTACTCGACATTCTACAACTCAATGAGCTACTTTAATAGTCTTAAAAATTCAAATGTAGATGGAGAACCCTACAAAACACATTCATTCTAACTTCCCCCTCATTCATCTTTAAACATGCAGGCTTTCGCTCTAAAGCATGACTTTATCTACAATTTACTACTTAAATTTTGACTTCATTGCGTTTAAGCATTCACTTTTAGCATCTACAATTTTATGCTTCTAGACTAAATTCTACTTTTACATAACATTCAAGTATTTACGTACATTTACAAAATTTTAATACATATGCTTTTTACAATTTACCATAAAATGAATAAGAGAAATTAAGTTTTACTTTACTCATTCTTCGCCAAGCTGGCGGCACTGAATGTAAAATTCTTATTAATACAAGAATACGAAGTTATTTTTATCTTCGGCCAAATTTTGGCTTTAACATAACAGAATTAGTCTTTCGACCAACAGAAAATGCTTGTTTTTAGCTTTTACACTTAAAGAAAATAATACTTTTGCCTTAGCTAAATAAAGTAAAACAAAACTAAGTCTCAACCGAGACATATTGACTTTCGTCAAAACATAGAACTTCGTACTTATGCATAACATTTCGGAACAAAAGAGAAAAAAAAAATTATAGAAGGTTTTAACTTATCTTTGAGTTTTCGATGCTTGGAACTCCGTCATTCGTTTTTGGCAGAATTGGTCCCAAGTTAGAGGTTTCATGGATGTTAATCTTCTCCTTACTGCCCTCCGAGTGTCGTCCACCTGACTTTTTCTTTTGCGTCCTCTACATGCTGGCCTCTTGGCGGAGTAATCGTCTGGTTGTTGGCCTTTCCGTTTTTCCCTGGGACGGCTGGTCTTGACGTCCTCCGGTCTGGAGTCCCTCTTGAATTTCTTCTGTTCCTCGTATTTTTGTGCCTCCTGTTGGCGTTTCAGTTTCCGGAACGGCGGCCTTGCTGGCACCTGACTCTGTGGCCATATGCGCGTTCTCCTTGATGTGTAATTTCTCCTGCTATCCTTTGTAGGTGGTGTTTTTCTCTTTACCACGGTTTCTTTACCCGGTGCATCTGTATTTTTTTTTTCTTAAACGCCGGAGTTTGAAAATTATTTTTTCTTTTTGATACCGACGTCCGGGTTGTAGAAGTGCTAGGTCTCTCTTCAGTTCTCTGTTTCTTGGGTGGTGGAATAGTTGTTGTAGTCTCTGGACCTTCTACTTCGTTTAGACTTGAGTCCTGCAAGAAACTTTTAAGGATTTCAAAATCATTTGGATTATAGTATTTTTTCACCTGGTCGGGACTTGCTTTACAGATTTCCCCTCTCTCGTTCTTAAGATATAAGACTACTCCTTTGATTTCCTGAATTACATAGGGGCCTTCAAACTTTGGAGCTAGCTTTGCCATAAAATTGTCTGGGGCACTTGATAAAGAAAATTTCCGCTTCAATACTTTATCCCCAACTTTAAAATCTGCTTCCCGGCGTTTTCTATCGTAATATAGTTTCTGCCTATTTCTTGCCGTATCCGAGGTTTTAAGCGCCTGATCAATCAACTTTTGCACATCTTTTTGTTTAAACTCCTGCTCTCTTTGTTGCACAAAGAATAATTTATCTAAAGGCGTAATTAACTTTCTGCCTAAAAATAATTCTGCTGGAGTTTTTCCCGTAGTATCATGATGTGCCGTTCTTAAAGCATAAGCTAATTCATTTATGTAGCCATCCCAGCGCTTGTGATGTGTGCTCACGTAACTGCGAATTATTTTTACTATGTTTTTATTAACTCTTTCTGCTATGTTAGCCTGTGGTCTATACGGAACCATTTTGATATGGCGTATGCCAAGTCCATTGCATATGTTTTCAAATATTTGACTAATGAATTGTTTTCCGTTATCGCTAATGACTTTTATCGGTGCACCGTATTTTAAATGTATCTGTGTAAGAATGCATCTGCGACTGTTTTGGCTGACGCGCGTTTAAGTGGAACAATTTCTGTCCATTTTGAAAAATGATCTACTATTACTAAAAGAAAACGATTTTTATTTAACTCGCTCTGGGGGAAGGGACCAATGAGATCTATGCCTAAAATTTCATTCGGAAATGTAGCGCGAATGCTATTTAAGTACCCAGCCGGGCTGTAATTAATATCATTTATTAACTGACATTGATTGCAGGACCTGACATACGCCGTTACTATTTTGTATAATTGCGGGAAATATACCGCCTCGCGTACCCTTTTTATAGTCTTTCTGACCCCGAGGTGGCCGGCTGTTTTTGCTTCGTGCAACTCCTTCAAAATGCTTAATCGAAGCGAGGCTGGGATGACTGGCTTGTAATCAAGATTTTCGTTTGTTGTTTTCGTATAGAATAATAAATTATCTATTATTTCATAGTTTTTTGCTCTATTTCTTATCGCATCGATATCTGTATGCTCAAAGCTTTCGGGGTCTTTCAAATAAGCATAGATATTTCCAAATTCAGGATCAGCTTTCAGTTCAGTAATAACCGTATCTCTAGAATCTAAAATTTTTGAAGTCAACACAGCGCATTTAAGTGCATTTCCTTCATCGTCCAGTTTTATACGAGAAAGTGCGTCAGCTACATTGTTTTCCTTACCCGGTTTATATTTTATTGTGATATTATATTCTTGGAGTTTTAAAGCCCATCTTATTAACCTGGGCGTTAGGTTTTTCCCCGAGTAAAGTCTACCAACAGCCGCATGATCCGAAAAGACTGTTACTGGCGATTTGCCGAAATAAACTCGAAATTTGTGTACAGCCATTAATACGGCTAATGTTTCTCTTTCTGTAGCTGTATAATTCCTTTGTGTCTGATTCAATGTTTTACTAAAAAATGCCAGCGGATGGTTATTTTGCATAAGAACCGCACCCACCGCATAGTCTGACGCATCTGCTGCAATTTCCAGGTTTTCGTCCCCCTCAGGGAATTTTAAAACAGGGGCATTAATAAGCGCTTCTTTTAATCTTTCAAAAGCTGTGTTAGCTTCCGCTGTCCACGTAAATTTAGCCCTTTTTCTTTTGATTACTAAGAGTGGTTCAACAATATTAGCGAAATCTTTTATGAAAGATCGATAGTAAGAACATACTCCAAGGAAAGAAGAAAGTTTCTTGGCGGTGTTGGGCGGTGGGAAATTCTTAATAGCTTTTATTTTTGAATCTTGCGTTTCTATACCCTTTTGCGAAATTTTATAACCGAGATATTTAAGTTCTTTAGTTTCGAACTTGCATTTTGAGGCGTTAATTGTAAGACCGGCCTCTTTTAATAATTTAAAAACTTGTTCTAGATCATTCATATGTTGTTCCAACGTACTACTCGTTATAATTATATCATCTAGATAAATTAAAGTTGACTTTCCTAGGACAGGCTTTAGAACAATGTCCATAGCTCTCTGGAATGTTGATGGGGCCCCACACAACCCAAAGGGCATGCGTAAAAATGCATAAGTGCCCGATTTTGTTATAAACGCGGTTTTATGTATATCTTCGGGTCTCATAGCTATTTGATAGTAGCCAGACGTTAAGTCCAAAGTAGACATATATCTTGTCGATTTGATCTGTCTAATGATCTCGTCTATAACCGGCAAAGGGTAAACTGGAAATTTGGTAATACTATTTAGTTTTCTGTAATCAATAGCAAACCTCCAAGCCCTTTTATCCGAAGGAGGAAACTCGTTCTTTTTCCTTCATAGTACGACTGGACTCGCGTACTCACTATTTATGGGCGTTATTATTTTATTCTTTAACATCTCCTGAATATGTTCTTCGATGATTAAGTCTTTTTGTTTGTCATAACGGTATGGCTTAGTCCTACAAGGTTTTTCGGCATTTAATTGAATCTTGTGCGTCACTATTTGGCAGCTTCCTGGTTTTTCTGAAAACAAATGAGAAAAATTACTCACCACTTGCTGTATTGCTTTACTTTCATGGTCATTCAGATGGCTAAGGTCCAATTGCGGTGTCTCCACAGGTTCCACCACCCTCTGGTCCATCTCCAACACCACGGAACTATCTTGAAAATTTAATTTGGCCCTCGCGGCCCTTAGAAAGTCCATGCCTAAAATAAGAGAATGTTGCAGATCTTTCACGACAAAAATTAATACTTTGAGACTTTCCTCTTTTACCTGTAAGTTTAATGATAATTTCCCGATGCAGTGACATGTTTTTCCTTGCGCCGCTATAATTTCCGTATTTTTGGTTTTAAATAGTCGTACCCTATAAAATTTCTTTTTGAAGAAATTTTCACTCATAAAATTTCCTTCTGCTCCTGTATCGATGAGGGCTTCTACTGGTACATCGCCAACCAGGACTTGTATAATTCGTTGCTGTGAGTTTTTTACGATGACCGTGTTTAAATGTCTATTTGAGGGTTTTTTTTAAACTTCCGGGGTCTGGACCCTCCCTTTCACAGGCCCCTCTACTCGTTTAAAGCTTTCCTTTCAATCTGTGTCTTCTGGGTACGCGGATGTTTATTTTCAAATTTTCTTTTTGGGCCTTGACCTTCGAGTTTCGATGCGTTAGCTTGATAGTTCTTTCCCCCATAAGAGCGATTTCCATTTCTGGTTTCCTCATTTGAAGATTTCCTTCGGGTACTTTGAGAATATGTTTCCCCTCTCGCTTTTTCCGCTATTCTGCGATTTTGAAACTTCACCGCCAATTCGAAAAGTTCCTGCAATGTGCTTGGGTTTCTAATTTCAAAGTAGTCTTGAACAGCGGGTAACAATCTTAGTAATATTATTTCAATAATCTCCGCATCGGGTTTCTTTCCATACAGCATATCCGTTAGCTTGATTTTTCGTAGAATAAAGTCCGTCAATTCTGCTGTATCCCGTTGATAGAAACTATATAGCTCGGCTTCCAGCCGTGCGCGATCTTTCAGTATGGGGAAGGCCTTTACTAACGATTTTTTGAAATTTTCAAATATATATGTCGGGCTTCCAAATTCCCCTAATAAAAATTTGCCTATGTTTTTCCACCATAGCGCGGCCTGTCCTCTTAGTGCTGATGTGGCGATGGCAACTTTTTGTCTTTCAGGCACAGGGTAGAGCTGAAAGTGCTTTTCTAGACCTTCTAGAAATACCGAAACCGAATTTTTTCCGTCGAAATAGACGTTTGGCTTGATTGACGCTCTCAAAGTCTGGACCAGGTATCCAAATCCTTCTAACTGACTTGTCATTTCTTGGTGTTGTCCAGCGGCTTCCATCCAGTTTTCGGCCATTTCAGTTCGATAATTGTTCGGGCGACAATATAACGTTGCGCGCCTCCAACTTGCACGCAACCAAGAGGTGACTGTGACAACTGGATAAAATACATAATCTTGTGAAGGGTTTAAGTCCCTTTTTATTCAACGTAATAAATTACAATTGCGTGCTCTTGACGCTCACAGACTGCGCCTACTTGGCGGTCAAATAAAAATAATAACCTGAAAAGAAACTAAAGACAAGATTCTAACTACGAGGCTCTCTAAAATAACTAACTCACCGCGTTTTACAATACCGCTGCTAATTCAGCAGACTTGAAGGTCACTGGAACGATTACCACTACTACCCGCCAAGCACATAGGCCGAAACGCGGGGTTCTTCAATTTCTCGCTAACTACCTCCGCGCTCGTGAAGTAAGAATATCACACCGAACTCGTTTCCTTCTATTTAAATCATAATACTTCCGCTGATAATTTGAATCCTTGCGCGTTCTACTAAAATTTACATATTCTGGCATTGGCAGTTCCAGGGGAAAGTAAGGCTTGACAGGAAAGATAGTTTAAACTTAAAATAAATGTTAGTTAAAATAAATATAAACCCTACACTGTCATTATTACCTATTTTGTATAATTATTTGTGTGTAATTTTATTTATTATCTATGAGAAGTTAAATGTCAAAAAAGCTGTAAAAGTTCATTATTAAGCAATGTCAGTTTGAAATTTCTATCTTAAAATTATTTGTGTTAGGTCATGTTAATTACTATGTTAGATCATTATTTGGAACTCTACTCGATATTTCGTGCAATGTATCATAACTATGTAGGAGTCATTTGTCAGGTATGATAAATTAAATTTCGTTCTCATAAGGCTGTAAGAGTTCAGTGCTAAATAAATTATTGACAATGTGAAATATGGGTCTTTTTCAGTTACGTTACAATAAATACGTTAAAAATATTCCAAGTTAACAAATTTTTATATTCCAAATTGGGAAAAAGGCGATAAAGTTTCATTTCCATGGCTGAATATTAATTCCATGTGTATTATAGACATTAAGTTCTCCTTCACAAAATGTGACTATAATTCAGATTTAAAATAATACGTTACAATGTGGATATTCTTCTCTGTAGTTAAAATATAATTCAATCTTCTGTACCTTGTTAAGAGAGTTAGGCTGTGATAAGTTTAAATAGAGTAGTGTTTATAAAGTTCTGCGGTAAATGGTGGAATCATATTAAGAATCCGAGTGACGTTTTCACATGAAGGAAAAAATCAAGGTTTCAGTGTATGTTTGGTGATTTAAGTAGGATATGTGCAAGAAAATACAAAATATTTTTGTAAAAATATTTCAAAGACTTAGCAAAATTAGTGTTAGTAGTATAAATGAATCTTACTGAATAAAAGGGAGTGTTCATGTATAAATGTCTGTAGAGTAAAATAAGAAGAAATGAAGTACTATTGGTATGTATCTAAACTTATCTGGGTAGAAATGTTCCATGCATTGGTTTGAGTGGCTTCATACCATGAAAATTTATTGCTCCTTATAAGATTTATTTAAAGTCAGTAGGTCTTACAATAAAGAAACATGTGTAAGTCTGTATTTATTATGGGGAAAAGGAATCAGAAATACAGCATGAATATGTTTTATAAGTTAAATATAAGGGTAAATGTGTAAATGGAAAGTGTAAAAATTACATTTGTCAGACATGGTTTGGTGAATCCTTTGAATAAAAGTAAGACGTGTAAAAGGGAATGAACAAAGTTTTGTATAGTTAGTAAAATACATTAGAAGGAAAAGTTCTGAGTATCTCCAACTTAGTAGTAAAAAGTAAGAAATGTAGTATTCCAGTTAAACTATATAGAATGAGCATTGTGTATATTGGTTTAAAATTACAGAAAATATTATTTAGTGAAGTTATATGCATGTAAATTCCAGCTTAAAATTTCAAAGACGGAGAAATGTAGGTAAGTTTACTTTTGGAGAAATGGAAGTGTAACATGATGTTGTATTTAAAACAAGGGGAAAAATAATTAAGGGTAAAATAAAAATGTAACAAAAAAATTAAGGGAAAGGGAAAAAAAATAAAATTTACTTTTGGAAGTAAAATGCATAAGGGAAAAAAAAACTGCATTTGTGTAAACAAAAAAACTCAAAAAAATTAAAATTATGAAACTAAATATTACTTTTGTAAAAAAAAAATTAAGTTAAAAATGTAGTAACACCTTTTTTTTTAAATAAAAAGCGGAAAGGAAAAATTAAATTTGTAAAAATAAATATTACTTTTGTAAAACAAAAAAAAAGGTTTAAAAAAAATTAAAATAAAGTAAAGTAAAAATACGAAAAGGAATAAATTTTGGAAAAAAAAAAGTGAAAATGAAAAATTCAATTCGTAAATAAAAATATTACTTTTGTAGAACCAAAAAGAAAGTTAAAGAAAAAATTAAAATAAAGTAAAGTAAAAATACGAAAAGGAAAAAAATTTGGAAAAAAAAAAAAAAAAAAAAACTTTTGCAAAATAAAAAAGTGAAAAGGAAAAATTCAATTCGTAAAAATAAATATTACTTTTGTAAAATCAAAAAGAAAATTAAATATAAAAAAATAAACTTTGCAAGATAAAAAGTAAAAAGAAAATTTAAGTTCACTTGTGTGGAAGTAAACATCAGTTTGCGAAAGTTAAAAATAAAATTTATGTTTGGGAAAGGGAAAAAAAATGAAATCAAAAATTAATAAATTAACTAAAAAAATAGTAAGAATAAGATGAAAAATGAAAACAGTTAAAAATATCTTAATAATAAAAAAAATTAAACTGTGAGAAAATCTTACATTTAAAACAGCAATGAATAAAGTAATGATTAAGAAGCCAAAAGAAATCCTAGCCGTCGTGTAAAAACAAATGTATGTCGCAGTTTTCATGTCCAAGCGGATGCTCAGACTTTCAGCCTTATGTCATCAATGGTGCAAAAAGTCAAAGGGCCAGAGAGGGCTTCAAATAACAAGTGTGATAAGAGGACCGGGTAGCCGAACGGTAAAGCACTAGACCTCCTATCCCAGAGATAGCGAGTTCGAATCTCAGCCGTGGAGTTATTTTTAAAATTCATTAAAAGCAGATTAAAATATAATGGAATCAATTAAAAGTAATTAAAAATAATGACGGATAAAATAATTAAGATACTTATTAAAAAGAGTAAATAAGTAAAATTAATGACATACAAAATAGTATTAATATTAATCAAATATCAAACTAATATTAATCACGTGTCAAATAATTAAAAATAATAAATTAAAAGAGATGTCATTCCAAACACGTGGTTCAAGAGTTCGTTGCCACAAAACCTAAAAATATATATTCGATGCCACAAAAAATAAAAACTTTGAAAAATAGTGTCGTTGCCACAAAAATAAAAACTTTGAAAAGATCGTTGCCACACCATAAAAACGAAACTTTGATGATGTCATTCCAACGCGGGAAGGAATCCAAGATGGCGCTGGTATCGTCACTTTCGGTTGTTACGTAAAATTCGGTAAGTCTTAGAAATGTTTCTAATGAAATTAGTATATAAACTTCTTTTAAGAAAGAAATAGACTTTATGAGAAAAATCTATGGCAATGCAATTTTTGGTGACTTAGAGAAAATATTCAAAGTCTGTATGAAATTTCAAAGACGGAGAAATGTAGGTAAGTTTACTTTTGGAGAAATGGAAGTGTAACATGATGTTGTATTTAAAACAAGGGGAAAAATAATTAAGGGTAAAATAAAAATGTAACAAAAAAATTAAGGGAAAGGGAAAAAAATAAAATTTACTTTTGGAAGTAAAATGCATAAGGAAAAAAAAAAAAAAACTGCATTTGTGTAAACAAAAAAACTCAAAAAAATTAAAATTATGAAACTAAATATTACTTTTGTAAAAAAAAATTAAGTTAAAAATGTAGTAACACCTTTTTTTTTAAATAAAAAGCGGAAAGGAAAAATTAAATTTGTAAAAATAAATATTACTTTTGTAAAACAAAAAAAAAAAAAAAAAGGTTTAAAAAAAATTAAAATAAAGTAAAGTAAAAATACGAAAAGGAAAGAATTTGGAGAAAAAAAAAAAAAAAAACTTTTGCAAAATAAAAAAGTGAAAAGGAAAATTTCAATTCGTAAAAATAAATATTACTTTTGTAAAATCAAAAAGAAAATTAAATATAAAAAAATAAACTTTGCAAGATAAAAAGTAAAAAGAAAATTTAAGTTCACTTTTGTGGAAGTAAACATCAGTTTGCGAAAGTTAAAAATAAAATTTATGTTTGGGAAAGGGAAAAAAATGAAATCAAAAATTAATAAATTAACTAAAAAAATAGTAAGAATAAGATGAAAAATGAAAACAATTAAAAATATCTTAATAATAAAAAAAATTAAACTGTGGGAAAATCTTACATTTAAAACAGCAATGAATAAAGTAATGATTAAGAAGCCAAAAGAAATCCTAGCCGTCGTGTAAAAACAAATGTATGTCGCAGTTTTCATGTCCAAGCGCATGCTCAGACTTTCAGCCTTATGTCATCAATGGTGCAAAAAGTCAAAGGGCCAAAGAGGGTTTCAAATAACAAGTGTGATAAGAGGACCGGGTAGCCGAACGGTAAAGCACTAGACCTCCTATCCCAGAGATAGCGAGTTCGAATCTCAGCCGTGGAGTTATTTTTAAAATTCATTAAAAACAGATTAAAATATAATGGAATCAATTAAAAGTAATTAAAAATAATGACGGATAAAATAATTAAGATACTTATTAAAAAGAGTAAATAAGTAAAATTAATGACATACAAAATAGTATTAATATTAATCAAATATCAAACTAATATTAATCACGTGTCAAATAATTAAAAATAATAAATTAAAAGAGATGTCATTCCAAACACGTGGTTCAAGAGTTCGTTGCCACAAAACCTAAAAATATATATTCGATGCCACAAAAAATAAAAACTTTGAAAAATAGTGTCGTTGCCACAAAAATAAAAACTTTGAAAAGATCGTTGCCACACCATAAAAACGAAACTTTGATGATGTCATTCCAACGCGGGAAGGAATCCAAGATGGCGCTGGTATCGTCACTTTCGGTTGTTACGTAATCCAAGATGGCGGAGGCCACGCCCCCCCATAGCCTCGGGCGTAGCACGGTTACCTCCGCTTACTACTAGCATTTTTCAATTTTATATCAATGCTTACTAACTGTATATGGATATTTATTGTTTTTTAAAATTTTTGGCAGAATAAAGCAAAACCGAAATATATATATATATATATATATATATATACCGCAATTGATGCTCTTTCTAGACTCTACTTTAAAAGTTTTGATATCTGCAGTTCCTCTTTCATCTCGTTAAACTTTGATTGGTCATGCATATGACTGTTTTTCATGATTTTTAAGACATCTCCTTGTAACTATCTACTCCCTATTTTAGATCATTATTTTTAATACATATGCTTTGCATTAAATTCCATGTAGATATCTTGATGTGATATATTTTTTTTGAGAAAAATGTTAGTTAAATTTTAAGCAAAATCATCGTATGCACATTATATACTTTGCAGTGGAAAGTCTAAGTGATTTCAATGATGTTTCTTTTAAATTTTTTTAAATTGTGAAAGATGCTTTAGTGAAAAAGGGAAATATTGGAAGGAAAGTTTAAGGGCATTATTCTTAATATCTTTACTGCTTTGATTGCCACACTCATCGAAGAAATGGTTAGCGTTGCTGGCTGACGCATCCCTAGGCCCTAAGCCGTATCCCCGAGAAGGCTTGGATATTTATAAATTCATAGTATCTTTGCAGCATAAGGGCACTTAAAATACACAACGAGCCGAAAGCTCTCTCCACTGGTTTAGAGTAAGGGGAGGGGAAGACTCTTGGAATTTGCCCGGAGAATTCTGAGATGAAACTAATCCTAGACAAAGTCGTACTATCACCTGCAAGGTGTTCAAGGTTCATGCTTGCGACTGTTGCAATTTTTCACTCTTTACAACAATAAAATTCATGGATTTGTGTGTTGCTGTTGTGTTTTAATTTATCTCATTTGTATGCTGTAACATCAGAATATTTTGATGAGTCCACACCTTGGTGGGGATGGGTCAGAGTATCTTCTACTCCCTCTTCCCTCATCACCAAGCTTTCGAGAGGATTTTCGGCCGGCAGCATATTTAGAGTGCCCCCATGCATCACAGACACTATACATTTACAAACATCCATGCCTTCTCCGGGATTCAAACCCGGGCCCTTCGGTACGACAGTTGGCGTCGCCAACCACTATCCCGGTTAGATGGCTTTAGTGGACTTGCTCTGACGTTGATACCAGACAAGTGAGATAAGTAACAACGACAACATTTGTTTGATTGTATGACAATGGGAATAGAAAATAAGTAATGGCATATTTATTCAAGATGAGAAAAAATGTTAAATATTCCTGAAACTGAACTTTTACAAATTATTAGATTACCATGAACAAAATTAATCACTCTACAAATGGCGATAAATTCGGTATCATTTCACAATAACTATAATAACACAATAACTTTCATAATAACAGTTCAGTGACCTCTTACATAATTGTGTATTTACTCTCTATCTTCGAAAGCAAACACGCTACAACAACAGCCGCAGAAAATGAACGCCAGTAAATCTGGAGTGGGTTTCAAATAAACAAAATGTAATATTTCTAGCAATTCGCCAACAAAGTTTAAGAAAACAGATTTTGTAATTAAAATGTTTTGAGCCTTATTTTGAAATTATTGCTTGCGAAAAGTTAAATTTTACTATAACTTTCTTTTTTCTTAACTTTAAAATTTTTTATGTAATATATAAAATATCTCTGAGGAAATTGATATTAGAAGGCTTTTTTCTAATTAATCAGATATCTTTTTTTTTGCTATCAATTATTATAGTCCCCTTATTTCTTGTGCACTAAATAACATGCCATTTAATGCCAGAATAAATAAAAGAGAAGTTTCCAGCTTTTCTCTATTACAGCAAACGGAAATTGCAGATAAGCCAACTCACTCCCCAGTATCCGAGCCTAATTTTGCTCCAAAAGAGAAGGGTGATTGAGTACACCGCTACGATGGCTTCCGACCTCCGATGTGAACCAGACGGAATTATATACTATCCCAGCGGGGAAACATCCAGAGTTACATTGTTGAATATTATGTACTAATAGCAGTCTCCATATATTCGAAAATGCGGTTTTTTATGGCTACAGAAATTAAGGATATATTTGGATATTAGGATTGTGAATCCCCATTAGCTAAATTATGTAAGCCAAAAATGAATATAAATCGACACAATTCGTGCTCATTTTATTCCCAGCCTCAATTCCCCATCAGCTAAATTAAGTAAGCCAAATGAATATCAGCCGACACAGTTCATGCTCATTTTATTACCAGCCTCAATTTTTATCATTATTATCTTACTTTTTCACTTCCTAGTACGAAGTAAAGGAAATACTAGAAACCCGAAAAATTTCGAGTACCATATATTAAAGGAAATATTCATTTTGACCGTTCCCGAATGCATCTGGACGATTTTTTGCGAGATATCCGTAAGAGTAGAATAAAGGACTCTTCTTTTTTTTCTTAAACGGATTGTAAAATGGATTTATAATAGACCCAAAAAAGATTTTCTCGTGACGTCCGTCCGTACGTAATACGTACGTACCTATGTACGTATGTATATATGCATGTATGTACGTATGCATCTCGCATAACTCAAAAAGGATTAACGGTAGAACGTTGAAATTTTGTATACGGGATTTGCTATAACATCTACTTGTGTATTTTTTTTTATTGCAATACTGAGCGACAACCGTATATATATATATATATATATACAGCTTATAAGTATTTACCCTGCCTTTATTTTCGCAATAGTTGGTTGTAGTCATATACTTCTGATTATAGAACTGTTGTAAATGAAGTAAATATTCATATTTTCCAATGTCAAATTTAAAAAAAAATGTAATTTTTGACAAATAGTGAATTATTACTTTTAACGAAGTTTCCAGGTTCCTATACTTACATTTGGAAAAATTTTAAACACATTATAAAAAAATAAAATATAAGAAGTTTGACACCCGTGCTACAAGAATTGACGGGGATATTTTGTTTCAAAATTTGAAATTTTTTATGTCATTTTCAGCTTGCTTTGAGGAATCGGTTAATTAAATTATAATAATTCGTCAAAATAAGTAGTTTAAACGAAGTGCAGAAAAATTTGTATAATTTAACAGGGCTTAGAAGGAAGCCATATGGTGTTCTCATCAGATTCATTCAATAAACATTTTCAAATGTTTTATATTGATGTTACTATTCAGTTAATTAAATGGGAATTATTGCAAGCCAATAATAAACTAATAATAAACTTCGACCAGTTTATACATTTTGACAGATGACTTTTGAGTAAAAATAACTACAACTGTGTGAAACTGCACATTGCACGGAACGGAAACTGGGGCACTGCACGGAAGGGGGATACCTTTGTAGAGAGCTTTCTAAGAGAAACTGGCTCGTAGTAGCACGCTATACACGAGTAAGGTCACGAAAGCGCCCGTACAGACAGCCCGTTTGCAGGATTCGAGCCTCAGACCGAACTACCAGTGTTCAGAGACTTTACCGCTGGGCCACTGGTGGACCAAACGTCAAGAAATGTTCTATTAATGTTAGGCTGGGAGAAAGTCAATAGCTATTTGGCAGCTTGCCAAACACTCAGAGAATGTTGCTTTAGCGACTATTACGTTTAAATTAGCGATCCAGACGGTGTAGTGGTTAGGAGTGCCGGCTGTGATTTCGAATGGTCCGGGCTCGAATCCCGGAGATATAAGTCGGAGTAATCGATTACCCGGAAGTGTAATGGATGTAAGTCGTCTGTCCACTCATAGGAGGTAACGGTGGCTGAGTGTCTCCATAATAAAATGACCATCTCTTCCAGCAATAGTAGTGGCGAAAGCCTAAAAATCGCAATTACCCGCCATTAAAAAAAGTGTTCAAATTACTTGAAATTATGTTAAATCTAGATACCTTTGATATTTTGAGGGAAATTTTTATAATCGATGCAAAATCCGAGATGTTCTTCGATGTATCAGTTGGTATCAGCTTATTCTGAAGTCTTTGTAAAATTATTTTCGGTTACACGTGTCTTCTGAATAACTAAATTAATAATAATGGCTTTCGACTAGAAATGTAAAAACAAAACTTTGGTTTGAAAAAAAAAAAAAAAGTCACGGTGACGGAAGTGTTGCGATACTTAAAGACATTCGAAAATGTTAGGGAAAATTTGCGGTGATACCCAGAATTATAAATTTGTAACTTCGCTGTCTGTAATAGAAAAGGTCTTTGAAAAAAAAATAAACTTCCGGATTATTATCTTGAAAGGAACAATCATTTCAAGCCCACGCAATTTTATTTCAAAAGAAGCTACTTCGCTGCAAACCAGATTGCATACATCTCCGAGAAAATCGCAGAATATTTCAGCAAAAATTAAATTGCTACTGCTTTTGTTCTCATCAATAAGAAAGCCTTTAGAGGGATGCGGAGCCAGGAATTGATATTTAAGCTTACTAAATTCAATTTCTCATCAGAATCAGTGCATGTTATTTATGATTCCAGTTCCGATGAGAAACACAGAACCATGTAACTTCCATATTAACATGTAACTTTCTGAAGTGTAGCATTTTATCACTCCAGATCACTAGATTGTGGTTGCATTTTCATGTAAATGCTACACTTTTGCTGAGTTTACTACTGAATCTTTTCTCTTTACGAACTGTACAAGTTGCATAAAATATCTGGACGTCATAAACATTTGTTATCGGATTGTTACATGGGAAATAATCAATAAGTAAACGCCCCTCTTCACCACCCTCCAAAACAAAATGGTGGTCAAGATATTTCCAACATACTTTGGTGTTTTGGAGTACAGTCGGGGAGTGTCCACAGCATATAGAGTCATTAGGAATTTTGAAGCAGGAAGATGTGAAAAATGTGCAATGCCCTTGACGGTACTCGAACCTGACCTCTCGAATATGCGCCGAGTGTGATAACCGTTACACCACAAAAGCATACAGAAAGGAAGGAGATACTTATTCACCTTAATATTTTAAATACTTATTGAATTGTGTGTGGCCTGTTATGACCATAGTACCAACTTGTTTGGTTAGGTGGGTCGGGCTGCGCCTACATCTCGTACCTTATATACTCTCCCTTTTAAAGGGCGACTGGGGATTAGGAGACCCAATCGCCAATTCCTGGTGGTGAAGAATCATCATCCACCTTCACCCAGGCGCCACTGTACAGGCATTAGGATTTTTTTTTTATACTAGAGACATAAAAAATAAGCAGTGCTCTCGCCGGGACATGAAACTGGACGTCTCGAATAGGCGCCGAGTGTGTTACCGTAACACCACGGATGCATGCAGAAAGGAGAGAGAAAATATCTTATAACCATACTTTTTTAACTTCGCTTTTGGTCGAAGTGTTGGTCGTTTCATTTGCTTTCACTGGACATGAATTAGTCGCCCAGACGGTATAGTGGGTAGGGAAGGCTACTGAGGGACCATAGAGCCCGGGTTTGAATCCTGAAGAAGAGATGGATGTTTGTAAACGCTTAGTGTCTTTGCAGCATGTGGGCATTTTAAATATATGATGAGCCGAAAGTCCTCTAGTGTAGTTTGGGGGTAGGGAAGAGGGATGGGAGACCCTCAGAACACCCCCGTAGTGTTTTATCTCAAAATTGGGGTGGAAGTAGAATTCCAACCGTCTTGAGGCTCTGGCAACTATTCTTCCATGAAATACACGAACAAAACAATAACAACAACAGACATGACTTAAGATTACCTTCATAGTATTTATATCACAGGGAGAAATTCTCAAGGGGGAAAAAACCGTTTATTTTTCATTTTTGAAGTGAGCATTACAAGTGGCCGTCTGATGAATAATGTCTTTGAATTAGTCAAAAACGATGTTCCATGTGTTCGGTATTTAAAGATACTACGATTTACCAATTTTCTGCTGGCTCACAAAAGTCAAATGATATATATCAGAGGTTCATGTATGTGTTTTTTCACTGCATCTCCTCATCCCAGAATTATTATTTCATAATTAGAACGTATTGAATGCTCTCCGTATGCTCGGTTAAGCTCAGTATTGTGATTTTTATAATATGCTTACTATGTTTTGTCTGCTATATATTTTGTTACGTTCATTTTTGTCCATGAAAACTAATGTAATAATATAACAACTATTTATGAGTGAATGCTTTAGGCAAAATTGTCCGAGAGGTCAAGTAAAATTTTCGATAATTAAAGAGTGAAGTAAGATTAGAAAATTGACGAAGCTCTAGAGGATAAGTCTGCAGTTTTCTTGCAACTAATTCCGCCCGTAAAATTTATGTTCTTCCTTATTAGATAATTTCGTAAGGTATGTCTTCCTTCTTCCCGCATTGGATAGGGGTGTAATTAGAAGTAAACTCGAAGGGTTACGGCCCCGGCGAAGGCACTGCATGTTTTAAGTCTCCTGTTTCAAAAATTGCCTAATGATTCTACAAGTGGCACCCGAACTAAAAAGGTTTGCGGACAATGATTCGTCACCACCAGGATTTAGCAATTGAGTCCCCTCATCCCGTATCGCCCTTTAAAAGGGGAGGTACATAAGGTATTTTCTCCCTACTTTCTGCATGCCTTTTTGGTGTCATTGGAAGTAGACTCGAAGTTTATTCGAGAGGTCAAGGGTTCGAGTTTCGGCGAAGGCACTGCACATTTTCACTTCTCCTGCTTCAAAAATAACTTAATAATGGTATGGGTGGCGCTCGAACTAATAAAGGTGGCAGACGATAATTCTTCACCACGAGAATTTGGCGATTGGCTGCCGTCATTCGCATGTAACTCACGCTATGGATCAAGACATAATTTTACCCACCCAGCCTACCACCCCGACTATCCGCAGTACCAGCGAAGAGTGCAGACCATCAGAGACAGTACAGAATACTAGAAGCCTGCCAGCGCCTTTAATGCGCTCAACAGCAACCTCACGTCCCGACGAAAGTTTCCAAAAAATAAATACGGCTAATATAGCATAGAGCCCAATTGCATTCCTACAGATAAATTTACAGAGGGCACAAGCAGCGACAAATAGAGCAGTAGCATTTGCCATCGAGCACAGTATCGACTTCACACAACTTCCAGCACTTCTATCACTTCTATTCTAGCACAAGAACCGTACACACGAAATGGCAAAGGAGTGGGATTCCCACTTAAATGGACGATATATCAGCAGCAAGAGAAGACGCAACCTCCCCGCGCTATCCTAGTATGTTGTCAACCTAACTGGACTCCTCTGATTATTGAGCAGCAAAGAGACTTAAGTGCAGTCCTTCTTCAAGCCAGCAACTTCTCACTTCTTCTCATTTCGCAATATGCTTCCCCAGCTGAGGATTTAGAAACCACGATTGAATTAGCACAGTCAGTTCTCCAACGAACCAAGCTGTCAAACGTCATCATAGCTGGAGATTACAACGCTCATCATACCAACTGGGGCTACAACAGTACTGACACCAGAGGAAGACAACTTGAGGATTTCATATCAACACATAATCTCATTCTCCATAATTCCATAGATTCTCCACCAACCTTTGACAGAATTTTTGCTGTTGGCTGGCCGGATTTGACCCTCTCTACGGTGCCGATAGCACAGCATGTGCAGGACTGGAAGGTAGAAGAAGCTGATAGCTTATCAGACCACAAATTTATCACCTTCAAAATCAATAGCCTACCACAAATAGAAATTATTAAACGTTATAACATGCCATCAAATAAGAAGCGACAGTTCTCTCGGAAAATTGATCAAAGATTAAGCAATCTAACCCCAGTCCTAAAAAATGCCAATACACAAAGTGATGTGGAATCGCTAACCGATGACATCATGAAAATTCTTCATGACACCTGCGAAGAGCTCTTACCAACAAGATCGAAAAAGAAATTAAACGCCACTAACTGGTGGAACACAGAGCTCACCATCCAACGGAAAAAATGCCGTGCGCTCAGACGCAGATTAAAGCACGAACGGCGTAATGAAATCCAGAGTACTACCCTACCTATCTTTTAAAGAGAGCGAGCATTATATAAACGACTAATAATCAAGGCCAAGATCCATTCCTGGCAAAAATTTTGTACTGAAACGGAAGGAATTTACGGGCTGCACCACAAAATAGCCACTAACAAGCTCTTTAAACCCGTGCGTCTTCAATTCATACCATCAGAGCAATCATTAATTACGGAAGAATCCACCAAAAATACGCTAGAAAATATCCTGGACCATGTCTTTAGTCAAGATGACAATTCTGACGACTCGGAATATCATAAATCTCTACGCAGTAACAAATCTACTCCGTCTACTGCAGACGATCCAGACTTCACCATGCAGGAAGTTTTACAAGTCCTGAAACTCCTTCCCAATAACAAGGCACCGGGACCAGACGGGATAAGCTATCAAATCATCAAAACAGCAATAAGAGCATCTTTGCCACTTTTTATAGCCTTCTTTAATAAGCTGCTACAAACAGGTACGTTCCCAAAAGCATTCAAGGTCGGCCAGGTCGTATTATTCCTAAAAAAGGATCGCGACCCTTCAGATCCATCCTCGTACCGACCGATCTGCTTACTTTCGGCTCTCGGAAAAGTATATGAGAAGCTTCTAATGAATCGCTTACGACACCACTTAGAAAGAGGCCAATATCTACACCCCAAGCAATATGGATTTCGAACAGGGTCATCAACACTGCATGCACTCCACGATATACATTCAGCTATACACAATAATCGCAACCACGGCTATCATACTGCACTAATCAGTATAGACCTGAAAAGTGCATTTGATATGCTGTGGTGGCCCTAAATTTTAGAAGCACTCAGAACAGTTCAATGTCCACGCAATATTTTCCTTACTTTGCGACATTACCTAACGGACCGTTGCCTTCTAATAGTGCACGACAGTGGGGTTATCAAGCGTACCCAAACCAGAGGATGTCCACAGGAATCCTGTGCAGGCCCCCATTTGTGAAACAGAACCTTCAACGCAGTCCTAAAATTCACACTGCCAACGTATTCCTCCATATTCGCATATGCAGACAATGTTGCTCTACTTGTCCGAGGACGTACTAGAGCAGAATTGGAGGCCAACTCAAACGAAGTTTGCAATCTATTCTACCAGCAATGCAACAGACAAAAACTCCAAGTAGCAGAGCACAAATGTCAAATTCTACTAATCGCAAAGAAGGGAGGATCACTGACTAGAAGACCGACAATCCGCATCAACAATCGTCGAATTAAAATTGTCCGTGTCCTGAGATACCTCGGTCTATACATAGATGAAAAACTGACATGGATGCCGCACATACTTAATTTAAGGAAGCGTACAGCAATCATAGCACAGCATTTCAGAATGCAACGCGGATTTCATTGGGGGATTAATTCTCACATACAAAAAGCGTTATATCTTACTGTCGTCGAGAAGATGGTGTCCTATGGAGCGGCCATTTGGGCCTTCCCTATGCAGGGAAGGAAAATCCGGCACCTGTCTGCACTACAGAGGCCCTTCCTACTCTCAATTACAAGAGCCTTCAGGACAACATCTACTGATTCACTAAACATCTTGGCAGGAGTGCTACCACTTCATCTACGCATAGAAGAAGAAGCGGTGACACAACAGGTTCAGCAGTTAAGACTTTCACTTACTTATGATTACGTTACCTTCTCTCAAGAACAGTTTGAGAATAAGACCTCACAACTTCATATACACCCAGCAATCAAGGGTATTGGAATTCACCTCACGAAGAACCCAGCATATGTGGCACCATCCGGCTACATCTCCATCTACACAGATGGTTCTTGTATTGATGAAAAGGTAGGCAGCGCCTTTGTCGTGCTCAGTGAACAACAACAACCCCTTCACCAATGGCAGATGCAGCTCAGCACTGAAAACAGCGTTTTCCAGAGTGAAGCACTCGCCATTCACGAGGCCATACGCTATCTAACGAATAATAAAATCTCCAAAGCCTTAATACATACAGATAGCCTGTCTTCTATGCAAGCAATTGCCAATTCAGAACATACCTCCCCGCAAATAGCAGGCATTCAAAAGTCTACGTGAAAATGCTCACAATCATTACGTCATAAAATGGATTAAAGCGCACACAGGTATTTATGGCAATGAACTTGCAGACGGCCTGGCAAAAGACGCCGCCACTGGGAACAACATTACTACAGTACAGATCCCATGGCCTACCTCATATCTAAAAAAGACCTTACGGCAAATTGTTTGCAATAAATGGCAGCAGGAGTGGACGAACAGCTTAACCGGCAGAAGAACTTTTTACTTCAAGCCAAAAGTAGATTTACAAAGACTTATCGACAGTCCCCTCTTGGTACGTTACATATCCGGTCATGGCCCCTTCCCACAGTACTATCATCGACACGCTATCACCAGCACTGACGAATGCATCTGTGGCGAAGAGGGCACAGCAGACCATTACATCACTGCATGTCCCCTTACAGAGGACCACCATATTGCTATTCCTATAACGGATAGGCAGGCCTTCTGCAGGTTCCTCGTTAAGCATAAGCCAACAATACGCCAAATCACTGCCGTCATGTCAAAGCTAATGACACTTGGCACAGAATTGTGTCAAACTGCTTAATGTAACTTATGGTGTCAAGCAGCATAGTGACTACTACATAGGAATCACAAATTTATGCATGTACTATGTCTATTTTTCACATCAGACTATTTATATACAGACTGCAACCCAATCTGCAGATTACCTTTCCTTGTGCAATTAGTAATGTTACAATATTTCAACATAGTGACTTTTTCTGCATGTATATTACATGCAAATTAATATAACCTGCATTATATAATGTGTGTAGTATGTGAAATGCAGGTTTGTAATATGCACTATGTAAAACTTGGCACAGAATTGTAAGAAACTGCTTAATGTATCTTTCAGTAATTGTAAACTGTACTATTTAATGTGTGTAATATGTACCATGCTAATATTGTAGTAATATGTACCATGCTAATATTATTATAATATGTACCATGCTAATATACTAGGTAATTGTAAACTGTAAATGCGTGTAATATGTACCATGCTAATATTCTAAGTAATTGTAATCTGTAAATGTGTGTAATATGTACCGTGTCTCAGTAATTGTGTGTAGTATGTACCATGTCTCAGTAATTGTGTTTAATATGTACCATGTCTCAGTAATTGTGTGTAATATGTACCATGCTAACACTCTCAGTACTTAAACTTAAGTACTATTCAATCTCTCACTAAATGTTAAATGTACTATGAAATGTGTGTTATATGTACCATGCAAGTATTAATTAATATTATTAACTATTAATGAACTTCTTAGTAAATGTAATCAGTCTTATAGTAAGAATTGAATCAAACAGGTGTAACATAAATATTAAGTACCCTAAACAAAAGTATTAATCAATCTGTCAGTAAATGTAAACTGCATTATGTGTATGATATGTACCATGCAAGTATTAATTAATATTATGAATTAATAATTAAATTCTTAGAAATGTAATTTGTATTATGTAATGCGTGAACTATGTACAATGCAAGTCTTCTCAGTAAATATAAGCTGTACTGTGTAACGTGTATAATATGCACCATGCAAACCTGTAAACAATAATGAATGCGTAGTGTTAAACTATGTGTTAACCTAAATACCTAAGATGTAAAGTACCTTTAACATAAGTATTAATCAATCTCTCTGTGTGTAATATGTACCATGCAAGTCTATAAATAATAATTAATGCATAGAGTTAACCTAAGTATCTAATCATGTATAATTAACGTAAATCTTGAACCTTACGGATGCAAAGAACCTTAAACATAAGTCATATTCAATTTCCCAGTAAATGTAATGTGTAATATGAAATGTGTGAAATATGTACCATGCAATATGAATGTAAATGCACCATGCAAGTATGAATAAGCAAGTCCGAATATGGTACGGCATGTGTAATAGTCGTGCAAGTCAGAGTATGGCAATATGTACTATGCAAGTCTGAATGGGTAGCGATAACCTAAGTACCTAATTATGTCATTCTAGATAAGGGCGGGCGTGGTGCTCATACCAATTAACCGTAACGGTAGAGGGATGGTGCCCACGTCCTCCGTCACTCACTCACTCTAAGTCTGCGACGAGCCGAAAATCCTCTCGAGAGGTTGGTGGTAGGGGAAAGGGACCTCTGGCTAGCTTCCCCGGTGTACTTGTAAAGTATTTCTCCCGTCTTCTTAGTATGCCTTCGTGGTGTAATGGTAACCATCCTCGACGCATATTCGAGAGGTTCGAGGTTCGAGTCCCGGTGAGGGAAAAGGGATAAGAGACCTTCGAACCCATTTCTCCGGGGGTATTCTCCATCAGAACTGCGGACAGAACTGATAAAAGTCGTACCTGTCACCTGTATGGTGTTCAAAGCTCTTACCAACGACAAGCGCAATCTTGCACTCCTTGCCACGATGTATTTTATGGGCTTGTTCTGATGTTATTGTTAGACAAGTGAGATAAGCCACAACAACACTTTTATGAATTAGTTAAGCAACCTTCGCAAACCTTTTTCCAATATTTGGGAAACACGTTTTTAAAAATTAAGTTGCATTGAAGGTTTAGTTACGCAACCTAGAATACAAAATCTGAATATTACACTATTTGCAAGTAATGAAACAGAAAATTATTCTTACAAAATACAAATGAGGTCTCAGGTTTTTTGGAGAACGAGAAGATGCGTGATGTATTAATCATTTCCCTATTGCATAACTGCATTACAGCAAATTTTCTTTCTTTCTGTTCACTTCGTGTGAAAAATTACGCAAGTAGTTTTTAAAGAAAATTTTCTACGACCTTCAAATTCAGTCACTACCAGTTTTTAAGGAAGATGATCCTGGTGTATACGTTTAGAAACAGAGAAGCGTATCAGAATGGATAACTCTAGAACAAGAAAAGAGACCTTGAAAGCATTAAAAGCAGAAAACATATACAAGGAGTTTTTGGTCAATTATCGAAAGATCAAGGTTAGAAAATTTGTTTTTTAGTGATACTGGATATTCTAGGCAACCTTGGTGAGGAGAGAAAGAAATACGAAACTTATGCTTAAATAACCATTATATTGTTTTATCTAAATATAAATTTTATACAATGAAAAACGAATGCAAAGTTAAAAGAATAGTAAATTAGCCTTCAGCATGAAGTTAAGATTACAATTCCTTTACTAGTCAAACAAGTCAATCTAGATATTATGAAAAATAACAACTCTGCGATAATTTCGGATTCGTTAGTCCATTATGGTTATTTTTAAAAATATAAAGCATAATAATAATATTCTGTTTGCACAATATTCGTTTACGAATGCGAATATGATTCAGAATTTGTTCGTAATTAATAACTCGCTTAGATTTTTGTATGCATAAGTCACCTTATTATCCACGGAAATTTTGATATATTGTTGTGCTTCTTTCAACATTGTGTATTTTATTGCTCCTTGAGTTTCCTGATAGATCCTTTTCAGATGGATCCTGATAGATCCCTTCCTTATAGATCCTGATAGATCCTTTCCAGATGGGGTTAGTGACTCTAACTGCAATACTGAAGAGGCCAGGTTCGAATCCCGCAGAAAGCATGGATGTTTGTAAATCTATAATGTCTTTACGGCATGGGGCATTCTAAATATACGGCCAGCCGAAAGCCCTTCCTTGTGATTTGGTGGTAGGTGAGAGGGGTGGGAGACCCTCGAAACACTCACCAAGGAGGTCTCCATCAAAACTTGAATGAAAGTCCAACCTCCTTGAGACTCTGACAACCATTCTTCCATGAAATTTGAACTCGACAACAAAAATTTCCATTCGGTACTGAAGGTTCCTGTCGCACTTCCTGTTAATCTGATGCTAAATTTTCAGTCGTACTTATCCATAAGCTGACTTTCGTGACGACTTTCCGAGGACTTTCTCAAAAACAATTGCCTGCATTTACCTATATTTATGTTGAAAATGAGATAAATCACTAATATGTTAAGGAAACAACCCATTTACTTTCCAACAAAGCAAAAGATCCTATGTGCAACTACTAGTATTCGGTGTTTTAAACTACGTTCAGTTGTTCAATTTTGGTGTTTGGGCTAATGGAGAGCTTGCTGATGGAAATGACGGTAGCTGCACCTCAGTTGGTGCCAAGGTTTGACAAGCTGTGTAATTAAAAACATGTTTAACGTTTTATAATTAACTGTAAAAGATGACAGAAGAGGGATATTGCATTTTAACTTTTCTTAAAGCAGTGACTCTGGTTTGGATAAAATTTTTATTATTTCAATTGAATATTTGAAGGAAATACTTAATTTATGCTGTTCTTTTAATAGAAAAAAATTGTTTTACCTTTTTTGGATGTTAGTGTAAGTTATTTGAAATTGCATTTTTAAATATTATATTTAAATTAATTTTAATTTCCAGCAGTTAACATATAATAAATATGTACTGAGACAACTGAGAATTAGGATAAATTTTGAAAGTTTTATTGAAAATTTTTATTGTTTTATGACAATTATTTTAAAACTTTCTAAGAGTTAAATTTAAAGAAAATATTGTCCTATATTCTTTTTGACTCACGTCACATATATTCGGTTTAGGCCATATGATTAAGCAAATATAAAGCACACGGAAGAAATTTAAGTACTCAAAACTGCTAATTGTAACTAATGCTTTGTTGCATGTTAATGGAGACTTGCTTCAAACCAATTTAGTGCGTTTGAAGATAACGTAATATTTGTCGGAAGCTGCGTTGAGTTCTGTTGCTATTCTAGGTGATAAGTGAGTTACTTTTAACACTAACTCCCTTAAGGAGAACACTCTGTTAATATGAAGCTAATATGTCTGTCAATATGTCTGGTCCTGGCAGCGCATATGATCTTATAGAAGTTTATCGGTTAACGCGAATTTCGGTTAGCACTAGTAGTGAACTGTGTTTTAGACTGTTGCTTCATTAGATTTTGTCATTTAACACGAAATTTCAAAGTTTTCATTTTTGTTTACTTTTGTTTGTCTGCTAAGGCCGCCTTCAGAGACGTTCCTTTCCGTTTAATTGAAAACCTCTTTTGACACTGGGCAGGTATGTAGAGACATTAGGTATTTTTTTCGAAGCAGGCAAGATGAAAAATTAGCAACGCCTTCGTCGGGAATCGAACCACGGACCTCTGGAATACGCGCCCAGCTTGCAGACCACCACACCACGAAGGCATACCAAGAAGGCGGGAGAGATACTTTATAGGTGTACAGCCCATAACATACATGATCTGAACTTATCCAATGTAAAGATTCACTCCCCCCCCCCTCCTCCTGCAAAATGCCTCAAGTTGTCTTCAGCCTTTGGACCAAGGGATTATGACAGTCATGAAGAGGACTTAAGGTAAGCGACTTCTGAGAACTGCAATTGGCACTGCTGTAAAGGAGACTTAACTTGACGGAAAAACTTAACTTGTAGATGTGCTTAATGCAATAAAAGCTATTGCCGCATTCTGAATATCCGCGTCATTACAACACATGCAGATCTGTTTTAGTAGAGCCTAGGACATAAAGACACTAAGACTCTTGATGAATTAGATATTGACAACGATACAACTTCTCTTGACGAATGCAATAGTCTCTTAGACGTTGTGAACCCTGGTATTATTAACGAGGAGTTTGTTAATGCAGATGATGGTGTTGCCATGTGTGCTCCAGGGAAATTTTATGTACAAGCAGTTGTGTCAGAGGTGCAACAAATGTCATGAGAATGTAGTGAGGAGGACAATATCATTCTGTCCACCCACCAGTAAATGTTAGAAACCTTGGCTATTGTAAAACACTCTGCCGCAATATCTGAACTGCCCTGTATTTTTACGGAAGCCGTGAGTACTGTTGGCCGTGAAGTTAACATGTATTTTCGCTCCCGTCTGCGACAGCGTAATATACAGAAATATTTCATCAAAATTTATCTGTGAGTGTATTTTTCAAGTCACAGTAGACTAATTAATGCAGTACTGTAGTGATTTCTATGACGACATGCATAATATATTATAGTACTTAACGTAATTATATACTGTAAATGGTTAATGTGTAGAAACAAATATTCCCCAAAATAAAATTTGAGTCCCCAGTTAACACGAATTTTTTTAAACATGAACTCTTGAATTTTCGGCCCCTTGACATTCGTGTTAACGACGGTTTACTGTATTTCGATGTTTGGTTAGGTAAAACGATGTTTATTTAAGATTTCTGACTTTTCGATAGAGACACGTTTATAAAAGAGCAAGAAGCCTGATTGTTAAATAGTGATAATAAGTAATCGGCCCTTTAATATGTAATTCTCTCTCTACACAGTGCAATCCGCCAGGAAAAATCAAATGAAAATTTGTTGATTTTAATATGCGTATGTGTAAATTGAATAAAGTCAGCAAACGATAATTTGCCGATATTCTCGAAAGGGCTATTAATTTCCTTTTGGCATTTTGCGTTGAAAACTTTAAATGTCGGTTAACGTTTAAAATTGTTGCCAACAATTATTATCGCCCTGTATTATATTTAAAGAAATTAAATAATGAAGAATCTGCTTGAATGTATGTATGTTTCTCGCACTGTGATAAAACAACGCCATCAAAATTTGAATAACGTAATTTTCCACAGAATATAGGCATGTGAAGCCTTAATTTGAAATTTGTTTTATTATCGGTTTTGTATTTTGTAATACTTCAACGAATTTTTGATTAAAAAAACTAAACGATTTCAATGCGAGCAATTTCAATTTTGTACGAAAAAAACCCCACATTTTTATCTCCAGCGCGAGACTCTGTATCGAAAATTATAAAAAGATGCTCATTTTAAAATTATTTTGCGATATTTCTGTTGAATTGAATTTTATGGTTTAAGTGCGAAGAACATGATATTTAATAAATAAAGGTGACACACAATGCTAAAAAAACGCCCCTTTGGACGTAATTTAAAATCTAAAAACCTTTCAAAATGTAATTTTTTTTTAGAAAAAGGTTTTGAAGTTCTAATCTTTCATCAGGCATTCTACTAGTTTTATGTCGCCTTCTTAAGGCTCGGAATTTACGTCTGCCGGTTTTCATCAATTCAGAGTTAAATTTTTAGTTTATGAATGTTGGTTATAGGAATACGTACAAGGATCTGTGATAGTACGAATGGAATCTTCCATTGAATTATTGACTTCTTCTTTTGTGTTTGATTCTCGAAAGGAGTTTATGAGTTCTTGAAATTTTGCTATTAATTTTGTTTTGAATTTACCATGATCTCCATAAGAAGTTTTGAATCTTCTCTTAGTAATATAAAACAATTCTATTTGCAACTAGAAAAACAGTATATAGCGATGATCGCTCTAAGATTCCTGACCCAAGACGGACCAATTAGTAATTAAGGAAGCTGATTCAGGAGCTGCTAAAGTGAGAACAGTCCAGCTTTCAGCTGAAATGGGGAGGAAGTTCAGTCTGGAGAGTTTAAAACTGCACAATGTTTTTTCTGAATAAATTCTAAAAGAGTGACACCTCGATTGTTTTCAGATGCTGGAGGTAATGTTTCTAATTCTTGTACGACATATTGGAGGTAAGATGGTGGAGTATAGACGAAAGTATAATAAAATGAGAGTTTTAGTGCTTTTAATTTTAAGGTCACTATATGGAGAGTTATATGAACAGGAATTGGATTCAAGGGTCCAGAGTAAATGATAGGAGATTTTGTTGAATGTGAGCGTAAAAGAAGCGTCCTATTGGCAATTTTAGTTTTCTCGATGAAAAGACATATGGTTCTTAAGAGTCATATTGGCAATTTTAATTTTATTCATGGCAAGACATATGGTTCTTGAGCGAAAATTAAATAAATTGTTTCCTCTTGTTAAATTTTTAACGCGTGTCGTAAGGTTACTCGTGCTGTTTGTAGATTGATTTATGTAACATTCGTAAAAGTGTAGGCTGTGTGTTTGAAGAGTCATTTTTCCGAAAAGTAAGAGTTGCTGACATTATAATTTTCATAATAATTCTTTCGATTTCAATTTGTATGTAAGGTAATCTCGATCATTGGCACAATGAGAGATGTCAAACTCCGTTCCTTGTCCTTGGTTATTATTTTGACTGTAAATACAGGCCGTTTTTTTGTTTTGCATTCTTTGAAAGAGTGGTTTCTGGCGCACACTGAGCACCACTTATTTCTTTGACAGGTAAAGGTAAAGGTAAAAGTATAGAGGACACCAAGGTAAAAGTATAGAGGATGTACCCATAATAGGTCTTTGACAGAAATTTCCTGGGTGAACATGATGTTGGCACCTATAACAAAGAGTGAGAGTGATGTAAGGTTTGATGTAGCAAGAACTATATCAGGGGCCAAACACCGTCGAAAAGGACTATTTACAGAGGAGCAGACTTACATGTATGTGCTAGGATAGCAACGAACGGCCGCACCGACCTCTTTGTGATTGCTGGTGGTTCCGTCACAGCCGTCCGATATCGCTACGAAATTCTACACCCTCTTGGGCGTCCTTTTTATCGCTGCAATGGGTGCTGACGTGACATTTATCGACGATAATGCCCGTTCACATATAGATCTAGAAGTGCTACAGAGTTAACTGGAGGGTGAAAACATTCAACACCTGACTTGGCCTGCTAGATCACCGGACCTGAACCACATCGAGCATGTGTGCCCTTTGTGATTAAGGTTGACATGTTGTAATGACGGATAGCAGGTCACCGTGTGCCGCTAGTCACTCTCACCGGTATGCATGAATATCCGCTCATTAGCTCCCATTTCTATATAGTGTCTCCCGGTATACAGGAACGGGCGCTAATACCTCAACAAGCGATCAACAACACTGTTAAGCATGAATTTCAGCTATAGGTTGTCATATCCATTAATTACGTGGTCCTTACATTGCACACTCATCCGACCCATTTTGTCTTTTGCGATCTGATGGTCGTAATACATGTGTTTTTGTATGTCTTTGCTTTATTGTATGGCATCACACCAACTTCTTGTATCAGTTTACACGTATATCTATTAAATAGTTTTTGTTTTATTCCGTTTTTTGCCTTTGTTGCTTATTTTTTGAGCAGAAGCGTAATTTATTCCTTACTTCATGATGTAGCTTTATATCAATCCACTGGGAATTCATGATCTAGAGTTCGAAAAGCAAATGCAGGTAAAGCATACATTAATACGAAGTCGAAACTATTTCAGGCATACAAACCGGAGTTTGGAAAAACTCAAAATGCATTATCATTGTTTTCCACTACACCAAAATATACTGATAACAATTGAGATTGCTGTATAGCCTTTACATCAGAAGGAAAAAAAAAAGAATCACGAAATTTGCTAAAATGCAAAATATTTGTCTCAGTGCGTGTCTGTCGGATGGGTACAAGACCATTCATTCTATATTGTTTCTTTAAGTGCAGCATTGCAGCATCACATGTTGCTATCCCGTAAAGAAATTTGATAAAAATATGTCTATTCATGCACTTACGTAAGCTCACTACGACCGATAAGCATTTATTTGAGGAAAGAAGAATGGTGTTACATGTAATAACTGCGAACCTAATCGCACGCAATCCACTTCAGATTCTCTGTCGAGTGTAAAGATGCGTTAAGCCACTCGAAGTTCATCCAAGGCAGGGGGGAAAATTGAAAGAAATTCGGGAAGTGATTTCTCTTTCCGTATTTACGAATACTGACTTGATTATCTGACAATAAAGAGCGAAGTCTGAGGTTCACCTGTTGCTGCATTTATTTACAAGCTAGACACCTGCTGTTATGTTGCGCCCTTGAAGATTATCATGTTGTTACGTAAGGGATTTGGAGGTTTTTAAATTATAAAAAAATTGATGTGTATACCACATGACTTCCATGTACGGAATATTAAATTATACGCATTTTTTCCTGCATTTCATTTAGAAGTATTTCCTCGAATTTCATTAGAGATATATTTCTCATTCAATTAATTCAGTTCTCGCTTCGCTACAAGGCAAAAATACATAAAACCTCTAAATTATCTTTATTAAAAATTGAAAAATATGGGAAAATATAAAACACCAAATACAGTTAAAACAATTAAAAACAAAATTTACAATTCAAATTAGAGTTTCTACTCAAAAGCAAGCAATTTGGCAAGAAGGCAGATTTTTCGGTGTACAAAACTGAAAATTTGCTTTTGGTCCCACACAGAAAAAAGAAACTGAAGCTGCAGCAACTGATTTGATTGACATATTTTTAATGTTAAAAAATATGGCTATGGTAAAAAGATTAGCCTTAGCTGCACCTAAACAACTTTTAAATTGTTGATAATTCTATAACTATTGCATGGAGATTAACTAAAAGCATAAAAACCTTAACAGGAAATTAATAAAAACATCCCTCTGTAACAATTTTTAAAGCAAGCAAAAAATGCACAATTTACCAACATGTAAGAATAAAAAAACTGGAGTCACGGAGCCGAGTAATAGATTGGGTATATATATATATATTACCGTGTTACGTGTAATAACTGCGAACCTAATCGCACGCAATCCACTTCAGATTCTCTGTCGAGTGTAAAGATGCGTGAAGCCACTCGAAGTTCATCCAAGGCAGGGGGGAAAATTGAAAGAAATTCGGGAAGTGATTTCTCTTTCCGTATTTACGAATACTGACTTGATTATCTGACAATAAAGAGCGAAGTCTGAGGTTCACCTGTTGCTACATTTATTTACAAGCTAAACACCTGCTGTTATGTTGCGCCCTTGAAGATTATCATGTTACGTAAGGGATTTGGAGGTTTTTAAATTATAAAAAACTTGATGTGTACACCACATGACTTCCATGTACAGAATATTAAATTATACGCATTTTTCCCTGCATTTCATTTAGAAGTATTTCCTCGAATTTCATTAGAGATATATTTCTCATTCAATTAATTCAGTTCTCGCTTCGCTACAAGGCAAAAATACATAAAACCTCTAAATTATCCTCGCCAATAGTATATATATATATACTCAATATCATGACTCTTGACAAATGGAAAACCTACCTAAAATGCACACTTTTTCATAACTACATCAAGTTTCAAAATCAACTTTTTAAACAAGTCAGAGGATTGCCAATGGGCTTACATTCCAGCACCTCGATCTGTAATATCTTTTTATTTGTCAAAGAATTTAACTTCCAAAAAAATCTACAACCACAAGAGTTAAATTACTACAAACACACCTACAGATATATTGATGACCTTATTACAATTAATAATTTTGGTAAAATTGAACACTCCGAGATTTATCCGAATTGTCTTACACTTAATAAAACTAATAATTCACAAAATAGCATAGACTTTCTAGATCTTCAAATCATTAACTACAAAAAAATTTTACTTTTTGACAAAACAAGAAACTTCAATTTCAATACTAACAAATTAATAAATTGAAACTCCAACATATCCAAAAAAGTAATTAACAATACTATAATTAATCAAATACAACGAATTAAAACTATATGCACAGATACAATAGATTTACAACGCGAAATTTTGATCCTTATCAAAATTCTCAAAAATAATCTAATTCCCATTCAATTTATCAACCATTGCCTTAAAAGAGCAGGCGTTAAATACTCACTCTAAATCATTTAACTGATAGGGATATGATAATTTATTCCTAAACCTGAGAAGGCGGTATAAGTTGGATGACTGTCAGTTGGAAGATTTGTATATAGTGTAATTACTCAATTGTATATATTGTAAAAAGCTAATTGTCTTCAGACATATACTGTTACTATACTGTTACTAAAAAAATGGGCCTATTTCATGCCTTTAGACTGTCTATTAGCTCTTGGACAGTGAAAATGCCTTTTTCCTTTCTTAAATTCTTAATCATTGTGACACAACAATTAGCCAGAAATTAATTAATTTCCATTCACTAGTATTTTCAAAAAAATCTTAACAGAGGGTCTCTCTCAGATAAGAACTCCACAAAATACACCCCTCAAGAATTCCAAGTCCCACCCACTACCATAAATTACTTCACCCAAATCTTACCGACTGATATTATTCAAAGCCCCTACTGCCGCTAAGAATTTTCGGACACACTACACTTCTGAGTCAGACACGAAGAGAACACTTTGCCAACTCCCCCACTAGAAAGAATGTAAGTTACTTAATACCTTTTCTGGCTTTTATATCTTCATGTACATTCACTGTTCTTATTTATATTATTTTCTATATTATTTTTTATATTATTTTTATATTATCTTTAATTTGTTTTTACATAGTTTGCATTATTTATCTTTTTTTTTTTTTTTTTTTTTTTTTTTTTATAATCTTCTATGTTTATTTCAACTTTACTTTGAATTCGATTTCATAATGACAATTTCCAATGTTTAATTTCTACAAATAATATAGTACTCAAATGCATAAACATGAAAGTGTCGGGGACGGTTACTCGAGTTTAATAGGATTTCTCTACAGTAATTGATTTTTACTCCAAATTGAATTGACTAAAATGCTTCATAAGAATAAGTTCTTTGAGTATCAGCATTGGTTCATAATTCCTACTATTCGCGGAAATTTTTGGCCTGACTAAAATTGCCGGTTTGGCTTTAACTTATAACTCGAGTAAAGACGAAACACTTTCGTATTTACGTATTTTTCAATTATTGTTCATTGAACGGGAGTTGGTTTGTTCCCCTTGAAAAGTCAACTAATTTCCGATCAATGACAATGATTACATGTTTTAATTTTTCCTTTTACAATTAAAATTTTATTCTTCGTGATGATTTAACTCCATTTAACTCCATGTTAAAACATTATTAACATTTTGCTTTCAAATTACTTCAAAACATCTTTCATAATATAACTTACCAGTATGGATGCACACTTTTAAAATAATTCTACTTTAATTAAACTTAGGAGATAATATAATCAATTAATCAATACTGTTTCGGAAATAAATTATATATATATATATATATATATATATACTATTGGCGAGGCCAATTGCAGCCAAAAAGGGAAGTGCGCAACTAAATGTTACAGCAATCCTATATACAAAATTCCAATTATCTGAGGCTACTTGTTTTTGAGTTATGTGAGATATATACGTACGTACATCGTCACGAAAAAATTTTTTTTTTATAAGGTATTACTCCCGCCTTCTTAGCATGCTTTCCTGGTGTAGCGGTCAGCACGCTCGGCGCGTATTCGAGATGTCCGTGTTTCGTGTCCCGGCGAGGGCATTGCACATTTTTAGTCTCCCCTGCTTTGAAATAACCTAATGTCTCTACAGTGGAGACCGAACTAAAAATAGTGGTATCTCCACCACCAGGCTTTGGCGAATGGTTTCCCTAATCGCTTGTCACCCTTGTACTTCTCCCGGCTTCTTAGCATGCCTTCATGCTGTAATGATCAGCACGCTCGGCGCGTATTTGAGAGGTCCGTGGTTCGAGTCCCGGCGAGGGCATTGCATATTTTTCATCTCTTCTGCTTCGAAATAATCTAATGTCTCTACATCTTAATCGATTTTAAGTCATTTTTGCAACTCATTTTGGGAACTTACGTACAGATGTCACGTAAAAACTTGGCTAAATTGCATTCCATAGCGGTCAAAATAGATATTTCATTGAAATATGACACCCCAAAATTTTCGCGCTTACAATGCTTCCTTTGCTTTGTACAAGGAAAAAAAAAAGCTAGTTATTAAAATAAACTTGCAGAACCGATCAAAGAAACGTAAAAACTAACAACGCAAGTCTAAAATCTAGACTCTAATAATGGCACCAGTGTTTGGAAACAAACAAACAAGCAAACAAACAAACAAAGAAAATGCTAGTTAAAAACATTAGTTCAAAATTTCGCAAATAAAATCCCTTAAGTCATGTTTATTATATATCAATGCACCTAACAGGTGGGACACCGTATTGACGTTTATGATGGGACGGAAAATTACATCCATACCTTGTCTGAGATTCGATCCCGGGACCTTCGGTACGGCAAACAGATTCACTAATCACTTTCCCGCCTGAGCGGCTAAGTTTTAAAAATAATATAAGTATATCTTTAACTGGTTTTCCCAGTTGAAAGAAAGTGCAAAAATTCGTAAATATGAAGTATAAATATGAAATTGTAATCGAAAACTAGAATTAATTACACACTAAGATCCAAGCAGACTGAAACTTCTAAAGTATTTTACAACTGCTAGGAGCAAACTTTAGTTCATAAATGACTTTTAACATTAAAAAATAGAAATATAGGAAGGAGTTTGACAGCTCGTTACTATATTTCTACTTGAATTAACCTAACACTTAAATTCATCTAATTGAAGTGTTAGGTTAATCCAAGTAGTTTTAACAAAAGCATCGAAGTTTTATGACGATGTAAGAAAAGCAAAAATCATGCAAACTTTATTCTTGAAATGTAATTAGAACTTTTAACGGAACGTAAAATAACTGAGTCTTAAGAATTTCGATGACTAAATTAAAAAAAAAAAATCTTTTCTCATTACAGTTAGAAAATGAGGCCTTTCTAATTTATGCATGCAACGAAAATTAATAGAGTTTCGCCACGTACTGTAGGATAACTCGTGGGAAATAATAACTCAATTTTAACTATTCTTTTATTCTACTATTTTACTTTCACAATGAATGTTTAGCAATACGTTGAAAGATCAACAAACAGATTGATTGAACGATTTCAACTCACCATGTTTATATGTTTGAAATACGTTGTAAAAAAGGTTAGGCTGTTTCGTTTGCTCTGTTTAGTATATTAAATATCAAGAATTCAAGAATTGTTTTATTTACAGATACAATATCAGAGATAACAACAAGAGATAGAAGTCCTAAGCGTTAAACTACTCAGAGTCCCTACCTGCAACCCGATCTGACCATAATTTTCTCCAAGCGAAAATCATGGCCCAGTAAGTCCCTTGCTGTCAGGCTTCGTTAAGCCGTGAAAAATATTAAAATGATGTTTCCATAAGTCTTTGCCTGTTAATTATGCGGTTACAACTGGTTACCTTAAAATACTTTTGAAAATCATATGTTGCTGTTTTGAGAGTACGTAACACGAGATGCCGTTTATCATTCAGACTGTTTTTTGTTCAGATAATTTGTTTGTGGAGTCCGTATTCTGCGATTTCTCAATAACAACTGTATATATATATCATGAATATTGTGTCACATAAAAAGTCTCCGCGTTTTTTTTTTTTTTTTTTTTTTTTTTTTTTTTTTTTTTTTTTTTTTTGCCACTAGATGGTGTTGATGCCCATATATCCGGCAACACTCACCCGATTGTCTCGAAAGAAACATGTGCTTAAAAGGTGACATTCAGCTTCCATTGTTTGTGAAAATGGTTTTCTAATTCGTTGCTTGTGTAAAAGTTATACGGACTTGAAAATGAGTGAAATAGTATTTAAAGAAATAGTTCATGAGATGCTTTTTTACTATAAAAATGTAAAAAGGCTGCAAAAACATGAGAGAAAATTTGTGAAGCGTATGATGAGAATGCTGGGAGTGAACGAAGGACCCAGGAGTGGTTTGCTCCATTTCGTTCCGGAAATTTCGATATCAAAGATGCACCTCGCTGTGGTCGGCCAGTCACTGAAAACGTCGATGAAATTTTGCAACTGGTGGAGCACAACTGGCACTCAAGTTGTCAGGAGATAGCGGAGGCATTAAACATCAACCACATGACAATTTAGAATCATGTGAAAAGAGCAAGTTACAAAAAGAAGCTCAGTGTTTGGGAGCCATATAAATTGCAACCTGGCGAAACCATCATTTCGGCCCTGCATTGTGCACAACTCGAGCTTTTGAACGAAGCAATACAGAAAGGGCGACCAGAATTGGCCAAAAGAAAGAAAGTTGTGTTCCATCATGACAATGCGAGGCCACACACATCTTTGATGACTTAAAACAAATTGACGGAACTTGGTTAGGAAGTTTTGATGCATCCAGCATATATCTCGAACCTTGCACCGTCTGACTACCATTTTCTTCGATCTCTTCAAAACTCTGCTGACGGTATAAAATTGGCCGACGAAAGAGCCGCTGAAAATCACTCGCCCAAGCTTTCGATCATAAAACCACAGAAGTTCTACACCGATGGAATTATGAAGCAACCCGAAAAATGGCAAAAGATAAAAGATAATAATCGTCAATATGTACTTGATTAAAACTGATTTTCAATAAAGAAAATCTTTGTTAAAAATGTACCAAAAAAGTTTTATATGACCCAATATATCAGATTAAAGAAAATATTTTCTGTAAATATCGCTGCTACTATTGCGCAGCCTTTTCTATTTTACTGCTTCGTTTGCTGCTGGCAACGTGAGTGTTGCCAGCTCATCTCTGCTCATCTCTGCTTTGTCCGTTGTTCTAAAAATGCAATTTGTTATATAAAAGTGTGGAGGGTGCTACAAGCACCCAAAATGATGTGTAAACATGTTTATGCTTGCCAAGAATATCCACGAATAACGTATTGTTTTCGTCAAGGTCTGTGTAACTTATGTCATCTTGTGAATCTACGTATTTAAGCTGTTTAAAATAATTACAGATAGCATCTTATTGTTAACCACTATCTTCTAATTATCAACCCATCTATCTTCAAGCTTTAACCTTAACCATTATCATATATATGTAAGATAAATATGTGAATCAAAATTGTAATTTAAACTAACGGTAATCTCTTTAATTCTTCCTCTCTGTTTTAAAAATCGTAATAACTTCCCTGGATTGCTTCATTTCTGGATCACTCCATTTTGCATGTCTTGCGCAGGGCTGATGACGTAATAATTGGGAACTAAAACTTTTAACTCAAACCAAAACCTTTCTCTTCTGTGCTTACATATCGGACAACTACGCACTTCAACTTCGCTCTCTACTTTACTATGATGTAATTTCTGCACGACTAGGGTGCCAAGTGAATTGTGGCCACAAACGTCAACTGGTCAATAAAAATGAATTAAAACTGCCTCGACTGCCAAGTTTCTTAGATATTACGATCTCAACACATTTGCGTACTACGCAATCGGAATGTTTCCTCTCCAATATGCCATCTACATGCTTCATCATCACTATTTTTCTGCGTTTCTACGTTACGGTGTTCCTACATCAGTACTTCTAAATTTTGCGTTTATTATATATATGTAATATATATATGTTTTATTATATATATGTAATATATATAAATGGTTAGGATTCTCTTGCACTGTTGATGTTTATGTGAAATACAAAATAAAATTTAAAAAATTTCTGAATAGGGCTCAGACTTTAACTGTCAACGAAAAGAGTTTGGTTAAGGTTTTTCTACTCTGTCACTGAGCTCGCAGTTTACTAGTCTGCTGTTGCGCTCACTCCGGCTAACTCATTTCTTTTTGTCTTTTTAGTTTTAAGAAGTCTTCGCACGTACGCCATTTACAATTTACCAGAAAAATTACAAAAATTTTAAACGCAACGTGTATTATTTTCTTGCACTGTTGATAACGACGAAGCACAAGAGTAAACAGTAAATTTAGAAACAGTTATTACTTTACTCTTACTGCTCCAAGTACTGTAGTTAGTATTCAGGTGTAACGAGTGTTGTTCACTGAATTCCTAACTATCGCGACGATGTAGGTTCAGATCAAAATGAATTTAGTTTTGCTCATATTATAGATATAACGTAGAAGGAAATTAAACTAAGGTGGCTGTTTGTTTTAAATACATTACAAGCCCTTAAGTTTCTTTAATTAAAAAAATAATAAAACCTGAAAGCTTTCAGATTTTACATCACGTGCAAAGGTGCGTTTTTTTAAACTTTTTTTTGTGTTATATTTATTTATTAGGCAAAAGGACGTTAGCACAGAAGGGTATTAATTTCGTTTTGACAATTTGAGTTAAAAGATTTAAATGTCCGTTTCACTTTTCAAATTGTTGCCACTAAATATTATCGACCTGTGTCAAAGGAATTAAATAACGAAGAATCTGCATAAATGTGGGCATGTTTCTCGCATTGTGATAAAACAAAGGTACCTAGAGCCATTCAATTTTGAATAACGTAATCCTCCACCGAATATCTACCAGATATTATTGCTTTGTATTATTTTTACAGAAATTCAATAATGAAGAATCTGCATGTATGTATGTATGTTCCTCGCATTGTGAAAAAAAGATGGCACCTAGATCCATCAAATTTTGTATAACCTAGCTCTTCACACAAAGATACGTCCTGGAAGCCCGAATTTTCAATTTTGAATTTCATATTTCCTATTTTTGTAAAACTTTAATATTAACAAACTCAAGGATTTGGAAGCTATCAGTGGCAACACTGTACAAAATAAAATAGTGTTATCCTCAGTTCGCGAGACTCTGTATAGGAAAATCTAATAAGAAGACATGGCATCTTTAAATTTTTTATATTTTGCCTTTGAACTGATTTCATGTGGCGTAAGTGTGAACATAATATTTAATTAATAAATTAAACACGCAAAACGTTGTTAATAAAAAGACAAAAAAGTGCTTTGCAAGCCATCATACTAAGAAAACTGAACGTTGAAATGATGAACTGAGTAAAGACTGAAAAAAAAAAAAAAAAAAAAAAAAAAAAAATAGAAAATTGTATGCAAACAGATGTATATGCTTGCGCAAGGAATTCTAACCATATTGCTATGTTGCTTTTAAAATTTTTTAATTTTGATCTTGACTTGTATATATGGCTTGAGTTCGAAGAAAATGGTGTTGTTTTGTTGTCTTGTCCATGAATTTCATGGAAGAATGGCTGCCAGAGCCTCAAGAAGGTTGAGCTTCTATTTGCATTCCACTCCAATTTTTAGGGAGAGCACCCGTGTGGGGTGATTGGGGCTCTCCCATCCCTCTCCCCTTCTTCCATTAAACCACACCACAGCACTTTCGGCTCCTGCCATATACGTATTTAGAGTGCCTCCATGACGCAAAGACACTCTACATTTACAAACATCCATGCCTTCTCCGGGATTCGAACTTGGACCTTTCGGCACCGCAATAGGCTCCTTTAACCACTATACCATCTGGGCGGCGAAGAAAACGATACTTAATAATAAGAGTATTAAAAAAAAATCTGAAATGTTTCAGATTTTCAATTACGTCTAAAGGGGCGTTTTTTTAACGTTTTGTGGGTTACCTTTATTTATGAAATATCATGTTCTTTGCACTTAAACCATAGAATTAAGTTCAATAGCAATATCGCAAAATAGTTTTCAAATGAGCATAACTTTAGAATTTCCGATACACAGTTTGACGCGCTGGAGATAAAAATGTTTTTTTTTTTTTTTTTTTTTTTTTTTTTCTTTTCTTCCCGTAGAGTGTTGCGATTGCTCGCTTGTAAGTCGTTGAGTTTGTTACTCAAAAATTCGTTAAGTTTTACAAAATATGAAATCGATAATAAAACAAATTCCAAATTTCAAATTTGGTATTTCAGATGCTCATATTCGCAGAAGGATTACGTCATTCAAAATTGGATGGCTCTCGATACCGTTGTTTTATCACAATGCCAGAAATATAGTGTGTGTGTGTGATTATGGCAAAGCCTCGAGGGCTATCTGCCTAAGAGGAGGGATGCCTTCGTGGAGGACTTTCCAAGGGAAACTGGCTCGTATACACGTTACACATGGGGAAAACCACGAAAACGCCCATGCAGCCAGCCCGTTCGCGGGATTCGAACCTCGGGCCGAACTACCAGTGTTCAGCGACTTTACCGCTCGGCCGCTGGTGGGCCGCCCAGAAATATAGATACATTTATGCAGATTTTTCATTATTTAATTTCTTCAAATATAATGCAGGACTGTAACATTTTGTGGCAACAGTTTGAAAAGTGAACCGATATTTATAGGAGTCCGATGCAAAATGCCAAAACGAAAGTACTAGTCCTTCGGGGACTCAAATACCTTGGGACTAAAAGGAAATGGGTTGGCAGGAGTGAATGCAGTAGCAGTCTGATAGACCATGAGCTGAGCGAGAGCTTTTTAAAAAAAAAAAAAAAAAAACTTCAACAAACGCCCTTTAAAGTCTAAACCCTTCGAGACCTTTTTTTTTTTTTTTTTAATTTAGCTACTTTTGCGCAGTTAGGGTAATTTTATTAAAAAATTAAGAAAAATTTATGTCGTAAGTTTAAAAATTTAACTACCGCTTGTAAAATCCCGCTTACAAATTCCGCCTCCATGCAAGAGTGGCTCTATAAAATCATAAAGCTGGGTTAATGAAAAGATGAAAAAAACTTAAGTAAATATGTTTTGCAAATGTGATTACACAGCTTATGATAACCGCAGACCTAAAAAAGAACTTACAGATGCTCATTACCTATTATGAATATAGCTGCTCATTACCTATTATGAATACATTTGCTCATTACCTATTTCAAGGAAGAATAGCATAAACTTCATCGCCAAGTTTGTAGCCAAGCGAATATAGCTTCAGGCCTTATACAACAGGTTTCACTTTTGGGAAGACTCAGTAGCTGTCTTTTTCATTGTCTATTTACTGAGCGCAACATAAACGTTGCGCAAAGCCGGCCGAAGTCAGCGTGATATTCTCTTTCGGTTCTTTTTTTCCGTTTTTATTCTTTATCTTATAACTGTGTGTAGCAATTCTAACTGCTTTTTCCTGGAACTGATGTCCTGAACGGTGTCAGAAAGCATATTGCTTCATGATCGTTTCTGGTAAATGAATTCGGTTTGATGTTCCTGCGAAGTACTCTTTTCTATCCTGATACTGATAGAAAAACGGCAGAATGAGCAAGAGGTAAGCGTTTATCTGCATATTGATTAAAGTACTCTTTGGAAATGCAGAAAAAGATAAATTGGTTTAGAGCTGTTTATATTATTTCAAATTAAACTAAATACCACATATATTAAAAAAATTTAGAAGTTTTTGGAGAATATAAAATTTGGCAATTAAATATATAAAATTTTTTGGTTAAATTTTCCTTTTAAATTCTAATATAATTGTTATGTTCACTTACACGTTAATTAAATAAATTTAACTAAGATGATATTAAGTAAATGACATTTTAGATGATACACTTTGGTGAATTTTATTTCTACTTTCCATATATGATGAAATATATCAGGATATAAAATATTACTGTAAAATGTATGTTATTAGAAAATAAAAACAATATAAACAGAAACAATTTTTTGAATATTGTAAAATACATTTTTTTGAATATTTTCATTAAATGATAAATTTTCAACAGTTTCAAGAATTATTTATGATTTTTCCAGCGAGTTTGAGCAAAATTTAAAGTACGAAAGTTGCAATAGCCTTATAAATACGGAACCCGCTTCAAGATAAACAATAGTTTTGAGTTCTAAACTTTTATTTTCAAATTTAATAAAACAATTAACAAGCTTTATAAGCAATACAAATTCGGCATACTTTTAGTGTTTAATAGAAGAATACTACGTAAATAAATAAATAATAAAATAAAATGATGAATAAAAATAATAAGCAAATACATATAAATTCTGCTAAAAACAATGAATTATTCACTTTATTAATATGCTAATTATTCGCTTGATGAATATGTAAATTATTCGCTCGAGTAATACGTATGACCACTTAATTAATACGTTTTCATGTTTTATCTAAAAGTTTAAAACATAGTTAGCTGATCTTCTGCCAAATATTAAATTAAATATATAATAAAAGATAGAAATTTTTGGACTCTAAATCGAACGATTTAAAAAAATCTAGATCTAGCATATTTCCTTTCATGATCGGATATTTCTTAATCTATTTGCATATTTCGTCAAATTAAAAAAAAATGTTGCAAAAATTTAATTTTAAACGTTTTCATTAAGAGATTGTAGAATTACAATTTAAGCCTTTCAAATTTCGCGCTGTATTTAACAAACATTTCACTATAAACAAAACATATTTATAGCCATCTCCTCGTCAAACGTTGCTTATGACATGCTCATATTTTCTATTCATTATCTGCAAAGGCAATGTAACTACATCATAAATGTAAGTACTTCTGTCTCTGATGAATATTAAAAATAATTATTTTTGAAATATTTTTTCCGACTGTTTTATCTTGCAGATATGTAATTTTGAGTTCTTGTTACTATTTTTGCGTCGAGCCAAATATGTCAGCTTCTTATATTTTAAAAATGTAGAGTAGCATTCCAGATTTCCGGATTAACTCGGACCATAGATTATTTAATATGCGAAATATCCACGCTATTTGGGATCCTGGATAAGTTACATATTTCAGTATATGATTTCTCTGCTCATCAAAATACACACTTGCCAAACGCGGGGGTTATGTCATTAGCACACTGCACATGTGGTAAAATTGCATTTAACATGTAAGGTATTTTCTCCCTCCTTGCTGCATGCCTTCGTTGTGTAACGGTAGCACTCTTGGGGCGTATTCAAGAGGTACAGTTTTATAAAATACAAAAAGTGTTGCCTTGTAGCAGTGGCAAACATATTTAATTAACCCTTTTGAAAAGTCTTGGCAAGAGCATTGCATTTTTCATGCCTTCTGCTTCAAAATAACCTAATGACTCTACAATGGCGCCCGAACTGAAGGGTGGGGGATGATGATTCTTCATTACCAGCATCTGGCGATTGTCATCCTAATCCCCAGTCGCCGTCTAAAAGGGGGAGTATATAAGGTTATTTTCTCCCTCCTTTCTGCATGCCTTCGTGGCGTAACGGTAGCAATTTCGACACGTATATGAGAGGTACAGATTCGAGTCCCGTCGTGGGCATTACACGTACTTGAAGCACATATTTCTTTTTTTTTTTTTTTTTTGTATGTAATATTATATTTATATTGTAATTTATTACATTATACTTATTTACCTACAAAATAGGAGATTATCTAATCTTAGTCAAAACTAAAATAATTCTCTAAGGCAATTGATTCAAAAGTCTGAAAAAATACGAATATTAAAGCATTCGGAACATTCTGTGGTGTTTTATAAAATACAAAAAGTGTTTCCTTGTAGCAGTGGCAAACATATTTAATTAACCCTTTTGAAAAGTAATATCTGTCGATCTAACAAGAATCCGTTAATTTATCTGCGAAAGACCGAAAGCTTTTTATTTGAACAGGATGAGTTACTTTTGTCTTTCTTCATAACGAAATGTTTAAGACCATTATAATTTAATCTCCAATCAAAATATGTAGATATTTTAGAAATGGTGCAAATTAGAATTGAATTCTAAATTTGAGAACATTTTACAAAATAGATTTTAAAAATATTTTAGTGTAGAAAACTGTCACAAAGAATTATATTTCCCGATTCAACATAATTTGTTGAAATCTGAATTCCTTAATCCTATTATCTACGAATCCTATTAAAATAAATCTGAAAGAATCCTATCATAGTTGAAGTAGAATCAGATGTAAACAAATGTAAAAAGGGCATGCATTATCGCTTCAACGTAAAACTTTTAAGCCACTTATCACCGCTGAAAAGGATGATATTTTATTTTCATCGGCATGGGATTAAATAAATCGCTTAATTATCTATGAGCTACTTACGTTTTGCGTTAAAATCGACTTGGCGTTTTCTGTTAAATGAATTAAAAAAAAACAAATTTTAAGAAAATCTGAAAGTTTCAGATTTTACATTACGCCCAAAGATGCTTTTTTTCCACTTACTTATACATACACGTTTCCAGAGTCGTTTCGAGAAAATTTGGGCTAATGCCCCTTTGGGTTAAAATATTTAAAACCAGCATATCTTTAGAATGTACAATAGACAGTCTCGCTCGCTGGAGATAAAAATATTTTCTTCCCTACAGTGCTTAGAACAGCCAATGGTCGGGTTGAGGATTACGTTATTCAAAATTTGATGGCTATACGTAGCGTCGTTTTTTTGCAATGCGAGAAACATACTTACATTCATGCACATTCTTCTTTATTTAATGTCTTTTAAAACAGTACAGGGCAATAATATTTGGTGGCAACAATCTGAAAAATGATTCAACGTTTATTGTGATTCAAAGCAAAATCTCGATTCGAGATTTTATTAATAAAATCACGTTTATCGTGATTCAACGCAAAATCTCGTTTCAACTCAAATTCTCGTTAATGAACGCAAAATATCAGAAGGACTAATAGCAATTCTGAGCTAACGCCCCTTTGGGTTAATAATATGAATAAAATTAATTTATTGGCATAATTTTTATTATAATTTATACCAAGAAATTTTGATATTGTTGTAAATTGTGATTTAATCTTTCCGAATAATATTAAGAAATTATAAAATTATTTAAACATAATACAGGTAATATTTAGGTAATATTTGTTGGCAACAGTTGAAAAATGATTCAACGGCTCTAGTGATTCGACTCAAAATACCGTTTCGAGACTAATAAGCCGTTTCGGGTTTACACGCCTTTGGACTAATAGCTTATTTAACGAATTCGTGAATTATTAATATCAATATTGATAACAAAGAAACAATAGTGAGTTTGTAAATTATCCATTAGTACTTGTTTGAATTTTTATTACGAACAAATTAGAATGAAATGAAATCTAATCAGAAGATATTAAAAAGAGTGACATCAAGGTGCGTTAAATTTAGATATTCATATTAAAGAAATTGAAAACTATCGACATTCGGATATCTCGTACTGTTTTGATACACTTCTTATCCTTTTGATGACAGGTAATTAATAATTGCTTAGTTTATCTTACAGGCAGTATTTCTTTGAGCATATCGCACAGTTTAAATAAAATTATTTTTCTCCAGCAGTTAAAACCAATGAAATTTCTATACACGAGTTTTAGTGAAAAAGAATATAAATTTTAAATATGAGATTTAAACTACATTAATCATACTTCACTTTAAAATTACCTTTTCTTTAAATAAAAAAAAAACGATTAAAATAGTTGGTCTGAACGAATTGCTTTTAATAAACGACACATGTATGCCAGCAGATTTAAAAATAATAGATTTTAATACACCACATCATTAAATAAATAGTACCATCATTTTTTTTTTTCTTGTTGCATTCTTCTTCTTGCGTTTCTTGTTGCAATAGCAACTGCTGTTGAATTTTCATACATCACCAAACCAATAAATCGAGTTAAATTCCTTACTTCTGAGGTAAAAGAGAAAAGTGCAGTTTCGTTAGTAACTGATTTATTTCTCATTTTACACCGGTCCAACGCACACCATCAATAGTGGAAAGCTATTCAAGTTTTATATATTACTTAGTTTTTTTATCATGCTTAAAAACGGGTCACTGTTCCAAGATGGTGTCACAGCCGAAAGCCATCCGCGTGCTCCATTTGGAGACATACAGTGCTGCTATAATTTCGTGCACCTTTTTCAAAATATGCAGCAGCGTGATTGTCTAAAAATCTATGTAGTGTCCCATGAAAAAATCTATTTTTAGTTCCCTAAAGCAACAGTTTATTTAACTGTAATTCACGACTCTTTTTCTAGATATGAAGAAAAACTCGCTGTTACTTCAATGTTATCAATGGCGGCGATTAGATTCTACAAATGGACGGATGGAGGGATTTGGCCCCATATTCAAGGGATTTGCGAATGCTTCACGATTATGTGTGTTTCGACAACACTGAATTAAACATGCTGCGGATGGAGATAACGACCTTGGATACCCCGTTCGCATATTTCAAAAATGCACATCTGTGTAGCCACCAAGGGAGTGGCTCTTAAGTCGGACCACTGGGCATCCAGTAATATTTCTTTCTCGTCATATGGCCTTTCGCGCGCTTTAAGATTTAAGAAAGATGGTTGAAAATATTTTGCCACGCAATTTTCTGTACAAAATAACTAAGGCATGGCCGATTATTTGCGAAATTTTTATTGCGAAGTTAGATTAAATATAAGCAATTATGAAGATTTCACCACGGGGATTAAAAGAATTTGAAATAAATACAAACACATGTGGGATACTCCCCAAAAATATCCATGTGAAATATTACTTAATAAGTGGGAAATAAGATGAAGAAAGAAATATGTGATAAACATATGAGCCCAAATTCTATCTTTACATAAAGTTATGCATATGAGAAAAATATTTACACCAATCATATATGTAAATAGAAGTCAGCACTTTTTATTGCAGTCTATATTAAAAAGATATTCTGTAATAATAGCCAATGCAGAATATTATTTACAGGGATTTGAGACGCAATTTCGGAAGAACTCTGCATTCGACGAAGTGAACTTTGCATTCGTACGGATTTAGTGTGTAAAATTTCACATTTACTAACTGCTCACTCTTAAATGTACTGTCTACGCAAGAAATACTCATCAAACAGAATGAGTTTACCTTATTCGCAACGAATGTATTCAATTTATTCACATATAACTTTTAAAGTTAACAATGGATATAATCAGATCATACACAATATGTATTTTGAATCTTACTCTTTCAAAATCAAAAGAATGCAAGTACTGAAATAAGAAAACACTAGATTCATTGTAACACTTCCATTTCTTTTCAGCTCAATAATAATAATAACAATAATAACAATAATAACAATAATAACAATAATAATAATAATAATAATAATAATAATAATAATAATAATAATAATAATAATAATAATAATAATAATAATAATAATAATAATAATAATAATAATAACAATAATAACAATAATAACAAAAATAATAATAATAATAATAATAATAATAATAATAATAATAATAATAATAATAATAATAATAATAACAATAATAACAATAACAACATTAATAACAATAATAACAATAATAATAACAACAATAACAATAATAATAGTAACAACAGTAATAATAATAATAATAATAATAATAATAATAATAATAATAATAATAGTAACAACAGTAATAATAATAATAATAATAATAATAATAATAATAATAATAATAATAATAATAATAATAATAATAATAATAATAATAATAATAATAATAATAATAATAAAAACTATACATTTGAATTTCCTTAATCCACAGGTGTTAGTAAATGGATAATATTAAAGGCTAATTATAGCTTGAGTCATTTTTTCGATGTCAAGAGCAATAATGTGCCGTAAACATCAATCCAAATATCAATGCGTGATAAAAATCGCGAAAATGAAATGTCAGCGATTAATTAAACTTATTATACGAAAGCACTATGAGATTTTCTGCTATTACGCCATACATTTATAACTGCGAAACAAATGCAAATTAGCCAGGGTTTTTGCTAAAAAAGCATAAATTTCCCAAAACTACTATGAGAACAAATTATTTTTTGATTTTAATGTAAAAATTCCCCTGTTATTTCATACCTGGATTTGTTTTCTTTTGATATATTGCCTTAATTTCTTTGAAATATTTTAATGTGCACGTATATATACGTTCCTCCAGATATCACAAAATATATTATAGGCCGTATATATACGGCCTTGCCGCTTAGAGGGTTAAAGAAAAGCGTTTATGCCCTGTTACTGCTCATGTCTATCCAAGAACTCTTTGATTAAGTTATGCATTCCCTACAAGCTGTTATCTAGGATACGATAAACTGAGTTTAAGATGAATTTGGTTATCACATGAATGTGTGATCCAGGGGACACACACTGATGGGTTATGAAATATCTTATATACTTCCCCCCTTTAAAGGGCGACTGGCTGCCCAATCACCAAATCCTGGAGTTAAGGAGTTATTGTCCACCACCTTTTAGTTCGGGCGCCACTGTAGAGACATTAGGTTTTTATTTATGTTGGAGACATAAAAAGGGGGGAATGCCCTCGCCGGTACTCGAACCTGGACCTCTCTCGTACACCATTACACCAGTTACACCACGAAAGGATGCTGTAAGCAAGGAGAAAATATTTTACAATGTTTTACTAACATAAGATAAGAAATTTATATTTTTCTAATTTTCACAATTCATTCCTTCATGAACGCCTTTTAGGTATCCAAGCATTTGTGATCTGTTTTTAGAATTCCTATGATGTGGGACAATTTTAGGGAGAAAATCATAATAGATATTGAATACGTTAGAAATTTTAAAAATTTAAATATTGCGCAAGGAAGATTTTGTAAAGAAAATAATAATTTTTTTAATATATGAATATTGATTCTAATATTATGTTAAAAATAAAAAACGAGATTTGAAATATAGTAGGCAAAACGTAAATAATAATAATAAAAAAAAAAAATCGGAAAGCTTTCAGATTTTATATTACGCCCAAATGGGAGCTTTTTTAACGTTTTGTCTGTTAGCTTTATTTATTAAATATCAGGTTATTCGCAGTTAAACCATAAAATTAAGTTCAAAAGCAATATCACGAAATAATTGAAAAAGAGGATAATTTTAGAATTTCCGATACGCAGTTTCACGCGTTGGAGAAAAAATGCTTTTTTTTTTTTCCGCTCAGTGTTGCCATCGATCGCTTTGAAATCGTTGAGTGTGTTAATCAAATATTCGTTAAAGATTCCCAAAATATGAAATAAAACAAATTCCACATTTAGGCTTTCAGATTTCCACATTCGAGTGGAGGACTACACTATTCAAAATTTGATATCTTTAGGTGGCGCTAATATTTGGTGGCAGTAATTTGAAAAGTGAAACACCGTTTATAGTGAAAAAACGCAAAATGCGTAACCGAAACTAATAGCCCTTTTAGACAAATTTCCCCTTTGTGCCAACAATGTAATACGCATAACAAAATCCTTTTTATTGAAAATCTGAAAGTCAAATATTAGACTTTCAATTTAAATTTTGCTTGCACATGAAGAATATTTTCAATATTTAAATGAAAATAAACTGGCTCCCAAATTTTCATTGGATTTAATTTCTTAATTTTTTCTAGTTATTTTCTCAAAATGCTTAAATTATTTATAGTTAAATTTCATTTCAATGCAAGCGAAATGCTCTATGAAAGAAGAGTGTTTCGTCTTGTGAATATTGCTTTACGCTTATGCGCCTTCAAATGATATCCAAATGCGTAACACAAACACATTTATGAATTGGGGTCATCGACATTTTTGAATTGAAAGGCAAATGATACTAGAGTAATTTTCATGCTGAGGAAAACTAAACTGATAGTCATTATCTGTGCAATGACCTAAAAAGCCAGATGTCACGAATGTCGTCAATAGTTACCTTTTGCAAATGTCCAGTAGTATTAATTAAGAGCAGTCTATTGCCAAACACGTTTCTTTATTGCAATATTTTGTATAAGCATTTTGATTTAAAGCAACAAAATGAAAGATTTGTTAAGTTTTTCTAATTCTCAGCTTTGTTCTTGTATCTGGATTACTTAATTTGCAGCATTTTTCACTTAAATTTAATTAACTCTTAATATTATCGTTCAGAATGAAAACTACATCACTCTTAACAGACAAAGTTAGTGCAACTGAGTGATTACGTCCAAGAATAAATTTAGAAATTCTATTTTTTTAAAATAAAACAATTGTTTTTTTCGTTATTTAAAGGATGTTTTTGAGATCTTTAAAGATCTTTTAAAGAAGGATAATTTTCCTCTATCGCAAATCTACACATTAGACTCCAGCAAAGAATACAAGTTCGAATATCCAGACCCCAAAAGCCAGATTTTTAATTAAAAAATATGTATAAATATATTAATTAAGGAAAGGAAGATATTTTAATACCGAGAGAGAACAGATTACAAATAAAGTAATGGGTCTTATTTTTAACTTGCTCTACATTTTACCCGTATTTGAAATAAAACATCAAACTATATAATGAGCCACCCAACCGGGATAGTGATGGTTAGTGAGTCTGACTGACGTACAGAAGGCTCAAGGTTCAAATCCCCTAAAAGGCATGGATGTTTGTAAATATAAGTGTCTGTGCGGCATGGGGGCACTCTGAAACTGATGCACGAAGCAGCGAGCAGAAAGTTCTCTCGAGAGGTTGGTGGTAAGGGAAACCCTCGGATCCGTCCCCTCAGAGTGCTCTCCATCAACATTGGGTGAGGAAGTATATGGTGCTCAAGGCTCTAGCCAACGACAAGCACGATATTTGACTCCTAGCCACTACGAATGTCTGGGCTTCTTCTGATGTTCTTGTTAGCCAAGTGACATAAGTCACAACAGCGCAACATACAACATTATGAAGGATCCAAGATTCAATTTCAACTAGAATTCAAAATTTATTTGATTGTTAAAACTTCCTCACGATATAATTATAAGATTAGTATAAAATTTCGACTAGCGTAAGCGGGATTCATCACAGCACACATAACAAATATAAAATCTAATATTACTTAACTTGTTTTAACTTTTCTATTTAAACTCATTCATAAAAGAACCGAAATGAATAAACAAAAGGAAATGATAAACTAAACAAAAATGAACAAATTTCAAATTCAAATTATGGCTTCCACATGCCCATATTCTATGGAGCTAAGTACCATTGTTTTATCACAGTGCGAGAAATAGACATACATTCATGCAGATTCTTCATTATTTAATTTCTTTAATTATAATGCAGGGCTCTAATATTTGGTGGGAACAAATTGATATGTGATTCGCCGTTTACAGTTTTCAACGCAAAACCCCAAAACGAAATTAGAAAAAAAGTCCTTCAGGGCAAATTGCCCCTTTGTATTAATAATTAGCAGCTTAACATTTCTAATAACAGGGTTTAGAAGCAAAAACCATTTCGGACTTTAAAGGAATTACCACTGAATTAGCAGGTTGTGGTGTTTTCAGACATTAAATTTCAAGTGCAGCATAATAAATAATAATCAATTATTATTTTCAATAACGGATTAAGTTTAGTTTTGTTTTTTCTATTTGAAAAATATTAAAGCTTTTTCAATTTCAGTAAATTGATATTGAATCATCACCTTCCTTTAATATCATTATGACGTAAAAATATAAAATAGCAATAATTTTCCTTCTCCAGTTTACATAGAAGAGGCATTACTATTACAGGTTTTTTTTTAATGTATATTAAATTTTTGATTGCAAAATGAATTTACCAACATATTAAGAATAAAAAAAACTAAGCTGTAATAATAAAAAACTATACCAACATACTAAGAATAAAAAACCTTTCTGCTTTAAAAGTGATTGAATTTTGTGGTTTTTATGTCTCGGTTAAAGATTTTATGCCTTTAGTTAATAGTGCATGCAATGGTAGACTTATCAACAATTTAAAAATTTAAATAGCCAGTTAAGCCTAATGAACCACGATTTGTTTACATCTGAAACTCAGTAGAATACTGAATTCAGTTTTTGCACCTTAAATGTCTCTTTGCCGTGTGGGCCAAAAGTAAACATCCAATTTTGTGCACCAAAACATCTGCCTTCTTGCCCGCTGGCTGAATTTCTTGTTTTTGCGTAGAAACTCTACGCAAAAACAAGAAACAAGAAAAATTAAAATAAAATTTTTTTTATTGTTTTAACTGTATTTGGTGTTTTATGTTTTTTTGTATTTTACAATTTTTGATGAAGATGTTTTGAACTTTTATGTATTTTTTGTTTTGCCTCGAAGTGAGGACCGAGTTAATTGAATGAGAAATATATCTCTAATGAAATTCGAGGAAATAAGTTTAAATGTGTATAAAAATGTGTATAATTTAATAGGCCGTACAAGGAAGTCATGTGGTGTCCACATCAGATTATTTAATAGTGTTTTTCTTTTTATGCTAATAAAACCATAATTTTGGGAAATTTTATTACAGCTGTAAAATTTTCATTGGCTATGGGTTTTGATTTCATATGCGTAGTTTAGTATGATTTCGGCTTTTGTGTTACGGAGAAGAAAAAGCAGTAGTTACTTGAAGGCATTAAATGGGTCGTGTCCTACATCTCTCTTCAACTGCAAATTCCGATTTATTTTTAAAATACGTGACGTCAGTATTCTCTTTTTAATCCAAAGAAAAAAGCTTTTGTTTCCATAAAAGATATAACTTCTTTTGCCCGTAACTGAGAAAGCTTCACAAAAACGCTAAACATGTATTTGAAAATCATATGACATGAAACAAAAAAGACGTTTTCTGTTTAAGAAGCTTTGTAATAAATTTAGATATTAAAGTTTCTTTATGTATGGAATTAAAATTTCTTTGTTTGGAATAAGTCTTAAACTGAAATGACAAATATTTCGTAAGTTTAATATACTATGTAACATTCCTCGAAACAAATATATAACTTTCCATAAAATTATGTTTGTTTGTAAGATGAATTTACCTTGCTGTTTCATCTATGATTAAATTCCTTCTTTCTTGGATGCTGACTATATTACAAATTATCGTTCCCCCCCCCACAGCGTCCTTTCGTGGTGTAACTGCCTGTCGTGCTTCTCATAGCTCTACAAGTATAATAATATTTTCTTTTGTTATGATAGAAGGTGAATTAAAAATGAAATTACAAAAGATTTTTTTGATAAGCTAATTAAAATGGTAGCGTCTAAATTTTTTAAAAAATAAATCTATGCAAAAAATCTTAAAATATATAGTTTATGGAACTAAATCTTAAGTTTTTCTATCTATTTATTTTAATTTGTTTAATTGTTGCTCTATTTATTCGTTTTAGTAATTAATTATTATTTCTATTTATTTGTTTAATTTTTTGTTTTAATTTATGTAGAAGTAGTTTCACAATTGTTAGAAGTATATTAATATTTTTAGATGTTTTTCAAAAAATCTTTCAGTACTTGTAGTGACCCAGATCTATTAATTTCTTTCACAGTTCAGTACATTATTTTTAAAGAATATACTTAAAGGATACTAAAATTATAATTCAGGTATTTTTTGATCGTGCAATAAAATCTTAATTGATATGTTTAATAAATTATTCAAGCTTAACATGCTTTAAAAAATGTGCAGTTTTTGAAGATTTTTTTTTAGATAGGTAAGTCACTCTTGACGAAAACCTCCAACATCACAACCTTTTACTTTCGTCGACAATCAAAATTGGAAAGGAATAACATCACAAATTCTTCTTTTGCAATTGAAAAGAAATTTTTTCGTTTTTGTGTTTTTGAGAGAAAATGAAACAAACAAGTTTACATTTATTTTTAATAAAGAATTTATCAACAGTCGTTTACGAATATTATGTTTTTATTTTTTTGTACAAAATAAAGTATGTATTGTAATCACGAAAAAAGTCGGGTATCATATTACAATGAAAATAGCCATTTTTACCCCTCCCCAATCCATCTAAACTATGTTCTTGCATCACATCTGTACGTACTGGCAGAATTAAAGGACCCTTTTTCCCCAAAACGGATTATAAAATGAATTTAAAATGGATTCAGAAGAGATATTATCGCGTCGTCTTTTGATTTTTATTTTGTATAATATGTATTATATAACTAAGATACCCTCTTGGAAAGTTATTCGTAGAAATGATCCTTCTGCACTCTTCAAAGCACATTACTTTTATGTCCTTTCATAGTCACTTACCTGTGGAATTACTGTCTTTGAGAAAGCAAAAAATATTCCTCATTTAAATATATGAACCAGAAGAATAACTGACTGGGTCTACATTGCAGTAAATGAATAAAAGCTGTCAGTTTTCAGTTGCCAAAGTAATATAAATAAACAGGCCAACTGCATGAAATATAGGTCGGATATAAAGTTGAAAATTAAGATATCTAGGGTAATTCTGATAAGAGAGAGCCAGAAATCAAACTTAGCACTTTCTGTGTAAAAGGATTAATGCTAAATTTTTCAGACGCTTTTCCAATTAAATAAAGCAAATTCAAAACGAGACAAACTTATTTTGGTTAAGTTAAAAATAAAAGTTAATAACAATAACTCTATTAATTTGCCCGTATAGCTATTAAAACTCAAGTATCTCAAGTGAACAAACGTAATGAATTTAAATAAAAACTTCAATGAAATAAGATTATTTATTTATATTTCATAAAACCAAGAATCACAATGCTTCATAAAAAATAAGTAAAGTGATTGGCAGTTGCGTGGATTATCATCAGTTACCCTCTACTGGACGTAATACCAACAATAACACTTGAAAGAATCTTTTAAGTGTTTAGAGACATTAGGTTATTTTGAAGCAGGAGACGTGATAAGTGTGCAATGTCCTCTCGGGGACTCGAACTTGGATCTCTCGAATACGCGCCGAGTGTGCTACCGCTATACCACGAATTCATGCTGGAAGGAGGTAGAAAATATTTTATATATCGAGTCAATATATATATATATATATATATATATATATATATCAAAATATCGAGTGTGCTACCGTTATACCACGAAGGCATGCTGGAAGGAGGTAGAAAATATCTTATATACGCCCCCCTTTTAAAGGGCGCCTGTGTATTAGGGGACCGAATTGCCAAATCTTAGTGGTGACGAATTATTGTCCACCACCTTTAAGTTCGGGCGCCATTTGTAAAGTCGTTAAACTGTTTTTTATACAGGAGACATGAAAGAGGAGCAATGCCCGTTTAAATAACGTATGTGAAAATAAAACTGACAGAATGTGTCATCGTAAGTCCATTAAAAAAGAAACTGTTAATTAAAAAATGAAAAGAGTATAAACGGAATACGAATGAAATGAAAGATTTTTTTTTTAATCCACAAGAAATTCTACTAACTTCTCAACTTTGCATAATTCTTATTTACTTCAATTTTATTATTTTATAAATGATGAAAAGTTAATAAAGCGGAAAAAATAGTTGTGGAATGCAATTATAAAGTCGTAGCTACATTTCCAAACTTGCGAAAGATAATAATAACAATAATATTTTGCCAAAACATTTAATTATGAATTCATGTAAATATGATGACTGAATCACATAAATTATAAATAGAATATGGAGCTTTTTAATATAATGTTTACCAATCCGTTGATACGTTTCATATAGGTCAAGATTTACAAGTAGGACGTCATGTTCTCGTTTCTAGACACGAGTTTTAATTCAAGTGACAATTTTTAAGATGCTATCATTTCACTAAACAAGCTCACATTGGAGGAGAAATAAGGTTAATTCAAGGCCACAGTTTAACCGAAGATGTTCTAACAAGGCCAAGCACAAATGTCTCTGAGTATAACTGATCGCGTTTGTATCTTTATTTTTATACAATGTGATTATCCTTTCTCTGCAAGGCGATTAACTGAGCTTACACTAATCAGAAATTAAGATCCAAGCAGTTTTACTTGAATTATTTACTTACAGATTGTTTGGAGCGAGAATTATTAGCAAAAAATCTTGACCTTTTTCTCCCAACTGTCTGGGATTTAACTGATCTGGGATTATAGTATCTTAAAAATTAAATAAAGCAAAGCTTGTCCTTCATTTTTGGCAATGTGCCTGGTAAAGAATATGCGTTAATTTTACTTACTGCGTAGAAAAGAATTTTCTCACATTCAGAACGCATATTGCTTACCCGTTGTTTACATGAAAAGCTGCGGTTTTGAGAAAGACGTGTCTGAGATGCTTTAGAAATGATTATATAATATTTCCTTTGCTTAATTCTACCTGCTCTTAATTTCATTCCATGCGCTGCTGTTATTGTAAAAAAGCGCTGAATGACTGTTACGATTTAGAGAAGATTCAGAACATTTTATTGGCCAGCGAAGTTGACGTAAGATGCGATGCAGATGTAGTTCAGTCAATTATGACGATATTAATTTTTAAATAGAGGAAAGGATTAAAACATGTAAAGTCTATTAGGTTATTTTGAAGCAAGAGACATGACAAATCCGCAGTGTCCTCGCCGGGACTCGAACCTGCGTCGATTTGGCTACCGATTTCACCATGAAGGCATGCAGAAATGCATCGTTCATACATTCGCTAGACGTGCAACATCCTGTGCGTATTTTTACGTCTGTGCATGTTAAGGTTCTAATACAGGTTAACGTCCTATGCGTATTCTTACGACACAAAATAAGCACAGGGATAATCCTTATCAGCATTTTAATTTTTTAACTATCAATGTTACACAAAAAACTTACAGTATGACCTGCTGTTTAGTTTCCAGAATAACAAATGACAGATTTTTTTAATTTAAAAATAAAAAAGAACAGTTGAATTTACAAATTAAAGTCATACATAGACAGTCATTCATTTAAATGGACTATTTTTCAGAGAACGAAGTAAAGCTCAAAGAAACAGAGTTCGGAGCTTAGTGTTAAATGAGTCAGAATATTTTTTTAAAAAAAAGTTATCCAGAAAACGGGAAAAGAACGTTGTTGTCATCGAAAGAATTTACAATCTTGTAACAAAAATAACTATTTCTTAATTTTTATAGTTCAGAAACGCACTTCATAATCTGAAATTATCTCAAAAATCTCTGCGAAAAAAATGTCACGGATTTCGCTGCAATATTCGCATGCAATTTTTTGTCACTTAATTGCATGCGTACGAAGCTTGCAAGATATATTTTCCAGATAGAACTTCTATAATGGACTCGGCTTCTCAAAACAGTAAAGCTATAACGGCGTGCACATTCATTTGCTATAAGAAACCACATATCTAATGCAAGTCTGTTGGCAGAAGCTTCTTATTATGCCAGAACTGAACTTTTCGCCTTGTTATGAGAAGCGAAACTTTGAGCAGTGGAATCAACTCCTACTTTCACGTTTTAATCTACACTACTGGCAATTAAATTGGCAACACGAGGAAGGAATGATATGATGAACGTCAAATCACATGAAAGAAGAAGAAATTGGATATGCAAATGGTTAGAATTTCAGCGCATTTAGACGAAGGAGGGAGAAATGACACTTGAAGCACTGCATAAAAGAAAAGTTGTGTAGTCGATTTCTCATTCGGAAAGCGCTTTGTAAGGTCGGAGTTTGCTCATATGGTGTTATGCCTCGAGTAATAATAAGAAATGCTTACCAGCAAGTGTCGGAATTCAATAGAGGCAGGATCGTTGCCTGTCGAGAGTGTTGATCATTATTTACATGATATCGCCCGTCGCACTCGTCGATATCCAACCACTCTCATGCGAATATGGTGTCAATGGATTGATGAGGGTCATACTGAACGGCATGCAGGGCCTCAACGCCCTTCCATGACTAACGCCCGAGAGGACAGACATATTGTGAGGTCAGCCCTGCAAAACCATATCACAGACCATTAGTCAGGAAATGGGGATGTTTGCACTACGCCCAGTATCATTTCGTACAGTATCCATTCATTTTAATGGCCAGCAGTGTAATTAGTTGAGCTTGCAGCCATAAATACAGAAATTTACAGCTCTGTATCAGTTATTTTCAGTATCTTTTCTTATCTTAAAATACAAAGAAATTTTAGTGTGCTTAATAATTTCTTACTTCTTAAAGTTGCATTTCTTAATATACATATAAATACAAAGTATACAAAGCCCACAAGAGAAATAAAGTGAATAAATAAAAAATTAAAATAAAGGGAATACTTATGTAACGGAATTATCATCAAAAGATAGCTTCCAGTACAGGGTTTCTCAAAAAGGAGAAATTGCCTCTAGGGGGAATTTAATAGTCTCAGGAAGGAGGAATGCGGTTATCTTTTTTAGTTACCACTTAAATATTTAGTTTTAATTTACTAATATAAAAGAATACATTTATTCAAATTTTGTTATCTATCGACATTTTGCAATTTTTCCCTTGTTTAATTAAAAAATAATCTAATCTAAAATAAATGTAAATGCATTTTCCGAGTTTTGGGAAGGAGGGGAGGGAATGATCAAGGGGGTGGAAGGGATGTGTGGGGTAAAAGAAGTTTGAAAACCACTAGTCTATTATTTTTTATGTTTTAAGCAGTTTAACATAAACTGATAAAATGGTCTCTGTTTATAAATTAGACAAAATCTAAAAACGAACTGTATGAGTATTTCACAATGAAAATCAGAAAAAAATCTAAAATTTTAATTATAACAGTTTATTTTAAAATAGTTAATGGAAACTGCTTCTTTTAAGTTGAGTGCCAGAACTTAAAGAAGAATTAGTATATCTGTACTTAGCAGTGAAAATATCTTTGTATCAGATTAATTTCTTCTTTAATAAAGATCAGAGTAAAAAACCCATTTTATTAAGAAATAAATAATAAATACACCCCTATTTCTGTTGATTAAACTTGATAGGTTGACACAAGAATCTGGGTAGGTGAATTTCTGAATAATTTATAGGTGTATGTATACCTAATACTGAATTTCTGTAAGAGCTTTTGTGTACTCAATTTCTGCAGTAATATTTAAATATTGCCTGTCTGCAATAATATTAAATGTAGAGGCGAAATGCTAGCTCCACATCTCTTCCCATTTTAAGAAAAGTAGAATTAATGTGATAAATTAAACATAACTAGCACAGAAAGCGTATGATAAGGTAAAATAAGTACAGTACCTTATCATACAGTATGATAAGGTAAAAAAAAATTGAATAATTACAAATTGACTTGATCCCTGAGGTTTGATTGATTACGGCAAAGCACATTAGGGCTATCTTCCTAATGGAAGGGATGCCTTGATGGTGAACTTTCTAAAGGAAATGGTTCGTTTACATGTTACACATGGGGAATATCACGAAAACGCCAACGCAGCCAGCCCGTTCACCTGAAATCGAACGTAGGTCGGAAATACCAGTGTTCAGCAATTTTACCGCAAGGCCGCTAATGAGCTGACTTGATCCCTGAGTTAACAAATAAAATTTCGTTTTCTGTGTAATACATGATTATGTTCTGCTCTATATATGTGTTTTGGCCAGTAGTACAAAGCAACATCTCAACTTAATAACATTTTTACGTTCATTAAAATGATTGATTTTAAATGTTTTAAAATTAAAAAAAACTGTTTGTATAGTTTGAAAGGTAATGAACTTGGTTAGTTATTAATTATCTTTCCAACGAAGATGAATCTCTCGTACCTGGAGGTTTAAAGTGGGTAATAGCTGTTAAATCTTGCGATATTCAGTTAAAAATGTATAATAATGCTTACACGATAACATCTTCTTTAACAACTTACATAAGTGCTTTGTAGCTGTTAAATGTTTATAAACACAGTGAATGCAATTGACGTTGAAAAATTTTTAATTGTATTTTAGCTATAAATCTTAAAAATTAGAGCATGATTGCAAATTACATATTTTATTGAAATACTGCTTTAAACAATTTTGGAATTACAAACGTATTATGCTTGAGAAACATACATTCGTAAGAATAAGTCCGACCAAAAAAAGTAAGATTATCGTAATTATCATAAAAGTTCATTCTATTTGTTTAACCCGATTACTGGGTGAACTGCAAAGGCTGAACTGGAAAGAAGGGCAGCTCTGTTTACTAACTTTGGCAGAACAAAATAAGGTTACTTATTTGCTTTATTTTATTAAAAGCATTTCCCTGCGTAAATGAAGTAAAATGGTTTTGCTTTGTAACATAATTCAGCATTGTTATCAGGTAAAATATAAAATGTAAAAAATAAAACATTAGATAAAAAGTATCCTAAATCCAAGGCATTTTGCATCAAAGACATTAACTTTTTTTGCTTCTTTCTAGGTATTGTTGATGCTATTTCCGATGCTGAAACTTTGAGCAAATTGGTTTGAAATAAATCAAAATGGACAACACAGAGGAAAAAAGCAATGGTGCAAGTTTATACTGCATCTCTCCGGGGAAGCTGTCACAAAGTACAGCGGTATTAACAGACTCGAAATCTGAAAAAACAGCTCAATCCAGCTTGGATGAGGAGGAATTATTGTGTGGCATAGGATCATGGACCCCAAAATGGATTCAATGGGCTGCCAATCCTAAACTTTTCTTATTTTTTTACTCGATGGCGGGACTGGTTCAAGGCGCTCATTTCACATATTTGGTGGGTTGTATGTCTACTCTGGAGAAGAGGTTTGCATATGACACCAAAAGGAGTGGTCTTATTATGATTGCTGATGAAATAGCACCAATAGTTCTAGGCGCCTTGATTGGTTATTTTGGTGGAATAGCACATAGACCAAGATTGTTAGGATTTGGTATGTTTGTAGGTTCGCTGAGCAGTTTCCTCATGGCTCTTCCTTACTTTATGTATGGCGCAGGGCGATTCGACGAAGCTTTCTTACGCCCTGCTTCAAGTATTTCCGGTGTCAATGCTCAGTTTTGTGATAAAAATTACAATGAAATACCAGAAGTCTGTTCAAGGACTGTAACATTTCCCGTGCTAATGACTTTTATTGGAGGGAATTTCTTGAAAGGTCTTTCAGGACTTATATTTTATACCATCGGTACAGCATACTTAGATGACAGTGTTAAGAAAAAGAACAGTCCCATGTACCTTGGTAAGTAGAAAATTATTTACATTTTTTTTGTAAGCTAAGTCGGGGGGTATGAAAAGAATTAATTTGCAGGGTATTTTTATTTAATTTTATTTAATTATTTTATTTAATTCATTTATTCGTATGTCTTTTCATTTAATTCTTTTATTTAAATTGAAATATTCTGGGATCTAGAATAATTACTGGGGATCATTGTAAAGTAATAAAACCTAGTTGATATGAGATTATTTATTTTAATATGAATGTGATACCAGTTTTTATATTATCATTTTCTCCCGTTTCACGTGCATAATATTTGGAAAAAAAAATGGTTTGGAGCATTGTTAAAGGAAATTTTTTAACGTTTTGTATTTTAAACAAAAAAAAAAAGTGTTTTAAACAGAAGAAAAATGCATATACTATTTTTATTTTCAAATCAAATGCTTTTATTAAAATACATTGCTTTTATCCTTTTAAAATCTTCATTATGTGTTTCTGTTTTTTCATTCTTTCTTTCTATTTTTGACTTCCTTGTACGAAGTAAAGAAAGTATTGTAATCGCGAAAAATTTCAGATATCATATTTCAACGAAAATATCCATTTTGACCTCTATCGAATGAAATTTAACGATGATTTCGGGTGACATCTGTACGTAAGAACAGAATAAAGGACTTTTTCCCCCCAAACGGATTGCAAAATGATTTTAAAATGGACTCAGAAGAGACTTTTTTCGTATATATACGTATATATATACGCATGTAAGTACGTATGTACATCTCTACGTATCACATGTATCTTACATAACATCTCATGTATCTTGCATAACTCAAAAACGATCCCTTTTTGGTTGCAATCGGACTCGCTCTGCTACTCGGCTTGGTGAGCTCAGTTTGTTTTTATTCTTATATATTGGTAAATTGTGCATTTTTTGCTTTAAAAATGATTGTATTATGTTGTTTTTATGTTCTGGTTAAGGTTTCTATGCCTTTACGTAATCTGCATGCAATATTTGTAGAAGTATGAATAATTTAAATATTAAGTGCGGCTAAGCCTAACTTAGAAGCAGTATTTGTTTACGTTTGAAACTTAGCAGAATATTGAATTAAGTCAGTTGCTGCACCTTCAGTGTCTTTCTGTCAGTCTTTTTATTGTTCTTGTCGGTCTTTCTGCAGCTTCAATGCCATTTTGCTCAGTGGGACCAAAACGAAACTTTTTGTTTTGTGCACCTGTAACGTTGCGCGCCTCCAACTTGCACGCAACCAAGAGGTGACTGTGACAACTGGATAAAATACAGAATCTTGTGAAGGGTTTAAGTCCCTTTTTATTCAACGTAATAAATTACAATTGCGTTCTCTTGAAGCTTACAGACGGTGCCAACTTGGCAGTCAAATAAAAATAATAACCTGAAAAGAAAATAAAGACAAGATTCTAGCTACGAGGCTCTCTAAAATAACTAACTCACCGCGTTTTACAATACCGCTGCTAATTCAGCAGACTTGAAACTCACTTGAACGATTAACACTACTTCCCGCCAAGCACATAGGCCGAAACGCGGGGTTCTTCAATTTCTCGCTAACTACCTCTGCGCTCGTGAAGTAAGAATATCACACACCGAACTTGTTTCCTTCTATTTAAATCATAATACTTCCGCTGATAATTTGAATACTTGCGCGTTCTACTCAAATTTACATATTCTGGCATTGGCAGTTCCAGGGGAAAGTAAGGCTTGACAGGAAAGATAGTTTAAACTTAAAATAAATGTTAGTTAAAATAAATATAAACCCTACACACCGAAAAATCTGCCTTCTTGCCTGCATGTCGAATTGCTTGTTTTTGCGTTTAAACTGTCATTTTAATTGTAAAAATTGTTTTTTAATTGTTTTAACTGTATTTGGTGTTTTATATCTTTCTATATCTTTCAATTTTTAATGAAGATATTTTGAGAGTTTTTGTATTTTTGCCTTGCCACGAACTGAGAATTGAATGAATTGAATGAGAAATATATCTCTAATGAAATTCGATGAAATAAGTGTAAATAGGAAAAAATGCGTATAATTTAATATTACGTACAAGCATAAGTCATGTGGTGTACACATCAGATTTTTTTCGCAGTTGAAAATTAATCAGAAAAAAGAAATCTGCATGACAGATGAGCATCTACACTCTCTGATGAAGATAATTTCTAGTAATTTCTTTCCAAGGCTACAAACTTTATCAGAAACGAAACGTTATCAATCTTCAAGCTGCAGCACGAAATAAAAGAAGTTTATAATTATTTACGCACAAACATGTACATTTTTGTTTATGATTATAAGAGAAAGAGTCTAAGTTGTCATGATTTATTCTTAATCTTATTATACACTTGTCTATATATTTCTCTTGTTTTATTATATTTTGTCCCACTCGTAAAAGTTTCTCTGAAAATTTACAATTTTCATAATTTCTTTCAATAAAAATTAAAGCAAGTTATTTAATTATTAGAACTATTTTAAATAAAAGTCAGGCAGAAAATCTAATACTTAATTGTCAATATATTTGTGTTACAAAATGTAGCCAACAAAACTGTTGGCCAGGTACCAAATCCGAATGGGATGATATTATTATTATTAGCTCAAAGGGCGTTGGGTCAGAAGGGCTATTAATTTCGTTTTGACATTTTGCGTTGATTTACTATAAACGGCGAATCATTTTTTTAAATTGTTGTCACCAAATATTAGAGCCAAATATTATATGTAAAGAAATTAAATAATGAAGAATCTGCATAAATGTATGTATGTTTCTCGCATTGTGAGAAAACAACGGCAACTAGAACCATCAAATGTTTACAATTTTACTCATAAAAACAGAGCTACTTCATATTATTTTAAATATAAATAACAAGAGAAATAAAAAATTATTTGATTAATAATTATAAATACTTCGTTTTGGGTCCGTGTATCACGAGAAATTTTGTCAAATTTTAATTTTAATTTTGTGGAACTCTTAGAGGAGTTACTTAGAACAGTAGGGGGTTCGCGAAAGACTAATATAAAAGGAAGTAATCGTACCAAGAGATATATGAAATTCTTTTTACTGAATGGTGACTACTGTGCCAAAAGACTGAATTTAATTCAGTGTTATTCAGGAAAACATTCTTTGAAGCATATTGCTTTGCAATATTCTAAACAGTAAAAGTTACTGAATGGTGACTACTGTGCCAAAAGACTGAATTTAATTCAGTGTTATTCAGGAAAACATTCTTTGAAGCATATTGCTTTGCAATATTCTAAACAGTAAAAGTTACTGAATGGTGACTACTGTGCCAAAAGACTGAATTTAATTCAGTGTTATTCAGGAAAACATTCTTTGAAGCATATTGCTTTGCAATATTCTAAACAGTAAAAGTTACTGAATGGTGACTACTGTGCCAAAAGACTGAATTTAATTCAGTGTTATTCAGGAAAACATTCTTTGAAGCATATTGCTTTGCAATATTCTAAACAGTAAAAGTTACTGAATGGTGACTACTGTGCCAAAAGACTGAATTTAATTCAGTGTTATTCAGGAAAACATTCTTTGAAGCATATTGCTTTGCAATATTCTAAACAGTAAAAGTTACTGAATGGTGACTACTGTGCCAAAAGACTGAATTTAATTCAGTGTTATTCAGGAAAACATTCTTTGAAGCATATTGCTTTGCAATATTCTAAACAGTAAAAGTTACTGAATGGTGACTACTGTGCCAAAAGACTGAATTTAATTCAGTGTTATTCAGGAAAACATTCTTTGAAGCATATTGCTTTGCAATATTCTAAACAGTAAAAGTTACTGAATGGTGACTACTGTGCCAAAAGACTGAATTTAATTCAGTGTTATTCAGGAAAACATTCTTTGAAGCATATTGCTTTGCAATATTCTAAACAGTAAAAGTTACTGAATGGTGACTACTGTGCCAAAAGACTGAATTTAATTCAGTGTTATTCAGGAAAACATTCTTTGAAGCATATTGCTTTGCAATATTCTAAACAGTAAAAGTTAACAAAAAAAAATAATAATAATAGAAATTAGTCAATCGCAAGAGTGAGCTATATACAACTTTGAAAATTGTTGTACCGTAGTGGTTTCGAGTCTGTTACACTTGAAAAGTTTTCTATGAAAATGTCAAGTTATTCTCTGTCTCTTTAGGTTACATTAGTTTAATAAGCCAAAGAATAAAGGCATTGAACTTTTTCTACCGTTTAAACTTTATACATTACAACAATGTTTTTACCTCAAATGGGCGTTAGCTCAGAAGGGCTATTAGTCTCAAAACGGCATTTTGCGTCGAATCACTTTTCTGGTTGTTGCCACCAAATATGATCGGCCTGTATTATATTTAAAGAAACACAGTAGTGAAGAATTTACATGAATGTATGTATGTTTCTCGCATTGTGAAAAAACAAGGGTACCTAGAGTCATAAAATTTTGATTAACTTAGTCGTCCAATCAAACACGGGCACTTGGAAGACCGAATTTGGAATTTGTTTTATTGCCTGTTTCATATTTTATAAAGCATCAACGAATTTTTTATTAACAAGTAATATAAAAAAAATTTAATGTCAATTCCTACTTAGGTCAACAAAGAAAAATTTTATTTTAGTTACTTTTTATTAACATTTTTTCGTTTCTAATTTATGAAGCTGATGGTGGTCTATAATTTCTCATTCTATCCATCTCTTGTAATGCTTTATTATTGCAAGGAACTTTTCCAGTGAGTTTCGAGCAATCCAATTCTTCAATATTCCGTCTAATGATTTCATACGACTCAACGTGACATACGCTTGACCTGCGCGATGGTTTCGTCCTAGATATATTAGTACATAATCTACAGTGCTATTTGTTTATTTTAATAAGCAAAGGACATTTTGAAGGATTATATTTTAAACATATATTATTATCACGTTAACGTAGAAATATGGGGAGAACTTTCGCTACATAATGGGACATGACATCCGTTTCATCCAACTCTATAAAACTACAATTCTTTGATTCCATACATTTTAAAAATATTTAGAACTCTGTCTTACTTTTGCCACTTAGTTTTGTTAAATATTACAATCCCATTTATCACAGTCATGTACTATTATTTATAAGTTGTTATAAAATTAATTTTTACAGCACGGGAGAATTCGTAATAAATGGTCATTATTTGTAAGTCTTATAATATACTTAACAGCATATCTTTAGTTCCGATAAACAGGAATAAATAAGTAGGAATTGTTTTTAATATGAAAAAAACTGTACTATCACCAAGTGTTATCCACTACAAGTTAAAAAAATATATTTAAACTTTAGTGGATGAATAAAAAGTATTTTATTAACGATTGAAAATTTGAACAAGATATAGGTAGCGTGGGAGCTAATAGTAGGAATTTAAAAAAACTCAACGATTTCAAAGCGAGCAGTGGCAACACTGTAGAAAATAAAACATTTTTATTTCCAGCGCGCGAGACTGTCTATGGGAATTTCTAAGGATATGTTGTTTTTAAATACTATTTTAACATAAAGTGGAGTCATCCCATAGATCTCGAACGTACTGTCGAAACATGTATGCTTCCGTAAATAAAAAATAAAAATAAAAATAAAAATAAAATAACCCGCTTAGTTATAATATGAAATCTGAAAGCTTACAGATCTTGTTTTTATTTCATAATTTATTTATTTATTTTCATCTTAAGGCTTCAAAACTGCTTAGCAAAATGACTTTTTCTTGATCTTGCTTCATCTTTTTTCATGAGTAGAAATAATGTACTTTATGTTTTACACCTTTATATAACTTACAAAAATGAATGTACTCATTACCAAATTCGATTTAAGCATCTAAAATATCCTTATAATAATACTAACAAGTAACAAAATTCCTGGTTTAATGGCAAACTAATTTACTACAATATTTGCGAAGCAGATAAATTTTATAGGCTGCTTTAATGAAAAAAATGAAAAGGCTATTCTTGTACATTAAGTTTAACATGAAATATAGTGAAATTACCATACGACGACTATTCATTGTTCCAGATGATATTCCCCTTTTCTGGAAGTGATCGCTTTACAGAATATTGTTGCGTGCTTACAAGTTCATAGTAGATTGAATTCAGAAGTCTGATAATTGATTAATAAAATTTATTCTTATCAAAAGAAATGCATCACAACTCTGGAATTTTCCTCAGAAATATTACTACAACTGTTCGCAGTATCACGCAGTATAATCAGTTATTATTCTTCAAATTACTAAGAACATTAAACGCAACGCGATGCAAAGCGCATCTAAAGAGAAAGCTAAACCGATCTTACGCTGAACTCGCAACAATAGCAACAACAGCAACCAACTGACTGACTAAACAACTGAAAGCAAGCCTTAAGTTTTCAACCGGCCACGAGATATGTCTATACTGGAAAATAATACGAGGGTGGAATTACGGTTACAACTAACATAGTGGTCTATTACATTTATTCAATTTCTATATATATTATGGTGATAAAGAGACCGGACCAAAATGTCGCCAAATGATCACCAAATTGGCAACTTTTGACGAGTCATCGCCAAATTACCGAGATACTCGTTTACTCAATGAGATTTTCCTTTTCGCAAAAGTCTAAGCCAAAGGATTTGTTTCTCAGAAAAAGATAGACATGCATTCAGAAAGTTAGAATCGATTTTTAATTCTTTTCGGCATAGTTTACTCTTAAAATTTTTCTCCCGTTACATTACACAGAAACAATACAACAATTTTACTTATAATTCTACTAAAATTACATAACTAAAATTACCTGAGTACAAAAGTCGTAATAATATAATTATCTGTGATGTTCAATCCTGTTATTTAAATTTATTCTCATAAATACTGGTCACTGTCTGAAGTGGCCCGTCTTAGGAAAATTAATATGACAGCTTTTACACCTTTTCATGATTTTCATGCATTAAATTAGTCATAAGAAGAATTGTACATTATCTTAGGAATATAAATCATAAGATACAGCAAACTGAAAACTATCTGAAATTTTGCAATTATTAATAGCAACTTCGAATTTTTGCTAAAGTTCTTAAGAGCACAACACATTCAGTATTGCCAGATGATATCAGAATCAGGTTAGTTTGCGAGACTTGTCAGAACCTAAAGTCCTATTGACAACTGCATCGTAAAAGATAAAAAGTGCGTCGACTTTTGAATAATTTACCTTTAGAGAAATGGAGAAGAAGTGTAAAGGTCTCATAGATGATAATTTTCGTTGTTCAAATAATATTAACAACAAGCCTCTGCCAACGAATGACTGATTTCTTCGTGCACTAAAATTTATTATACCTTTCTCCTAAAAATTATCAAACTGAAACGGTTGTATTAGCAAAGCTTAATGGGAAGGAGGGTAATATGTTTACGATGTTTATTCTGGAATTTCCAAATGCAGATCAGATATCACAGATTGTTATTGTTGTTATTGACTAAAGCTCGCTTGTCTGACCTATAGTCAGCCCAAGCCGACGAAATTTCTCGTGGCAAGGAGCGCAAGATGTCTGTCGTTGGCAACAGCTCTGAGCACCTTACAGATGACAGAGCAACTTAGCTCAGTTCCACCACAATTTTAAGGGAGAGTCCCCCGGAGGGTCTCCCACACTTCGTATTCTACCATCAACCTCTCAAGAGGATTTTCGACTCGCCACATATTTAGAGTGTCCCCTCCCTGCCGCATGGACACTATACATTTACAAACATCCATGCCTTCTTCGGGATTCGAAGCGGCACCTTCGGCACAGCAGTCAGCGAGGCTAACCACTGTAACCGGCTGGGCGGCAGATACCGGTTGGGATGAAAAAATAATAATGCAATAAATCTCACGAAGGCAATATTGCTCATCCTACATTATAGAGGACTGAAATAATAAATCAAAATTTTACCGTAATGTAAGTAACTAAAATGTTTCCAAAATCATTGAGCGTATAAATTTTGCAAAAATTTAGATTCAAGTTTCCAATTCTTTGCACTTTAGAAGCTTAATTCTCTCAAATCAAACATGGCTTATTTTCTATTTCTGTTGCATCATTTTTTCAAGATCACTTATCAGATCTTATTCTGAAGACGTATTTGTTATTAACCGATGCCCAGTAGTCGGGAGTGTTACGGTATAGGCTTTCATAAGGAATCTATTTTGTACATTTTATATTTTAGAGCCCAGACTGCTTGCGTACAGATCTCAGCCAGTGCATTAATAGACGTCAGGGGTAGGATACGTATGCAAATGAAAAAATAAAGCAAAGTAAGAATGTAATTGTTAATCTGTTTTGACAGGACACGCAGGTATAACGTGTCATTTACTGAAGGAGATAGAAAAAATTATAAATAAAATTTCGTAATTTTATTAATGTTACTGTTATTTGAATTAATCTCCTTTTTAAAGAAATGCGTTTATATTTAACCTATAGATTCCTTATCATATGAAACCTAATACAAATCTCATTAAACGTACACTTCCTTTTGCTCAGTTCTTATATTTTAGCTTTAATTGGTTTAATTTTCGTTTATCGAAACCTGCCAATTGTCGAGTTCATTGAATTCACCGCTTTTTAAACCAGGTAGTTGTTTAGTTTAGAAAACCGAATTAATCAAAGTTGGCTCCATCAACCAGCGAGGGGTTAAGGTCGGTAGATATTGGGAGGTCATTATTGGATTTGTATCTAACAGAACGGGCTGACTGCGCGGTTTTTTTCCGTGGTTTCCCTCATGTGTAACGAGAATACGAGACAGTTCCCAGTTACTCCAGTTACTCCAGGAAAGCATCCCTCAACTTAGGCAGATAGCCCTCGTGTCCTTTGGAATTATCTAACCATTTATGAAAAAAAAAAAAAAAAAAAAAAAAAAAAAGAGATAAGAGACCTTTTAGGAGTATTTTACAAACAATATGCCGTTAAGGAAAAAAGAACTTATTTAAATAGCGCATGAAATTATACAGCGAAAGTTTAATTCTTTCATTGCATCAAAATCTTCTTAATGCTATTTCTTATTTTTTTTTTAAATAACAAATGCTTGCGTTTCATAGGGGAACATGCTAATTGTAGTTTCGTTTTTGAAGCAGGGTTTTCATTGAAACAAAACCTCTGCCTGAATTTGCCTTTTGAATGGATTTTTTAGCCCAAAAAGCGTTGGCTCAGAAGGGCTATTTAAGTCTGGAAACGGAATATTTGCGTTGAATCACTGTAAAAGGCTGAATCAGTTTTCAGATTATTGCTACCAAACATTATAGCCCTGTATTATTTTAAAAGAAGTTAAATAAAGGAGAGTGCGCATGAATGTAAGTATGTTTCTCGCATTGTGGGGAAAAAAGGACGGTATGTAGAGCCATCAAACTTTGAATAATGTAATCCTCAGTCCGAACACAGGCACTTGGAAGCCCGAATTTTGAATTTCGAATTTGTTTTATTATCTATTTCCCATTTTGTAAAGCACTAACGAATATTTTATTAACAAACTCAACAATTTGAAAGCGAGCAATGGCAACACAGTAAAAAAAAAAAAAAACACGTTTTTCATCTCCAGCGCGTGAGACTGTCTATCGGAAATTCTAAAGCTATGCTGTTTTTAAATATTTTGTGATACTGCTGGCGAATTGAATTTTATGTCGTTTAAGTGCGAAGACCATCATATTTTATAAATAAAGGTAACCAATAAAACGTTAAAAAAAGTTCCTCTGAGCGAAATATGAAGTCTGAAAACTCTCAGATTTTTTTAACTGCATAATTTAATTGTTTTTTTGCTTAAAACAGATTTTTAATTTTTAGTGTTGTCGGTGCTTCATTTAATTCAAGGTTTTAATACTTACACTTCCTTTTAATCATAATTAGATGTTTATTGATTGATTACTTAATTAATTAACCAGTCAACCAACACAGAGGAGCACAGAATTATTATTAAGCGTATGGAATCAGAATATCTAGATACTGGAAATAGAATAAATGGCTTGGTAAAATAAAATGTTTCTACTCATTTGTGCCTATGTTAAATACAAAAATAAAGCTAATATGTTCAATTAAACCTAAAAAAGTCACATTTTAGACCCTTTATGAAATTAAGGTAATTGCAAGTAAAATATGTATACAGTTTATTATTACTCACTAAGTTTATTATCAAAACTTAAAACAATATACTTTTACTTAAAAATCAGATTTAGGTAACATTGAAGAGAAGGATTTGTATTGAAAGAACATAGTTTTCAATTTGTTAAAGGATAAGAATAATGAATTTCAGGTTTTAGTTCTATAACGTGGACAAAGGAAATTAAAATAAGCTATAATATTGACAGAAAATAATATTTTAATCTATACATTCGTTAAGTATGAAATACATATTCCGTCAGTAAACTAAATGCAACCTTCCAAATCGTAAATAAGCGTCAGGACAATTTTTTTAAAATTGTAAAATACATCTGAAATCATCTAAACTTGTTTTCAGTGTATTTGCTTCTAAAGGTACAACCATAAAAGACTAAGATAAAAGTCCTATCACGTGACGTTTACGAGCTCTCTGTTTAACACTTGAACTCTATTTCTTTTTGATCAGTCACTACGTATCTCGAGCTATCAAGCTATCAAGTTTTAGATAGGAGAAGTTTCCTGAGCAGCCTCCAGAGATGAGAAATATTTATGTCTCTCATCGTACAGTATCAGCTGCTTGTATGCGATGTCGCCAGCTCCGTTCTTGTTTAACTAAAATTGGATGAATCACCGAGCAATTGTAAGTTAAAAAACGTACTGGAGGAATATAAATAGTGCTCAAACAGCTGATGAAGTTTCACTTTAAAGAATTTTCACTTTTTAAACAGCTCTTTAAGTGATCAATAGCGTTCGTACAGTATATGATAAAATCATATAGAAAATTTGTCCAGACCTTAAATAATGATATTCCTATAAGTTTTTATTATAAAAAGTGAAAATTACAGACAGTCTGTGAGCTGCATAGTGGCTGAAGAACGTCGAAAGCAGTAATTTCTTCTGTTTAAGTTCCGCATATTAACATTAAAATGTCAAACAAAGTTGCAAATATGAAAAAGAACTCACTGAGAATAGACTTCCAACCAGTATCGACTACAGAACCTGGACAATCCGAAAATGTGCCTAATGATGAGGAAACTATGTGTGGAGTTGGATCCTTCTATCCCACCTGGTTACAGAAATTTAGCACGCCCAAAATCTTTCTGGTAAATCACAGTATATTAGGTGTCCTACAAGGAGCCTTCTTCACCTATTTAGTGGGTTGTCTATCAACGCTTGAGAAAAGATATGCATATGAAACCAAAGTGACGGGTATAATTATGATCTCCGATGAAATAAGTCCGATTCTTTTCGGTCTGTTACTGGGATATTTTGGTGGTAAGTCTCATAGGCCTCGTATTGTTGCATTGGGAATGGTGGTAGCTGTCGTCAGTTGCTTTGTTATGGCAGTGCCCTATTTCATATATGGTCCTGTTCTTTACCATAATGCAGAAGGTTTGAGGCATTTAACAAACAGAACTAAGTACGAAGTTTGTGATCTGAACGAAAAGGATTATTTTTGTGAAAAATCACCAACTTTGACTGCTGTATCTCTTTTGTTCTTTGGAAATTTTCTAAAAGGATTCGGTTCGTTAGCTTTCTACACCATTGGAACATCATACTTAGATGACAGTGTAAAAAAGAAAAATTCTCCTGTTTATTTCGGTAAGTTATTATTTTCAAAGTTCTATAAAAACACAATACATGACTACTACTCTTTCCTATTATATTGAGTATTGTCTTTGTTGAGATGTTTTATTATGCTTATATAATAGAACTTTTAAAGTGACTAATGTATTAAACATGAATTAACACCACTGACCGTTTAAACATTTTTTATACAGCTCGAATACTTTGAAATAAGTAAATAACTTAAATCAGATATTCTTAATATGCTTGTTTATGACTTAAGCTAAGCGAGTAAACGTTGCCCAGTTAAAAATACAAATAATTAATCAGTTATACCGATATTAAGAAATGTTATAAATTATGAAACTTTTACTTAAAGCAACACTTTTTTGATTTGCCATGTTTAATTTAATTAGAAGGAGTGAGGAAACTTAGGCATCATAAAAACATTAAAGAGTACCGATGATTTTTAAATCTCACGCAGAAACAAAATTTTAAGTTACATCAAACTTGAGATACGTACTGAAATTTGGTGAATGTATGTAGTGAATAACTGTTGTTATTAACAAATTATCGAAATAGTTCTTATATTTTACTGCAAATCATACAAAGATTCGCATTTGATTTAATTCTAAATTAATTTAATGGAATTTCCACCTTTTAATACTTATATAATAGTTTATAATTCTTATATAAGGGATTTTTAACTGGCTCTTGAAAATTGGTGATTATGTTATTATGACGTTTACATAAAGGTTTTCAACTGCATTCATTTGAAGTATCCTTTTAATGACTAACCCTGACAACAAATGTTTTACGAATGTTTTAAACTTGTAGACGTCATGAATTAGTAATTAAAAGTTAGTATGCGGATTTTAAATTAGTATCGCATTTTTATCTTCCTATGAAATTTTAATATTTGTTGTTGCACATCTGAGTCAATATAAATAATTAAGCACACGATTCTGTTTGCAAGTAAGAGTGAGCAGTTTCAAATTAAAAATTTCATTGTTGAAGTTATTGTTTTAAGTTTTATAGTTTTGAATTCAGTATCTGGTATGACTGGGAATCATTTGATCATTTTAAAAATATGTCTGTCTATAGTATATGACAAAAGATATTTATATATAATGCGCAACAGCTTCATTTGCATCTAACAAAGCGGCATAATTTATTCTTTTATGACAACAGATGAAGTGAGGAAAAAATTAATATTTCGTGTTCTGACATATTTTATTTGTAATAGATTCGTCGAAGTTAGTCCTAATAACTTCAAATGAAATTTCAGTTTAAATCTGCAAGCATTTTAGTTTCGGTTGAAAGGTTATACTGGAATTTCTTCTTCTTCTACACCCATTAATATGGCAAGATTTTTTCATTTACAGATTAAATGCACTTTGAAACATCCAAAATATACATTTATAATATGAATGATATAAGTTTATTTTTCCTCCAGAAGAGGCCACCAACTATTATAGGCATTGGCCTACACTACTGAAGCCAGAAATGGTCGTCACTTTATAAGGTATTTCTCCCGCCTTCTTAGGTGCCTTTATGGTATGGTGGTCTGCACGCTGGGCGAGTATTCTAAGGAGGTGGTTCGATTCCCGGCGAAGGCGTTGCTCATTTTTCACTTGTCATGCTTCCAAAAAATACATAATTAATGTCTCTATAGCGGCGGCCGAACTAAAAGGGTGGTGGATGATGATTCTCCACGCCCAGGATTTAGCGATTATGTCCCCTAAAAGACCCAGTCGCTTTTTCAAAGGTTGCGATAATTCTTCCACCTTCTTAGCCTGCTTTCGTGGTGTAGTGGTCTGCACGCTGGGCGTGTATTACAGAGGTCCGTGATTCGATTCTCGTCGAAGGCGTTGCTCATTTTTCCCTCGTGCTTTTAAAATACCTAATGTCTCTACAACTTAATTTATGGAGGCACATAATAAGTGGGCTACCGCTGTCTTCTATGAAAGATGTCCAAAATATTTACATTCATGCCTTTTCCGGGATTCGAACTCAGGCCCTTTAGTACGGCAGTCAGTCCCAGCAATTTCATAAGAACATAGTATGTAAAATGCTAATTCGTTCTGTTATGCAATTTTGCTATAAAGCAACAAAGAATTAGTGTGGAAATCAGAGATTATACAATCTTACAATCTCATAATACATTATTTTCCTTTTATGGCTATCACAAACATTCTTGTAAAAGTCTCAGTAATTGATTAAGTGTATTTACAGATTAGGGGTACATGTTTTAGTGGTAATGAATATACTATGTTTGTTTCCTTTTTATCACTATTAAGAGTCGTTAAACGAACGCGTTTTCTTTGTTGCAAATGTCTTATCTTTACTCTTTCTTTTGCAAACTCATGATTTACATATTTTGTACCTTTTCATAATAATAAGGATTTATTTGCATTTTCTTGATAGATAATTAAAAAGTTTATTACATGGAACTAAGCATTTGTGCAATATTCTTTTGATTTCTGCGTTTTCTTCAAAAGAAGGTTATATATTTATACTATAATACACCATTTGTTCATCAGAGCTTGTGGCATTTTGGATACACTTACGTATTTCTGGCGTAAAATACTGAACTTCAGAATTCTAGTTTCATGTGTTTCTTCATCGACCCTTAAATTAATTTTTTTTTTAATTTATAACTATCGTAGGATAATAATTTAAAAAAATTAACGTGATTTATATATGTAAGAACAAGATTTTCTATATTTAAAACAGATATATTTATGTCTAGTATTCCTAGGTCGGTAGGTCCATAGTAATTCGTAGGGTTATAGATTCGTAGTAATCCAAAGGTTCACAGGTCCATATACACATAGTACTCATTTTTAATATTTTAGCAACTGAAAATTTTCTGTAGTATTCAAAAGCATATTACAAGAATATTAGAAACATAAAATAATATTTTTTACATTAATGAATACTGAGCAGTACAATAAATGATGTTCTTTTTTGTAAAATTTCCCCAAGGAATAATTTTCTCATAGAATAATAAATTCATATTTCTAAATATTTTACTACGCACTTATTTAATTTTCAATTTTTTAAAAAAATTTTTCAACAGTTTTAGTTTTCAGAATTAAAATTTGTAATAGTCTTAGTTTTCAGATTTTGGTTCCATAGTCCGAGGGGAATTTCAAGATTTACATAGGTTTGAAGGGGGGAACAAAATATTTTTTATAATCTTAAAGATTGCGCATGTAGGTCGACATTTGGACAATTCATTTTTTAAAAGTCTAGAAGTGCAAAAATCCGTGGATTATACATCAGAAGATTTAGTAGGGATATGAGTGAACGGTATGGCGTTGATACACGTTTCTTGTCCCATATTTTTGAGAAAATTAACAGTGGATTTTGACGTGTCGCTTGTTCAAAGTTTAAAGTTTGACGATTTCATTCTGTCGGCTGATATGATAAGACGATCAAGTTCTTCATTCATTATTTCTCTATTAATTCTTTGACTTCTCGAAATTCCTTCGCTTCCAACTACTTTGGCAGTTTGTACGATATCTTTGGCTTTATTTTCAGTCAAAGGAAATCCTTTAACATGTTCGCTGCCGAGTGACATTTTCAAAAATGGTTCCACCCCGCCAACAAATTTTAATTAATTGTAAAATAAAAATTTAAAACATGTATTTACGGGAAGATATTGAGTTCAGATAATTTTTTATTGCTTTATTAATTCAAATAATGTAAGATTTCAGAAATATTGAAAATGGCTGAAACAGGTTAAATATTGTATGAATTGTTTTTACTAAATAATTACATTAAGAATATGTATTGTATTAGCAGATGAGGGGATAAACTTGTAATAATTAAATCATTAATTAAAAAGATGTTTAATATAATTTGACGTAATTAGATATATGAATGTAAATGTAAGTATTATGTGATTTACTAATGTATATTTGATGTAATTATGACACCTTAATTTACAAAAGTAATATAAGAATTCAGTAAAGATACAATTGTCTGTAATATGATAAAAATGAAAGGAAATGTATTAACAAGATTATTGCCTTAAGAATATGACAATGTACTAGGAGATGCGTAAACTATTCTTAATTAATTAGTTCTTTAAAAAGATGTTTAATGTAATTCGATGTAATTAGATATACTAATGTAAATATATTGTTTGTGTGATGTACAATGTACAATGTCCGATGTACAATGAAAGTTTGTATGATGTATGTTCGAAGTAATTATGTTATATTAATTTGCCATAATCCAACTTTTGTTAATTGTTTAATTTCATTGTAATAATTGTATACAGTGTTAATGTAATCATATATTCATTACGAAGTCTAGAATAAATGTAAAATATCTCTGTAAATGTCTTGTTAGGCTGGACTCTGATGCGGGTCAACCGAACACCCAGCGCGTAAAGCAGTGCGGCGGAGCAATACCTGTAAAAGTCACTGACGAAGTTCTCCATGTTTTCCTGTCCGTACTCCGTCCACGTTTCCCTGTCCCTGCTTTATTAATTATACGAGTTATATCGTAGTCGGTTTTTGCGATAAAATTTTTTATGATAGCACCAACTACGAGTATACTCGTAACGAGATTATTCGTAGTTGGGGGTTGCTTATAAAATTTTTGATTATTTTTACAATAATTATTATCGCAAAGATTATTATAAATTGCTGGATTATTTTTAAAGTTCCTATGTTATTTACTTTATAATTACTTACATTATACTTATATTAATTATCATTAATCTCTTGAATTGCGCCAAATTGTTGTATTTTTTTCTAATCTCCAAAGCCTTCAAAGAAAATGAAAATACTTCGAGTTTGATCGTATGTGGCGTAGGTAAAATAAAAACGTTTTACGAATTAATTCGTAGCTGAAGCCTAAACACAAACTTCGACCTACGAGAAAACTCGTGGCTGGCAGAGAACGTGTTAAAATTATTGATAACTTCTGACAGAACTGATCTCAGAAAACATTTCATTGAATGAGCCCTGAACTGAGTATGAATGAAATTCTAGAACTAAACAAATCAAATGGGTACAATTAAGATGGCGCGTAAAAGTGAAATCGTGATCTGTAGGTCCGCGCTCGGCAAGGGTTTACTGGATATCTACCAGGTACACAACCTGCCTGAATAAGGTTTTTATCTACTTTAGCTAGGTTTTAAAGACTTAAAGTATGGCATTAGAACTGATTGCTCATACTGAGAAATGTTTTCAGTGGTATATATCTTTCTAGGCATTGTAATACTTCTTTAACAATTTGAAGCAAACTCCAATGATGGAACACATCAATTAAATTACTTTTATTTAATACTAAAAAAAATGGCGACATACAAACAAGAGAAGAAAAAGCATATTAACATTTAAAAATAAAATAATAACATTCTTCGAGCGCCAACCACACGTGGCTCTCGAGCCTGCGTTTCAATATTGCCAGTAACCTGTACATTATTATTCATCCATTTCAAATGCACGAGAGATTAATAACAATATTAAAGCTGTTACAGCATCAAATGTTGTAAATATCTGCACTAATTCCCTCCCCAACTGCATGTATTTGCCTTTTTCTTCTAACATTTATTGAACCAAACTTAAGAATGATACCTTTTTCTTCTCCTCTGGAAAAATAAAATTCCTTTCCGATTTCGTTTTTCCTCCTGTTGAATCACTGAATAAAATAACGTAAATTCTTCGCAAAAGCAAAGTGGAGTAAATAGAAATTTCGTAAAACGCAGGATATCTGTGCACAAAAATGAATGAGAATTCATCATTGCAGTTATTTGCGGTAAGAACTGATTGATTTGCTGATAAATAAGTCATAAAATGTTCTATCAATCAACAAGAGGAAATTTATATAGTCAGCTTGAAAGGGAAACTTAATTAGAAAATTTTTACATTTTATGTTTGGAGTCATTGATAAACATGATTTCATGACTTGCTGTGTTTACATTTCATGCCCATAAAGGAGGAATTTTTCGTGTAAACGCGTGTTTCTGTTGTAAACAAATAAAGCGAGCAGATGAGTGATGGCCATGTTTGCTGTATCTGATCTTGCAAATACATTTAGAAAAAAAACTGCATCGCTATGCATGCTCTGGGTTGGTGTTGAAAAAACAAGTGGCAGACGTCTGCATAGTTTGACTTGCACTTTTTGAAACTACTATGACTGAAAAGAGATTGTTAATGAATTTTTTTGTGTTAAAGAGATAAATTCACTCGTTGGATCATATAAAACGATTATCTGCTGCCGAAAGCATGTTAAATGCTTACTTAAAAGCTCTACTTTGTTAGCATATTTAGAATACTTTTGCTATCGGCCATTACTTTGTTTATTCTCCTCCAGATGTCAATTTTTATCGAGTATGTGGAACGCTGAGCATAATTGGAATTGACGATTCGAACAAAACAAAATTTTCTTACGAATATTATTTGCATATAGACTTCATTATTCATAGAAATGATTAATAATAAAATTAAAATTGCTGAACATTTTCAGTTAAGATAATGAAGATCACGAGACACACATATGACATTCGACATTTCATAAATGAAATCAAAGTCATTAGCTAAGACTTTCAGAGAAGACTGCTATTGGCTAAATTTGTAAAGCATTGATATTTTGCTTTGAATTTTGCTAACGATAAATACGCGAGTTGGCTGTATGAAATTTTTTATGGTTCTCTTACGTGCAATTTAAATACACATAAGGAAGTCAGTTTCCTTTCACACTTTCTCCATGAAAACATCCGTCCCTATGTGAAATAGAGCAAGTCAGCTTTGCCACAGTCAAACAACGCGATATATTTATTAAAATATACACCCTCAGTCAATTAGGGTTTCTATTTTCCTTCCCAGAATTATCTATATTTAACAGGTTCATAATATACAAGTAGAATCTTATTTTTTATTTATAATATAGTTTTCTAGTTCATGTCCTTGTTCGTCCAAAAATGCTTAGAATTTTACACAGTTACTCAAGTGAGGGACAAAATTGCCATTCCTTTTGCAAGTTGCAATTTTCACTATAAGGTATTTCTCCCGCCATCTTAGCGTGCCTTCGTGGTGTAGTGGTCTGCACGCTGGGCGCGTATTCTAGAGAGGTGGTTCGATTCCCGGTGAGGGCGGTGCTCATTTTTTAAGTCTCTTGCTTCTAAAAAATAATCTAATGTCTCTACAGTGACGCCCAAATTATGAGGGTGGTGGATGATAATTCTCCATACCCAGAATTTTTGGGTACCCTAAAAACCCCAGTCGCTCTTTAAAAGGTGGAGTATATAAGGTATTTGTCCCGCCTTCTTAGCATGCCTTCGTAGTGTAGTGGTCTACACGCTGGTCGCGTTTAGGCCCGCGGTTCGATTCCCGGTGAGGGCGTTGCTCATTTTTCATCACTCCTGCTTTAAGAATAACTATGTGTACTCTACATCACTTTTTCAAATAAACTAATTTTATTTAAAACAGATTTAATTTATCGATTAACGATGCTCTGCAATACCTTAATCTCCAAGTTTCTTATTGTAAAACGTTCTAATGCTTATTTTTATGCTAATGTCTTCCAAAAATTGAAGAAATGACATTCGTGAAAGTCTGTATTATAGTTTTATTATATTCCGTTTTCAAACATTTGCGTCTATGAAGATTGCATTAAACAGTAAGCTGCCTTAGATTAACTCCAGTTCTTCGCTAAGTATAGCTTTTCATTATCCAAAAATTCTTTATCCTAGCTTGAAAAAGTTTCATTGCTTGCTTTGAACTGAAAAATCAAGCATTTATTAGCTAATAATGTTCCTTTCAGTAGCGATGTATATACGTGCTGTTATGAATTTTCTTACATGGAAATAATTTTAGTGAAACTATATGTAAACTGTAGTATTCTTGTATTAGTAGTATAAAAGCCTCAGAATGCAAAGCATCACAGAAAAAAAGAGAAGTAGAGGGGTTAATTCCATTTAACATTATTGGAGAGAAATCGCCAGAAGTCGTCAAGTTTGGCAACCAGTTGGTGACATTTTGGTCGGATCCCTTTGTAACTGTAATTGCATCCGGACCTATATAAATACAACTGTATCCGACCGTATATAAATATAACTGTGTGTGCCTTCCAGCTTCGAGCAATCGAAACTACTGAAACCATTTCTGGTGGACAAGAATGTATGAGAGTGGAGAGACTCATAGTTTTCAGTTTAGCTCAGTTAGCTCGGGGTATTGAGAAATTATTGTGAGAGTTTTCGCCTTTTAATGAACGTTACTTTGCCTTGCGTTCAACGTTTTTAGCACTTCGAAGTGCTAACTACTGATTACGCTCTGTCATACTAAGATAAGCAGAACCAGTAATTTTGAGTGAAAAGTTTCAGAACTGTGAAATGTTTCTAGATAATAAATTTCATTGAGCTTTCATCGGTTCTGTGTGTATTTAATACATTACGAGCTTGTACGCACGTAGCAAATTTGATAAATAATTTATATACTCCCCCTTTTAATGGGCGACAGATGATTAGGGGAACCCAATCGCCAAACCCTGGTGGTGGAGAATCATCATTCACCACCTTTTTAGTTCGGGCGCCACTGTAGAGACATTAGATATTTTGGAATCAGAAGAGATGAAAAATGAGCAATGCCTCGCCGAGACTCGACCCACTGATCTCTCGAATTCGCGTCGAGCGTGCTGAACGCTACACTACGAAAGCATGCTTAGAAGGCGGGAAATATACTGTATAATTTGAGCTGATTTAATCAAACGTTCCAAAGAGTATTTCATAATCTCAAATGTATTATGTAACATTCATTTGAACCTGAAAAATACAAAAACTGCTACTGATAAAGTATACAACAGTGGTTGTTTATAAGCTTCTTTTCCCGCTTCCAGATAAAATTCCTCATTTCCTTACACATGTTTAACTCATTTTATCTAAAGTATTAGGCAGGAATTTCATAGTTCATTAACATAAGATATTTTACTTTTTCAATCAACTGCAGGGAAAGGAGAATGAACTGAATAAGAAGAACTTTGCAAATTTTGAAGCAAGCGTCAAGTTTCAGATAAATATTTGAGAAATGCGTGCTATGAGGTATCTAGATTCCGAATTTTCTGTGTTTTCTTTCGGAATTGAATGTAGATGAAATAATAATAAAGGTAACAGACAAAATGTTAAAAAAATGCCCCTTTGGACGTAATTTAAAATCTGAAACGTTTCAGATTTTTTTAATATTGTGAATACATTCATTTTACTTTAAATTTATTTGAAAAGCTTGGTATTCTGCGTGCCAGTCAGAAGTTCAGTTTGTGTAAATGTCAAAGTGTTAATAAATATTTTATTTAGCCCCGGAGTCTTCTATGGCTTCTGAATAGTAAGTTGGTACTCTAAGTTCATCAGCCTAGCCGTATTTATGTTGCGGCAATTTGTATAAATTCCATGAATTTATATCAAATGTCAATTAAATACGGATCTGCTTGCATCATGTGATCCTCGAAAGTTTCTCTCGTAACGGCAATGCTAACAGTATGCCTTATTATTTTTATTTTTATTATTGTTAATCTTGAACTTCATGCTTCTTAATTGAAGTTAAGTTTGGTAAGTTTTCAAATAATAATATTGATTATTAACACTTTTAGTTAAATAATATTTTCTAAAGTTGCGTTACATAAAAATATCTAAGTAGTATTTCAGAGTTTATTTCACGTAGAAATTTATTTTTACAAAAAATAGGATGATATATAACAAGAATAGCTAAATTATGCGGTTGCCGTTTCACTTTTTTTTATACCATCTTTCTCTGCATTTCTTACTAATTTACAAAAAAAATGTGTTATAAATTTAAAGCAAATGTACTTATATATATGTTACCGTGAAAGACCGAAATTGGAGAATGTCAACATTCACCAAATACGTCGGTGAAAGATCGAATATTTCTTTACATTCTTGTACATTCGGACCCTCACCGGTGTATGTCGACAGTCACAGATATGCTGTGGTGTAGGTCGAAAAGAGAGGAGTATATGTGCACGCTGTCAAAGCAAAAGGAAGTGTTCCACAAATAAATGCAGTTGTAAAAGCAAGGGCCTCTTGTGCAATTCAAAGTGTTATAATAGTTTAAGTCGCTGCAATAAATGAGATTTGAATCACAGAATTTAGTAAGTTTTTAACTTCTATTATTATCCTTTCGCATTTTGAATGTACTGTGTGTTTTAAGTTCTTATATTCTTAAGTTCTTATGTTAAGTCTCAAGTGCGTTTTTTCGCGACTGAATTGACGGAGAAGAAGATATAATATTGTTATATGTTCAACATTCACCATTAGTGCATGGTGAATGTCGACATTCACCGGAATAAGTCAGAAATAAGTGTATTTGGAAAATATTTCGGACATACATCAAGCGACTATGTGAATGTTGACATTCACCGGTGAAAGTCGACATTCTCCAGATTTCGGTGTTTCACCGTAACATATATATATTGGCGTATTTTCTTTCCTTTCTCTAGATATTTTACATCTTGAAAATCGAGGGGCAAAAACTAGAGGCGTATGCCACACTGAGAGAAGGAGTAGAGAAAGTGCACGTAAATTATAGAGCAGGGATAAGGGGAGGCAAATGAGAAGCTTACCTCAGAGGAAGGATGCAAATAACGCCAAATTAGCTGTGAAATTTTAGAAATATTTTTCAAAAATAAATTATGATAGTTAACATTCAATTTTGTAATCTGTAAATCACCGTTTAACAAATTTAATTCAATAAAAAGGGTCATATATTCTTAACCATTTGGGCAACTAGTGTACTTTTTTATTCAGTTAATTAAATCAATAAATTAATTAATAATTGACTATTTAGTATTAATTTAGAAGTCAAACAACAAAAATCAGTGTTATACTTGCAAATTTTCACCAGATGAGTTTCGATGGTTTTACCGCTTTGGCAGCTGAGGATGATGGTTCGGTAAAACCATCGAAACTAGTCCTGTGAGAATTTGCAAATATAACGTTGACTTTTGTCGTTTGACTTCTAAATTAATAATTGTTCAATGTGTTATTTTATCCTAATTATCGTAACTGTTTAGTATTTAAGATAGGTAAACAAATCATTATCACATATTTTATATAACTTTCTATTCATTATCTTTACTTCATTTATGCAAATTTCAAACTTATATAATACATCTAGTGATAAATCATTACACCAGGTTGAATCTAACAACCTCTTTAAGGAAATTTGTTGAAAAATTTATGTATGTTATCTTTGAATTTAGTACGGCAAGAAAAAGAGGAGGTAAATAAATCCTTGCAAAACTTACATAAAAACTAATGCTTAATACAGGGATGGATTAAATTTATGTCAAATGCCGACGAACGGTTCGGCTGCATGGGTACATTGTTGTTTTCACCACGTTAAAATGGAAATATAAGCCTGTTTTTTCTACAGAGTCCTCCACGAAGGTGTCAGTCTTTTGGGTAAACAGCCTTCGCATTACTATACTGAATTGAACAAATAACATAATAGAAAGGCTGTCTCATTCTACGGAAAGCCAGAGAAAACTAATTGAAAAATATGCAAATTTAGCTTATAGAGGAATATATCAACAAAACTGAAGAGATGTTAAAAAGAAAGGTTAGTAAATCGGAGAGAAAAGGAAGGATAGGATGAAAAGAATCGAGGGAAAAGAAAGGATAAAAGAGGAATTGAAAAAAGAACTAATTTTTTCAGAGTGTTAGATATTTTAATCTTACAATTGAGATGGAGATATAAAAAGTTACACTGGAGAGCTTCGGATATCCAGTTTATACATGACAAAAAATTAATATCTTTGGATTTGGAGGTGTTCCAAAGATTAGGTTATGTTGAATCTGGCAAAGCACACAAGGCAAATTTGCCTAAATGGAGGGATGCTTAGATGTATTAAAAAGCAAAATCTTCTAATTTAGCATTTAAATATCCAAATGATATAAATGTTCCAGATATTCCATTGGAAATGTTGTAAGAATTATGTTAATTTTATTAACAGTTAAATTTTAAGTTAAAGTTCTTTTCCTGTCAAATTCTTAATTTCAACTTACTACTTCCGGCCAGAACGTAGTTTTAGAATCACGTCTGAATACATAATGAGGAAGAGCGGTATTTAGCCACGAAGTTCTTTGGTCTTAGCGAGAGAGAATCAGAGTTTCTGATTAACGCGCGTCTGCCTTTTGGCCACTCTCTCTATCAAAGCTGTTATTACACTCGGCCGTACTCAGGCCCTTGATAGCTTCGCAGTCATCTGGTGTTTAAGAGGCCAACTGCATTAGAAACTTGGTAGCTTCGGCTATATTTCTTTAGTTAATCTTAGTTTTAGTTTAATTCTTAGTTTCTTAAGTTCAAGCCCAAGTGTCGGCTTTGATTGTACACTCCAAGACGGAGTTTTGTTAAATCTTATTGGAATAATAAAGGGTTAATTGCCCTTTCATTTTGTTGTTTCTTGCCACACGAACTTAAGCGATTATTCGCTAACTAGTTCTTAAGATTCGTCACTTTCTACTGTAACTGAGATTGACGCAGTGAAAATCTTACAATGTGTAATCTTAAAAAACCATGCTATTTTAAAATAGTACTTGCTAAAGCAAAATCAGATCTTTTTTTAAAAGTTAATTCAGAAATATCTGTTGTTCCTGTGGCTTATCTCACTTGTCTGACAGTAACATCAGAATAAGCCCACGAAATTCATCGTGGCAAGCAGAGCAAGATTGCGCCTATCGTTGGCATGGGCCTTGAGCGCCATGCAGGTGACCGTAGCGCCCCGGGAAAGTGACGGATCCGATGGTCTCCCAACCCTCTTCCTCTAACACCAATCTATCGACAGAACTTTTGTCTCGCCATGTATTTAGAGTGCCCCCATGCTGCAAAGTCACTATACATTTACAAATTTCAATGTCTTCTCTTCTGGGATTCGAGTCCAGGCCCCTCGGTATCGCAGTAGGTTCCCCTAACCATTATACCGTCTGGGCGGAAATTCAGAAATATAGCTTAGTTCAGTCATACCTGAATTCATAAATTGTGTTGGGAATATTTTTAACGTTGCTAAATACTATAACTATGGTTTTCTTTGCAATCGTTAAATTTCATATGATATTTTTATAGCATTTGCGCACGCGAATACATATATCTGAACAAATAAACAATTTTAAAATTGCGTATCAGAAAAAGAAACCTGAAATCTATAAGATAACTGATTTACAAATGAGATTAATACTAATTGCGGAAAATATATAATATAGCATTATGACGGATTATATTTTAATCAGAATTCTTTTGAGAATACTTTAAAAGAGGATTTCTGTTTTTGAAAACATTTAATTCTACTCTCCAAAAAATCTTTTTTACGCGCCTCTAAACTTTTAGCAGAAACAAATCTGTTCTCGGGGGGGGGGGGAGAGGGGGAAACAAACCATTTTACGTATGCGGTACCCTTTACAAATGTGTCGGTAGGATTTCAAGGTGAGAAAATAAGATCTCTGTGTTTTGTGAAATGTATTTTCCTATGGTTCTCAAACACGTTTAATTTTAAAGCATAAGTGTAATTCGGCATGAGGCCGTCGAATACAGAGGGTGTTGACACATGTTTTAGACGAATTTCATCGTATTTACCAAAATATTTTACCTAAAATTTTTGTACTTTAAATGCTTTGATCGATAACCCCTATTCTTCACTATCTTTTTATATCGTAATTTCAAAAACAATAAAGCCTTTTGTAGTGTCGGAAGAGATATTTTGTCTTATTCGTCTTAAACAGCTTTCCAAAGTTCAAGGGAGATTTGTAGGTCGACGCTTGGATAATCCACTTTTTAGAAGTCTAAAAGCACAAAAATCCATGTGTGATGCATCAAAATGCTTAATAGGGATATAACTGAAGGGTAAGGGCTTGACAACTGTTTCTAGTTCCATATTTTCCAGGAAATTAACAGGAGATTATCATATGTGGCCGCTTTCTTCTCGTTGATGCAGCTCTACTGATTGATGGCACTGTGGCTAAAGAGAAAATGCTTCTTATTTGAAAACTAGGTGTAAGATATGTTCCTGATAATATGCGCAATTGATTTTAACATGTGTAAAACCAGCAACAATCATAAATCACTTCGAAAAACTTTCTTTAGATTCTTTGAACCATGTTTTAAGGTATTTTTTCTCCTCTTGGTTGATAATAATAGATCTCTTTTTATTGCAGTCTTTTAAATACACCCAAGATTCTTATATTATAACGACATTTTTCCATTTTTGTCTGCATAAAAGTTTCTCATAAAGAATTGCGTTTTGTGTTTGGCGATATGTCGTAGAGAAAGACGACGCTCGTTATGTTTTCCCTCCTTTTTAAGATTCAAATCAGCATTAATCACTTTGTTTACAGTTGACATTGAGCATTTTAATGACTTTGCTACTGTCCTTTGATTTGGCGGAGTTTCTTTTAACATTAAATAGCTTACGTTTGCAAAATTCGAAATATTCCGTCTTTTCCTTGGGTATTTTTTGGAACAATTTTTCCAGTTGAAGCCAGATTTTGACGTTTTCCTTTCTTGTTAACAATATTGCCTATTGTAGCTAAAATATCGAAAAGACATGCCTTTCACGATGTTTTATACTAACTAGATAGGAATAATTTCCTTCGGAAAGAGCACAGATATAGCCTTCCATCCATCCACTGCTTCTTTAAAACCGCCATTTTGTATGAAAACAAAACCATCAAGTAGCAGATGATAATTACTTTCAAAATATAGCTGCTGTTAAAAAACAGATACTTTCAAAATATAGCTGCTATTAAAAAACAGGTACTTTCAAAATATAGCTGCTGTTAAAAAAACAGATACATTTAAAATATAGATACTTTCAAAATATAGTGTTAAAAACAGACACGGTCAAAATATAGCTGCTGTTAAAAACCAGATGCTTTCGAAATGTAGCTGCTATTAAAAAACAGGTACTTTCAAAATATAGCTGCTGTTAAAAAAACAGATACATTTAAAATATAGATACTTTCAAAATATAGTGTTAAAAACAGACACGGTCAAAATATAGCTGCTGTTAAAAACCAGATGCTTTCGAAATGTAGCTGCTGTTAAAAACAGATGCTTTCAAATTATAGCTGCTGTTAAAAAACAGATACTTTCAAAATATAGCTGCTGTTAAAAAACAGATACTTTCAAAATATAGCTGTTGTTAAAAAGACAGTTACTTTCAAAATATAGCTGTTGTTAAAAAACAGATACTTTCAAAATATAGCTTCAGTTAAAAACAAATTTCCAAGGAGATGATTATTTATAGCGAAGCAAAATCGTCTAAAAATGTGCGAACAGTCTTTGTAACTGACACAGTTATTTAGGTATGCAGAGTAATGGTTTGCTTGGATTGATTCAATTCTATAACAGTGATCTTCACGATATGAACTAGAAGCTTCGATCCTTCCAGTACTGTGATACAAACTATTGGAAGGATCGAACAAGAAATATCTGTGTGTCAATTTGATTTGAATCCGGAATTGCAATGTGCAAGCGACCGTCAAACGAATCGAACGGTTACAGAAATTCTAAATGTTTTGTCATAATGCATTAAAATTGAAATAACAAAATAAATTGTATACCATGTAAGTTTAATTCATTTTTTAATTTGCTGTTGAAATTATCAGTTTTACAGTTATTTCTCAAGAGCAATGGCAACAATAAAAATCCTTACTGTAATACTACTTTTTTTTAGGTACTCTGTTTGCTCTTCGCCTTCTAGGACCAACATCTGGTTTCTTGTTGTCATCTTTGTGTCTGAATTTCTACGAAGATCCGTTTTGTAAGTAAAGAATATATATTCCTACGTTAATGGATGTTTGATTAATTTGGTTAATTGAAACAAACTACCAAAAACTACGCAGCCAATTTAATTTTAGAAATGCCTATGGGATATTTTTTCATAAGATTAAGACGGATTCTCTGACAGATATTTGTTTCTTTTTCATCACAACTGACCGAAAAACATAACTTTTACGAATCACCTTCACACATATGGCTAGTATGTATTTTGCACGATATTTAACTTCGTAAAAGATACTGTTTTATGCCTATTTGTCTTTAGTCTCCTGTTTTATGTATTTATTGGATAATCACATGTTTCAAAACCTCTCCGTTATTGAGGAGAGGATTCTGTACAAAATACTGTGCACTTTATTAGCCATATAAGCTGTCTGGAAATTTTCTCAGGGTGTTCCTAGTAAAATACTTACGAAAGTTATGTGCAAAAGAAGCAGTACTTGAAGTTTAGTAAACTATGGATTGTCATTAAATTAACGTTAAATTAATTAAAGTTCAAAGCAAATAACAATAGACTTCGTTATTCGTATTTTTGCATCGACTAATTAAATAATTTATTTCTTTACATTTTATTAAATTAAAGACTGGCACGCAAAAACATTATTGATATTCTTGTAGATCTGCGTTTCTGAAACCTTTTTCTAGCGGGGACCACTTTTATAAATTAAAATGTTCTGAGGACCAAATTAGTTTTTTCTTCTTCGAAAGCATTTCTTTTACCATATGTTAATAGCAGTACACTTATATTTTTAAAATGCAGTTAAATAAAATTCATTTAATTTTATATTTATTTTAATTAATAGAAGAACAGTTATATTTGTATTTTATAAGGCTATTAGAGTTCGGATAATCTTGTTAAGGAAAATAAGTAACGTTGGTACTCACATTGATGACATGGATGAGCTTTCTAATTCTTGCTCAGCTGTTCCATGAGTATAAATATAATTTTATAATAAAGTATTGTTTTAAACTTCAGTTTGAATTTGTAAAAGTATTGTGAAAGACTAAAAAAAATAGTATTTTATTTTCAGATGATCCTGGTTTTGGAACAAAAGATCCTCGTTGGATTGGAGCCTGGTGGATGGGATTCATTATCCTTGGAATAGCAATCTTCATATTCTCACTGCCTATGATATTGTTTCCGCGACGATTTCCAGGCAAGAAATTACCCTCGAACTTGCAAAAGAAAAAAGAAGAGACGCCGAAGTCACCAATTGAACAACTCAAGGGTACTCATAAATGATTTACATTTCCCGTCTACTTTTCTCTTATTAGGATGTCACGAACTCCAACAATTGAAGGCGAAAGGAAAACAATACTTTTATCTTTTTAAGAAAAGGAAGTAAAAATGGAGGTATAGCACAGAATTTGTTTGAATCCTGAACACTTGCAGAATGTATTTTTTATTAGGAAGCCGTTAGAGCTTATATGGTGGGTAAAAATAAAACGAAAAGCACACTTTTTAAGCTACTTAAAAGAATATTCTCTTACTGGATATATACATCCATAGGTAATTTATGTGCAATCAAAATTTATGATGACATAAGAACTATAATATAGCTTATAAGCTTTTCGCTGAAGTCATGCTTAAGAAATAGTTTTAAATTACCGAAAATATTCCTTATTTTAGATAATAAAAGAATTATAGCATAAAATTTATTTTATACTGAAGTTATATTTTTTTATAATATCTCTAGTAATTATTTAATGCTTAAAATAATAATTTTTTTAATAATGAACTCTGATGCCTCGAATCTGGTTAATTCTATTAAGTTTTAATTATTTTCTGTGGCAGTTTATGGCAAAATATTCGTTATTGAAACTTTTACTCAGATAGGAAGAACAGTGGTAACATTTGACCTAAATGAAGACAAGTAACTTAATTATTGATAATTCAAATGCAAAAGTCTTTTGAGTTACTTTAGGATTAAATCTAATCATTCAGCGTATACCAAATGCTTTTATAAGTCACACATTTCAGTTTATCGTAAATGAGATATTGAAGCCGTATTTTATATATTTTTATACGTTATTAATAAATGCGTATGTTTTTAGGACGCAGGTTTCCTTAACTGTTTTAACTTTCAGTATTATTGGCCTATAGTGACATGAGTACTAAAGCTTACTATAGTACTAACTATATTACTACTTACTATAGTGACTTACTATAGAAAGTCCTCCACGAAGGCATCCCTTCCCTTAGGCAGATAGCCCTAGTGTGTTTTGCCATAATTAAATACACCATACACACACCACTTTTCTGCTCATCTCATTATTGTGGTTTTGTTTATTGTATGCTGCTGTAGAACAATTTGAAGAGTTGCGTTTTTTATTGTATAAGATAAGAGTAACAACAAGTAATATAAAAAAAATTAAAGTCAATTCGTACTTAGTTCAACAAAGAAAATTTTTATTTTAGTTACTTTTTATTAACATTATTAACATTTTTTTCGTTTCTAATGTAATGGTTGTTTCGAATGTAGCGATTTGTGCATTTACTCTTCTTGGTGCTTGTGAATGCTGAATACGTAGTCTTTCTTGGCGAGCTTCGCGTTATTCTTGAGTTTCATTTGCTGCTGTTAGTGTGTGTCTACGACGTAGATCTTGTAATCGAAATTTGCGTTGTTCTTGAGTTTCATTTTTTATTGATAGTGCATGCCTTTATCAGCTAATAATCGAGTTTCACGCTGCTCTTGAGACGCATCCTGTAATTTTCGATTTCGTTTAGCTAAGCGTTGGCACTTTTCTTCTTTTGTTTCATTTGCAAGCTTTTTTTTCTGTAATCGTCACTTGCGTTGTGTTGTAGTTTCTTTTCGCATTCTCGTTTGCGAAGCAAGGGACATGCTCTGAAGTTGTGCTTTATTTTTATCTTAATATTGATGAGGAACTTTTAGCAAACATCGAATATCTATCTCTCTTCCATTTCGTGAAAACCGCAATGTGCACCCAGTTCAGCCGTACTTTTCGTCACGGCTGATATGATGATCTAATCCAAAACTAATGTTCAGAAATTCTCATTCGTTGTAATAGGCTAGTTTTCCTGTATCTCATTTTTCCATAGCTGCAATATTGTCTTTCTTGACTGCTGGACCCAGCGAGGAGAATAGTGACGTCAGTTGTTATCTTTTCCTTCCTTTTATTCACACTTCATTCAACTGTAATCGTATTGAATTTCTAATTGATTATGAACCTGTATAAGTTTCCTTCTTTCTCTAAATAAAATGTTCACAATATTTTAGCTCTTCAGCTTCGTTCAGCCTTTAGATGTGTACATCAATAAAATATTCAAAGAAAATTTAAAAGGATAATGGAATACGCGGATGTTAGAAAGCTAAAAAACATTATGGACGTCAAACGGGATATACCAGTTTAAAAATGGTGTGTGAGTGGGCACTAAAAGCATAAACATGAAATCAATCCCGACATATTTCAAAAGCCATTTAAAAACACAGTATACCTAACCAGCTAGATGGAACGAAAGATGATTATTTATTTATGGATCAGAGGTGGTAAGGATGGTGAAGATGAAACGGAATTCGATGATGTGCCTGAGGATATAAAGAAAGACAAATACGACGAATGTTTTATGTTAGCCGATAGTAAAAAATTTTAAGTTCATAAATTATGTCATTTCATTTAAATAAATAGCACTTAGGTATACGTCAAAATATAATTATTGTATGCTTATCTTTTCATTATTTTGAAATCTATCATTTTTGTACCATGCATATAAAGCGCACCCGTAAATTTCGATCTTAATTTTTGCATTAAAAGTACACGTTATACGCCAAAATATACGGTATTTCACATTTTACAGATAATATATATATAACAAAATACAATGGCTGCTTTAAAAATAATTGGCGACCTCAAAACTAACTATTCTAGATTTGGTGCTCTCCCCTAAATTCATCTCTTCTCCCAAATTCGAGATTCTTCCATATTATGTAACAACCTAAGATCATAGCTTAGAGTACCTTCTGCATGTACTTAGTATAAATACTCTTGCCACAGAAATGCCAATGAACTCTTGCCAATGAAATAAGGGAAGAGCACTAAATTTAGAATTTTTAATTTTGTCGCCAATTATTTTTAACGCAACCATCGTATTTTGTTATACCTTACATATATATATGATACAGGGTATCCCGTAAATGTTGCGATGAACTTCTGGGGGAGGCAAGGCACATTATGAGGATTAAGAATTGCATAGGAACCCATGCCCAGAAACATCATTGTACGCCGCCAAGGAAGACTTGTACAGGAGAGTGCTAGTGGAAAGTTAGGATTGCCTCATTCGGGGGAGGGGGTAGGAACCATACGAAAAGCATGAAACGCTATAGTAACGGAAAGCTTGCAGACATGCACTTATTGTATGGAATGGTAATGGACGAACCGCTGCACGCATTTATCGAGAATGCTTCCCCAACAGACATCAACCATACCACAATTTGTTTGCACGTCTACATCAAAATTCGTGCGACTACGGGAGTGTAGGGAGTGTTTGTGCTGTGGAGCCATCGAAAGTGTCGTGTTTCCCCATCCTGCTTTTGTCTGAAATGGATCTCGTGGCAAGTCTCGCCTGCGCATCTGCTATAGTCAAAGAAACTCTCGGTGTGTTTAAACATGTCCGGCATGTTTGGCGTCTGATGGTGCAAACTTCGACCATTTGTTATGTGCCCCACGGAGCTCTGCATATGTGGCGAAAGTGGTGACCCTGATCATTACATTTCTGACTGTAATCTAACAGACGGTAAACATCTGATTAAGCCTAACAATAATCTAATACCATTTAAGAAATACGCAATAAAGAACAGACACCTTAGGCGCAAAATCAGAGACGTTCTTATACATATCCAAGTACTCGGACTGGATATTTGTCTTATCTAATGCTTATTAATCTCCATACATTACTAAAATATATATATTTATTTTTGAAAATTTATTGTTCCAATAATTTCATTTTTCTATGCAGTGCTGATGGACGGGATCTCCAAAACTTGCCTTAGAAAGGACATTTGTTCATATACTCGTATTTAAACTTTTGGAAGCATCAGATGTTGAACGTTTCAAGAACAGTCTTTTCTCAGTATGATCTGCGTAGACTATTAATACCAGAAATCAGTTATCTCAGAAAGTCCTCTCAAGGGTTTGATGGTAAAAAAGAGGGGCAGGAGATCCTCGGACCACCCCCTGGGATGTTATTCCTTAAAATTGGGGTGGAAACTTTAGCAGTTACCTGGGTTCAGCAATACCCCAATTACCTGTAGTACTACGGAGGTACTAACATTCAAACTGTCGTACACCATCTGTATTCATGTCCAATAAATGTTTCAAATTAAAATCTCTTATTTCCTTTCCCATATTCTATATCTGCTACCACTTACTCCTGACATTTCCGGGCATGAGTTCCTATGCAATTCTTAATCCTTATGATGTGTCCTACCTCCTCCAAAAGTTTGTCGCAACATTTACGGAACACCTTGTAGATACTCGTGACTGCTTCATTACTTGGGGAAATGGTTTCGAAGGTAGTCACTTAATTCCTTTGATTACTATTTAAGGTAAAATCTTGTAGGATATATCTTTAACTTTTATTGTGAGAAGGGCCGCCCAGATGGAAAAGGGATTAGTGACTCTGACCGCTCTAACATAGGGCCCGGGTTCGAATCCTGGAGAAGATATGGATGTATTTGTCCATCCCTTCATGAGGGGCAACGGAGATTCACATATTATGTACCTCCATAATAAAATGACCTCTGCTTTCGGCCCTAATAGTGGCCAACGTCTGTAAACAGCCTAGTTGCAGCATTTGATAGAAAATTTATAAGGAAATCAGTTTTCCAATCGATAAAACACATTTGATCAAATTTTATATTCCAAGCATTTAAGCTGTAAGATTTATTACAATAAGAAAGACGGATCTTTATCATTACAGTAAAGGCTACAACGGTTTTAGTTGGTTATTGTTGAGGGTTATTGAGGGTTGCATCAAATGTACAGTTTTATTACCGAGGTTTATAAAATGAATTTCATAAGAAATCTCTGAGTAATTCTTTTTAAATTTGAGTTTCTTTATATTTTAGATAAATATTAGTTTTATATCACCATATTTTAAAATATCTTCACCTTGAAATTTATGTATGTACTTTTTAGATATGGGCAAAGCTATGAAACGACTAGGCAAGAATCCAATTCTGATTTGCCATTATCTTGGAGGAGTCTTCCGTTTGAACGGCGTGGTTGGCTATTACGTCTTACTACCCAAATACATGGAGATGCAATTTAGGGAATCAGCTTCTAAAGCCAGCCTTTATTCAGGTAATAATTTCGGAAAAAATTTTTATCCAGGTTCATGAATAAAAATTTTATGGTTTATGTAAAGTGTGGATTAAATTGGTTTGAAATGCTGAAAATGTTCTCTAGTTTGAAAAATAATTCAATATACAAATATTCAATATTTTAAAACAATATGACTTAAAACCCCACGCCCGTAAGAAAACTGAATAAATTTTTTTTTACATTTCTGTTGGTTTTAAACAAAGCACTCAGTATTTTACCAATTGACTTCTAAGTGCAATGCCTTCTCTTCTTCTTTTTATCCATTTCATAAAAGATAGGAACGGTTTCAGTTTTATGAAAGTTAGCTAGCATTTAATTTAATGTATTTACAGTACCATTTACTTGAAATTAATCAACATGCTTCACAGAAAGTTAAACTATCAGTATTAAAGATCTTTTTTTAACTGATATCCAAAAAATACGTTTCCTGTTTTTGATATCTTATTTATAAAAGTGTTTTTATCTTATTGTATCACCTTCTGACAATAGTGTTTTCCAGGATTAATATTGTTTTAAATTATCAACAGACTGAAAATTATTATGAGCACACATGTGTGTTCGGACTAACCGTAATTTTAACTTAAATACCTAATGTATATAAACTCAATGTAAAATGAAGAGTAGATTGTTTTAGTACGATCTAAGTTTAAGAGTTCTGTGGCATGCTTCTTCGAAATCTTACGTAGACAGTAACCTTTCTCTTATTTTGAAGATCAAAAGTACATCATTTCATCAAGATCCTGATAAAAATGTAGATTTGTTTGAATTAAAAACACGTCGGCACTTCTCTTTATTTATGTAGATATCAAAACAATTATACTGAAGTAAAACATTTTTGCCTTCAACAACAGCGTCGTATTTTGTTTCCTAATGCCATTCAAAAAAGACACTGATTTTCTTAGATGTCGTTTAATGTATATGCCATTTAATAACGTCATTTAATGCATTTTATATCAGCAGAAGATAATAATACTCCATACAATAAAAGAAATACATTTAGGCATTGTTTTCGATAACACGTTCTTTCCGAGTTTGTAGATTAAACATTGCAATTCCTGATAGTTTATGATTTCAAAGAAAAGTCTTTTAATGCTGTTCTAATTTAAGGCTACTAGATTAAAATTCAGTTTTGCGGTTATTCGATTATATTCCAAATATTAACTCATAAACCTACCTTTCTTCTGTAATTTCTGAATGCTTTTGCAAAATAAAAAAATGCACATAATATAATCATGTAGGCAGTATAAACTTATTATCAACTAGAAAAAAAATGCTACACTTGTGATCAAACTTCAGTGGTTTGTATTATTCTTTGTGTTTAAGTGCTTAGCGCTTAATATCGAATACATAAGCATACTTTTTCTTTAGTTAAAATGGTCTAATAGACATTTCTGATGGAATCTACATACGATTAAAATAGTCTGATTTATTATTGTTGTTTCCAGTCCCGTGGTACGTGAAAGCCCAAACCATGTTCAAATGACCCCGCTGCAAAACAGAATCACAAACAGATCCCTGCTCAGTCAACAACTGTCCTGGAGAAATGCCCATACAATCCTGGAAATAAGCAGGAGAAGCAGAAAGGGAACAAATTCAAACAGGAGAAGATTTTTCCCTCTGCGCAAAGCTCATGAAACGAAGGTGTCCTCTACGAAATGCTGCCAAGATCTTCTGAAAGTCTGGATCTTCTGCACTGCACAGGAGGCAGAGGCTGTTTGCTACGTACTAGTGGTGAACAGGAGAGGTTTGGCAGGTCTAATTCATTTTAACTCTGTGAAAAGATTTAACTTCCCAAGGACACACGATAGTGGTACTTGGATCAAAGAGGTCACAACCCCTCTAGCCAGCCTATTAGCGCCGTCGTTTGCAGGCATACCCACATATGACGATATCCATTGGAAACACATACTATGTTTCGTCTCGTTCAGCCAATCCAACTTGGAAATAATATTTTGACCAGTATTGTCCATGATCTTTAGCCAGTTCTTTAAATACTGGATGGAGCTCCTGCTGAACGTAAGGATCCATATACTGTCCCTCGTAGAGCTCAGAGCATAGTCGGGAGAGCCACAACAATATGTTCCGATCTAAAGGCGGAACAGTGGTCAGCAATTTTGATGCTGATGTTAATATCGTTCTCGGAAGTGTTACTAAACACGCCGCTCCCTGCTCTACCCGTATCCAATCAGCTTCCATCTGTATAGATAACCAATGCCTGGTCAGAAATATCATTAATGACTTCAAGAGCCAACTGCCTGTGTAACACTGGAAGTTAACTATGCTTGATAATACCAGACATCAAATCCTCACCGAAATCAACGTGTTTAAAAGAAGTTAAAATGTCTAAAATCATATTCTGAGTTAAATTATCATAAGAAGTAAACTGTGTATTGAATGTAATACTGACTTTGTAACTAATGCTATATAAATTTTACGAAGAAATTGATTAGGATTAAAAACAGTTAGAAGTAATTTCAAGCCTTAACATCACATATTTCGATAGGTCCTGCCGGTCTTGTTGGAATGCAACTGGGAATTCTACTTGGTGGAATAGCAATACGAAAATTCAAGCCAAGACCCAGAGTAATGACAGGTGGCATTGTCATAGCTGAATCTTTCAGTGTTATTGCTCTTGTCGCTTGTATGTTTATTACTTGCCCTCTTTATCAGATGACTGGAACCAGTTCTGTGGCAACACCGCAGTAAGTAAATCTTATGGCTTAATATATTGTTGTTGCTGTTATAAATATTGATCGAAAAACATGAAATTTACTTAGGAATAATCACCACCATGATCTTTTAATTCTTAATGACAAAATGGCGCATGAAATCAGCAGTCATCCAGACTTTTCTTTTTGATTCTCACCTCTAAGGCTTCGTTCACTTTAAAGTTTAAATTGGTGTTCTAAAATTCCGAGTTATTAGTAAGCAAGTTCGAAAGAAAATGCGTACTATATTTTATCGCAGATACAACAGATATAACATTAATGAATTCCGAAGTAATATATATTTCAAGTTTCTAATTTAACAACTATGTAAGCCTAAGTAATAATAGTCTCTAATAAGTAATAATAATCTCTACTAAGTAAGAATAATCCAAGTAATAATAAAAGAAAGAGTCTGTTTGTGTGTGTGACTTTCGTTCGCGCTGCGCGTAAGCTAATAGACCCACGGCTACGGAATTTGGTACATAGGTGCATCTAGACAAGAGCCAGTGCACCTCGAAGCAATTTTTTCGAAATTCGAATTAGATATTTTTTTTTATGTTTTGTGACGAAATCGCGTCATTTTGAGACATAACGGGCTATAGGAAAGCGAGATTTTACTCTGCACACTCCATTTTCACATCGTCACGAAACGTAGGCACTTAGTTATTTTACGAACTTAAAATAAATTTCGTGTTTCAATAAATCGATTAAATACGAATTTATTTAACAAAGGGATCTTAACACCTTTTCAACGGGATTTTTTCTAAAAGAGTTTATTTTTAAAAAAGTACAGTTTATTTTTCTTTGATTTTTGGACACGTTAAACTTTCATCCTTGCGACTGCTTTTACAAAAAGAATTTTGGAAAAATGATAATATTTTGTATTTTTTAAAAAATTTTAAATGAAGCTTCCGAGTACACTTTTCATGTCTCACATCTTTACAATTGTGATTTTGGCAACAATTTTCCTTTCTTATTGTTGTTGGTAGATTTTTGATGAAATCGCATCATTTTGAATAGTTTCATTCTTTTAGAAGTATGGGTTTGGCAATAATTTTTCATCGTATTTCTTATGTCACTGTTTTTAAGAGATTGACATATTTCATTGTCATTTTTTATATATATACTACATTTTTATTGATTTTTTGATTAAGTTGTTCTGCAGAGTAATATTCTGTACAGTTTTTAATGTTGGTGTTCCAGTTTTCAATGCTGGTAATGTTTTTAATGTTTTGTGTTCCCTTCAGGCATTTTTCCGGTACATTTAAAAGCCAGACGAAGGCTGGCCGCGTAGCGGCTAGTTAAAAATAAAAGTTTAGGAACTAAATGCGAAAAAATTTAAGGGAATGTTTTAACAAGTAAAGACTGACTGATTTTACCAGGTTTCAAAATGTATGCTTTTAGAATTCTAGTAAGAACGTAATGGTTATTTCTAACTTTAAATTTTACGAAAGGTTGGAACCTGAGTGTGGTCCTTATGTGCTTTAATAGGGTATGAAATCATAACTCAAGTTTTAATGCGAATTGAAATGCTTTCATTGTCTTCTGTTCAGTGGATATGCTGCATAACAAACATGAGTTAAAATTCAAATTCTCTGCTGTTTGGGAGAAAATTAAAAATAAATTAAAATAACCACAGAAAGTTCCTTATTTTTTAAATATCTAAGCATGCAGAGATATTGGTTTTCATCTAGAAGAAAACGTGAGAACTCAATTATGCCTTCACCGGGATTCGAATTAAGGATCTTTCATTTGCTGGCTGGACGTCCTAAAACAGGGCAATGCAATAATTCATTTATTATTCCCTCTTAAAGGAAGACAACTAAATCCAAGTGAAGCAGAATTACTGTGCACCACTTTTTTTCTGCGGACATTACTGTGGAGCTACCAGATTTTTCAGAGCGATAAGCATGAAAAAATAGCGATGCTCTCACTGAGATTTGAGCTAGGGCTGTCTGAGCTTTTCGACTGGCAGACGGGCATTCCGTTATTTACACCCCGACTGCGAGAATAAGATAATTCCTTACAGCCACTCAAAGGCTTTGCTTACAATAATCTCACTGAATTATACCTAGAAATGTTAGCAATAGGAAATTCGAAATCATCCAATAAATATTCACTCTTTAAGCAACTTTAGTACAGCTAGCATCCTAAATATGCAGCCGACTCGAATTGCGCTGGATATCAACTGAGGAAATTTGCTTCTCGTTTAAACGTTATTCGTATAATTCTAGAAGGGGTTAAGCAGAAACAAGAGAATAAAAGATAAGTAATTATTATATAATAAAGAGAAAGTAATGTACTGGTTAAATAAAATCGTATATTTTTACTGAATAAAAAAATTAGGAAAGCATCTAAATTAAAAATTTTAACTTATTTGGGTTTACTTTATATTATATTTTTAACATGTACACCGCGAAGCACGAATCTTCACCAATATTTCGTAATTCTGAAATTCATTCAGCTATCACATGCGTTGTTTATATATGCTACCTCCTGCGCCTTTTTCACATGCTAAAATATCTGATATGGACGGCACTTGATTTCCTTGTACGGCTTATTAAATTATGCATATTTTTTCCGCACTCGATGCATATTTTTTCCGCACTCGCATTTAAACTTATTTTCTTGAATTTCATTAGACACATATTTCTCATTCAATCAATTCAGTTCTCACTAAGAATTGTAAAACATAGAAAAATTAAATGGAGTTAAAAATGTTTAAAAGAATTATAATTAAAATTAAAGTTTCTGTGCCAAAGCAAGCGATTCAGCCAGCGTAGAAAGATCAAATTTTCGGCGCAAAAACCTTAACCGGAACATAAGAACAACATAATTCAGCTACGTTTAAAGTAAAAAATGCACAATTTATCAACGTACAACAATAAAAGTATTGAGCTGCCATGTTGGGTAACAGAGTGAGAAGAAATATATATATATGTATAATTAAAGAAAGGAAAACAAACTAAAAAAAGACCTTTGTGGTCAAGAATTTTGCGCATTGAAATGCAAAAATTAGAAAAACAAGGTAAATATATATATACACACATTTGGTGGGGCCGATTACAACTAAAAGAGAGGTGCACAGCTACATGTTATAGCAGTCTCATGTGCAAAATTGCCAAATTCTTTGGGATTACAATACTTCGTACAGTTAAGTAAAAATCAGTGCCTGGAAATATGAACGTATTTATCGCAAAACGATTCGATTTAAAATATTTTGGTATAGTTTCGGTAATTCGAATTCCCTATATATTTTTTTAATTTTGAAAAAGTTCTTTTTGGCGTCAAGGTGGAGTAACTTATATGCAATTTAAAAGATTCTACATAAACCTTAACGCTAGGATTTGGTGAATATTTTAGCATAGTTTTCCACTTTGTCACAATGCATACGAGCATAACTGTTAATACAATTAATACATTATTATTATACTGGTTTCTTATAAATATACATGAATAAATAAATAAATAGATACAGATAAAACAATTATAGAAATATTTTTATATATTTAAATTTGTGATAACAAAAACTGTTTTTCCTTTATCTAGATCTAATTTTCATTTGTTAATATAATTTTCGAAACATTTGGTGTTCAGCAGCATGCTTTTATAGAAATTCAGGCTACGCTCTGATTATGATAACAATTAATACACTATTAACATCTCACTGATACACATATTTCGTTCACATTGAAAAATTATATGAAAAATACAAAAATCTTACTTTTTTGTACAGAAAGCTTCACATTTCCATATCACTGAAAAGGAACTTCAAGAAAAGCAAGAACAAACCGGCAAACGCAAAGCAATATCAATAAACTGAAAGTGTTATGCCGCCAATTTTTAATTATTGCAAACATAATATCATCGCTTACTCAGCAATGGCGCCATCGATCAACAATTAGACAAAACAAAAACGGAAACTTCCAAGTGATGCAACTATAAACAAGAATGCAGATGGTTCTCATAAAAATCCATCAAGTTGCCTATTGACACGAAGAAAAACTGTGTTATTAAAGACTACTCTACCCGAGAATTCAAGTTCGCACTACTATTGATAACAGCAGCATATCCATGGATGCCAACTCTCACGTTCAAATGTCGCTAGATAAATCTGCAAAAGTAGCTAAAAGGTAGCTAAATTCAGAAGGAACTTCGCTAAAAGTAGTAGCTAAAATTAAAAAAAAGTATAATCCATATTACACAATTGGTTGTGTGAACTCGTCATTTTTATACTGAATCTTCATAAAAATATAAATAATGTTACAACTTTTCTGCGGACCATCAAAATGTTTTCACGGACCACCAGTGGTACGTCGACCACAAGTTGGCGACCGCTGATTTATTAGTCCAAAGGGATTCGAATCCCGAAGGACTATTAGTTTCGTTTTGGCATTTTGCGTCGGACGGATAAATATCGGTTCACTTTTCAAACTGTTGCCATAAAATGTTAAGAGTCCTGCATTATATTTGAAGAAATTAAATAATGAAAATCTGCGTAAATGTATGTATATTTCTCACATTGTCATAAAATAACGGTACATAGAGTCATCGAATTTTGAATAACGTAATCCTCCAACGAATATGAGCATGTGGAAGACCAAATTTGAAATTTGAAATTTGTTTTATGATCGATTTTCTATTTTTTAAAACTTTGACGAATTTTTGATTAACAAACTCAAGGATTTCAAATCGAGCAATGGCAACGTTGTGCAGAAAAAACATTTTTATCTCCAGCGCGTGAGTCTCTGTATCGGAAATTCTAAAGATATGCTCCTTTTAAAACTATTTTGCGATATTGCTGTTGCACTGGATCTTATGGTTTAAGTGTGAGGAACATGATATTTAATAAAGAAAGGTAACACACAAAATGTTAAAGAACGCCCCTTTGGACGTAATTTAAAATCTGAAACATTTCAGATTTTTTATATTTATGTTTTATAATTTTATTTTGAGTAGCGCGAGAAGCAAATTTTTGTTAATTATTCAAAACCATCTGAAAAATTATAAAACGATGAATATATCATTTTTCTGTATAACTTAATGCATGCAGCAGTTACATGTAGCAGTAAAATTATCTCTAGCGTTTTTGGAAATTCTAAAATCGCAAAGAGAAGTGTTTTATTATGTGACATAATATCCTTTGATAGAGTCTGCTCTTAATATTGATCGATTTTGATGTAAAAATAACGCGTATTGTCTGAAGTCTCAATAACCACATTTATAACTATTTATGAGTTTTGAATGAAAAAGTGGAACTTAATTTCCGGTGTTTTTGTTTAGATTCAATTTACAAAACGAGTGCAATGCCGACTGCTTATGCACAACTAAAACGTACACTCCTATTTGTGGGCCCGATGGAAAATCAACATATTTCTCACCATGTTATGCTGGATGCAGTTCCTACAACAAAACCGGTAAAAAAGAAGTGAGTATATATGTTTCATTAGTTTAGGAATAAAATGCAAAAAATTAATTATTTTATATATTTTATTTTAATACTTTTTTATTTTTTTAGCCTAAAGGGGCGTTAGAATCAAATGACTATTAGTCTCAGAACGGCATTTCGCGTCATTTCACTTTTCGCGTTGATTCACTTTTCAGACTGTTGCCACCGAATATTATCACAATGTATTATATTTAAAGAAATTAAATAATGAAGAATCCACATGAATGCATGAATGTTTCTCGCATTGTGAAAAAACAACTGTACCTAGAGCCATCAAATTTTGAATAAGGTAGTCCTCCAACCGAACATGGACACTTGGAAGCCCGAATTTTGAATTTCGAATTTGTTTTATTATCTATTTCAAATTTTTCAAAACTTTAATGAATTTTTAATTAACATCAACGATTTCAAAGCGAGCAATGGCAGCATTGTACGGAAAAACACATTTTTATCTCCAGCGACTATCCGACTGTGTATCAGAAATCTAAAAATATGCTGTTTTTAAATATTTTGTGATATTGCTGTTGAATTGAGTTTTATGTAGTTTAACAACGAAGATCATGGTAGTTAATAAATAAAGGTAACACAAAAAGTTAAGGGGGCTCATACACCTTAAACCCCTTATGATCTTCGAATATGTGACTGTCGCAAGAATTGGAATAACTTATTTATTTTAAAAACAATTACTTCCAACTTTTTATGGCTGACTACATAATATAGCTGCTTTCTGAAATCGTAATAAAAAAGTTCGTGTTGCCACAAATATTTTTATAATTTAATCCACTTTGTGACTAAAATTTTCGTCATGTTTCCACCTTGCGCGCACAGTTTAAAAGTATCCGTTGCATTATTTAATTCCATAGTTTATATATAGCTTTTATAACATTTGGAAATTATTGTAAACCAAAAAAATTGAGAATTTCATGTTAAATTTTTATTTTATTTGGAGTTGAGTTTATAAAATATATTTTATTAAAAAAATCTGTAATATTTTTATGCATAAAATTTTTTAATATTAAAATATTCGTCAGATTTTTGGTGCAGTAGGAAAATAGTGCCCGTATAAAGAATTCCATCAAATTTCAAGTATGTACCATTAGCCATTTTTAAAATATCATGCGCGCAAGGTGGAAACGTGACGCAAAATTTTGTCACAAAGCTGATTAAATTAAAAAACTATTTGTGGCAACACAAACTTTCTGGTTACTAATTTCCAAAGCAGCTATATTGTGTAGTCAGCTGTAAAAAGTTGGAGGTAATTACTTTTAAAATAAATATCTCAATTCTAGCAACAGTCACATAATTTGAAGCACATAAGGGGTTTAAGTTGTATGAGTCCCCTTAAATAAACGCCCTTTTGAATGGAATATAAAATCTGCAAGCATTCATATTTCCTTTTTACTTCCTTGTACGAAGTAAAAAGGAAGTATTGTAATCGCGAAAAATTTCAGGCAGCATATTTCAACGAAAATATCCATTTTGACTGCTATCGAATGCAATTTAACGATGTTTTTGCGTGACATCTGTACGTAAGGTCAGAATAAAAGACTCCTTTCCTCCAAAAAAATTATAAAACTGCTTTAAAATGAATTCTGAAGAGAATTTTTCGTGGTGTCTCTATGTACGCATGTATCTCGCATAACTCAAAAACGAGTAGCCTCAGAACGTTGAAATTTTGTATATAGGACTGCTATAACATGTAGATGTGCACCTCGTATTTTGACTGCAACCGGCCTCACGAAACGTATATTAATATATTTATAAATATATCCACTCTGTTACCCGGCTCAGTGATATCAGGTTCTTATTTACTCTTATATGTTTGTAAATTGTGCATTTTTGCTTAAAAATTATTGAGTTATGTTATTCTTATCTTCCGATTAAGATGTTTATGCTTTTAAGAAATCTGCGAGCAATATTTGTAGAATTATCAACAATTTGAAAGCTGCTTAAGTGCGGTTAAGCCTAATTTTTATTAAAAAAATCTGTAATATTTTTATGCATAAAATTTTTTAATATTAAAATATTCGTCAGATTTTTGGTGCAGTAGGAAAATAGTGCCCGTATAAAGAATTCCATCAAATTTCAAGTATGTACCATTAGCCATTTTTAAAATATCATGCGCGCAAGGTGGAAACGTGACGCAAAATTTTGTCACAAAGCTGATTAAATTAAAAAACTATTTGTGGCAACACAAACTTTCTGGTTACTAATTTCCAAAGCAGCTATATTGTGTAGTCAGCTGTAAAAAGTTGGAGGTAATTACTTTTAAAATAAATATCTCAATTCTAGCAACAGTCACATAATTTGAAGCACATAAGGGGTTTAAGTTGTATGAGTCCCCTTAAATAAACGCCCTTTTGAATGGAATATAAAATCTGCAAGCATTCATATTTCCTTTTTACTTCCTTGTACGAAGTAAAAAGGAAGTATTGTAATCGCGAAAAATTTCAGGCAGCATATTTCAACGAAAATATCCATTTTGACTGCTATCGAATGCAATTTAACGATGTTTTTGCGTGACATCTGTACGTAAGGTCAGAATAAAAGACTCCTTTCCTCCAAAAAAATTATAAAACTGCTTTAAAATGAATTCTGAAGAGAATTTTTCGTGGTGTCTCTATGTACGCATGTATCTCGCATAACTCAAAAACGAGTAGCCTCAGAACGTTGAAATTTTGTGTATAGGACTGCTATAACATGTAGATGTGCACCTCGTATTTTGACTGCAACCGGCCTCACGAAACGTATATTAATATATTTATAAATATATCCACTCTGTTACCCGGCTCAGTGATATCAGGTTCTTATTTACTCTTATATGTTTGTAAATTGTGCATTTTTGCTTAAAAATTATTGAGTTATGTTATTCTTATCTTCCGATTAAGATGTTTATGCTTTTAAGAAATCTGCGAGCAATATTTGTAGAATTATCAACAATTTGAAAGCTGCTTAAGTGCGGTTAAGCCTAATTTTTAAATATGGCGGACATGTTTGTTACATTTGAAACAGCAGAATAGTAGATTTGTTGCCAATCTAGAGAGACCAAGCTTCGCAACAGCAAAGATAACGCCTTCATTTATTATTGCGAATTAAATCATGCTTAATCCTTTCTGGAATTTTTTGGAGGAAATAAGTGTTTAAGATATACTTCGTAATTTTTAGTATAGATATTTTATGTATTTTTGCCTTGTTGCGAAGTAAGAACTGAATTAATTGAATGAGAAATACTGAATCGTCTGTGCAAAATAAATTTTATGCATTCTGAGTTATAATATGAACGAAATATGACGCTGTTAAGTGAACCTAGAGCCAGAGTGACGCTATGATAAACAAATAGAGTGAATTTTAAAGAGTGCATTTATTCTATTGTGTTTTATGCGCTATCGACGAAGTAGATTTAACTTAATCCAGTAAGTTTAAATGAAATGCAAGAAAAAAATGCATATAATTTAATATTTCGTACAAGGAAGTCATGTGGTGTACACATCAGATCTTTTTTATTTTATTTAATCAATTAATTAATTTGAGATAATTTAGGACTACTTCGAGAAAAGTGTAAAAAGGAACCTTACTTTTAAAAGCTTTGAAAAAAATTTGTTTTTGACTTTTATAAAAAAAATAATTTTTTATTTTTGTTAGTACAAGGCATCCTGGAAAACACGGGTAATCGACTTTTTTCACGGAAAGAAGGTTTGCTGAAGTGATTTTGTTTATCCACTCAAGCATCTTTCCTTGCAGTGGGGATTTACATCGCAAAAATTTTGAGTTCTAAGTTTGAGAAGTTTATTAGGTCTATTTGAATACTGCATTAGAAAGGATACCGTACTGTATCATTCTAATGCAGTACAGTATCATTAAGGTACAGTCTAAGGTTCCCTTTTGCACTTTTTGCGAAGCAAAAATAGTCCTAAATTATCTAAAAAAATTCATTTATTGTTTAAATAAAATAAAAAATGAAACAATAATAGAATTACTGTAATAGTTCATTAAATTAATACGGACGTAATATTTCTAGTAATTGTAAATAAGCAACAAAGAGGAATTAGAACTATTGTTATGCTTTGTAATTGCATATAAAAATTATTTCCTTAGCATAGTTCCATACCATTAGTATGGTTTGTAAGTGTAATCTAATTAGATCAAAAATGATTCGTTTAAGCATAAAAGAAGTTAACTGCTGGATATTAATAAAAATGACCTCATTTTTAGATCTTAGGTCTAAATTATGTCATTATTTTACTGGGGAAAATGAACGTTTGCTAAAACTTTAAGAGTTATAACTATTTATAAGCAAACAGCTAAGAATGTAAATCCAATATTTTTGGCAATTTAAAAAATTTTCTTTTAAGAGTAAAAAATTTAATTAAAAAGGATAAAAACAGCTTATAGGTTTTCCCAAACATATATATATATGTGTGAAGTACCAGCTTTAGTCGTAGCTTAAATTATCAGACGATAAGTTAAAAAAAAAAAAAAAAAAAAAAAAAAAAAACAGGATCCATTTATTATTATTCAGGAGAAATAGCAGTTACAAAATCAGATATCCAGAGTAAATAAAAAGAATTACTAATAACTTTTTGTATGAAGTTTACTGCATCGTGACATTTAAGGAAAAGCCCCGATATACTTTTGCGAGTCCTTTTATAGCCTCTGGAAAGGCGGAGCTTCCAAGAAATGACGTCATCCTCGTCAGCCAATCCAGTTCGCTTTAAATATTTCCAGAAAATTCTATAACTGTACGTGTAGAAAAGGCGGAAAAACAACTTGTCTACGGGGCTGTGCATTTAATTCCACGTACTTTCAAATAAGAGAACGTCGCCATTAAAAATGAAAAGAACATAGAGTTAGAATTTCAAGTGTATTCTTGACTATGGAATTTTATTATTGCATATATATATATGTGTATTATTTATTTATGCACCAATGATTTACACACAATTTAAAACTTTCGTTCTATTTTCTTTTTGTTTTGAATGAACAATTAGTAAGTAATTTTAAAAATGAAGACTTGGGGATTCTGTCTCTCTGCCTTTAGAGGAGTTTCCAAAACAAAATTAACTGATAGTTATATTATAAATAAGAAAATATCCTCCTATCCAAGCTAGGCCCTACCCATTCTAGAGCTGTACTGGGAAAGACTAATTTCTAAAGCCAAAAATATTCTCTTTGGCGAAGATTAGTAGCCGCTTGAATGACAAGAAGGAGAATGGGTGAGATTCTAGAATGTTAACATGTTTTCCTCATATTTTAGGCCTAAAAATTAAATGAGACAGAAGCATGAGTGACGTTTGTCATGCGTGAAGTGATGCAAATCCCAACTTCTTAAAAGTTAACTCCGAGTAAGTCGCTCCTTTTCGTAAAAGGAGATGATCTGAAACAAATTGAAACGACTGGTACTTTCTTTCGTAATCTTATTTTACATATTGTTCTAAGATTCGAAACGTTACTACAAATTTCGAGTTCTTCATAGCTCAACCAAGCAGAAAAAAGGTAGAGGATTCCTGGAAGTCTCCTTTGCTAAGAACATGAATAGCACTTCCTAATTCCCTTAGAAGTGACTATAGACAGCATAGTCACATAAGCAAAAACCTTCAGAAATGTTGCAGGTAGCTGCAAGTTGCCGCAAAAAGTTGCTGAATGTGGTACTTACTTAGAACGTCTTCTCCAGAAGTAATTTTTCTGAAGGTAAATAAATAGCTTCGTGTATGCATAGTTAAGTTTCTTTATATTTATCAAATTGTAGTCTTTTAAATAGTTTCTTAAAATGCAAAATTGAATTATTTTATGGGATTTTTGGTTAATATTGAAACGTATTTTAATGCGTATTATTTTCAGGGCGTTTTCAGTATACAAGAGAGCCCACCAGCGGCCGAGCGGTAAAGTCGCTGAACATTAGTAGTTCGGTCCGAAGTTCGAATCCCACGAACGGGCTGGCTACATGGGCGTTTTTCGTGGTTTTCCCCATGTGTAACGTGTATACGAGCCAGTTTGCCTTAGAAAGTCCTCCACGAAGGCATCCCTCCCGTTAGGCAGATAGCCCTCGAGGCTTTGCCATAATCACACACACACAGTATACAGGAAGTTCTCGATGTTGTATTCTATGATATTCTACGAAATTTAGTTGCAAATTTTGAACTGTGAAGAAGTAACTTGAAACTGTGGTTATAGTAAATGGATATTACATTAACAGTCTGAACATTTTAATTCATAATATTTAATTATTTTTTTCAAAAGGAAATGAAATTCAAAGTGATTAAAATTGTGACTTTTTCCAAAATGAAATTATTTCGGTAGCGGCCACTTAGCCGACGGTTCACTTAACCGACAGCAGTTAGCCGACAGAACATTTAGTCCAACACGGATATTTAGCGGACAGAACACTTAACCTTTAGAGACATTTAGAAGACAGGACATTTAGCCGACACGGGCATTTAATCTCCATATCTGTTAAGTGTCCATGTCGGCTTAAGTGCCCTGTCGGTAAAATATCCGTGTCGTCTAAGTGTCCTGTTGATAAAATGTTCTTTCCGCTAATTGTCTGTGTCGGCTAAATGCACGTACCGACTAAATGTCCTGTCGGCTACCTGCTTTTGGCTAAGTGTCTCTTCGGCTAAATAGTTATCGGCTAAGTGTCACTGACCCAACCTGTTCATACAGTGCAATATATCACTTTTCAAAAGATGTGTATAAATACTTGAAAGTATATATAGTGTCAGAATTTTTAACATTTTCAATACTTCGAGGGAATAAAAAGTTACGAGTATTCTTTTTAAAGAAATACTTTATTTATTACCAATATTTTATGACTTAAAACAATTTTGTGATCTGGATGCAAGAAATATCTGAAAAAGAATCGCATGACATGTTTTTAAACATTTTTCAGCGTACTAAAATAAAAGTTATTTTTATTACATCATTCTAACTATATTTATCATTTCCAGAACATTATGTAATTTACTGCAGTTATAAAGCATAAAAAAGACCTATAAAATAAGACAATTTTAATGACGTCTGATAAAGAGAAAGTGTTACGTTTCCTTTTAACTATCCTAGTCTTTTTGTTTAGCTGCTTTTGGACTTTCATCCCTTTTATTTACAGCGGAAGCCTTCTATTTATGGCCCTATTCGTCAAAATAATTTCATACATTTTGTGTGTATAACTTTTGAAATAAAATATATGTAAATTATTCGTAAAAAAGAACGTTAAATTTACACTTGCTTACTTACTTTGCAATATGTCAGTTAAGAGGCAAATGGAATTCTTTCGCACAGTTTAGGAATTGCAGTTTAGAGATTAGATTGCATGATAAGAAAACACAAGTGCTTCATTTCTAGAAAACGTATTTAATTTTTTATAAATTTGTGAAATGTGGCGTAATTATGAGACAGAAAATTTTATTTCCTCATCTATAACTTTTTAAAGCATTTTAGTAGCAGCTCTTGCATGATGGCTTTATCGCATATACGTCAAATGTACAAAATAATATGCTAGAGCTTTTACTTACAATGGATGGTATCAAAAGTTTAAATAAAGTGCACAATGAATGAGATATTTAAAGAAATAAACAACATCGGCCAACTCATATATTTTTATTTACATTTAACAATTACAGAGTACGCAGTACAAAAATTAATTTTTTTTAAAATAGAATGCGAAACAAAATAATGCATTAAATTAAATTTAATAATCAGAAATTTGTTTACTAGTAAATAAAAAAACGAAATATGCAAGAATGTTCTAATTAAATCGAAAGTGTTAGTAAAAACAAAAATCTTATTTTAATAGATAATATAAAAAGAAAGTTTGTTTAATCATATTTCATAATTTCTGTTTAACTTTCTTCGTTAAAATCTATGAATATATTCATCTGTTCATTGAAATCTGTTTTAATTTATGTATATTTTCTCAGATTTTTACTGACTGTAAATGTGTTCACAATGATGCTGGAGAAATAACCGTTGGAGAAGCTACGAAAAGTTACTGTAATTTCGAGTGCCAGTGGTTGATAACATTTGTGGTCGTTTTAAGTCTCGGGAAACTAGTCTCTTCCACAGCCAGAGTAGCTAATGCTCTTGTCACTCTCAGGTGAGGAACATTTTATGACTTTTTTTCCTTTTGTTATTTTACTTATTTATATACGTGCAAAGCTGTATATTTAACAAAAAATTAGAATTTTGTAACATTTGATCAGTTTAGAAATTGTTCCTATCAGCTCTTATGAATATGCTGTACTCCTTTAAACCCTTTTCGGCACACTACCTTTTAAAGTTGGAGTTTCGATAAAAAAAGGGTAGGCAGTCTAATTAGACCTAGTGGGGTACACAAGTAAAATTTTGTGAAGAAACACTTATCGTTTAATTCTGAGGGTGTGCCCAAAGTGGGCACACTGATTGAATAGAGCTTCGGAAAGAGTGCTGAAACGAGCATTGTTGTCAATGAACTGACCGAAGAGATGCAGAGAAACAAAGAATACAGGCTCTCAGTTGTCCTAGATTATCGGTGAGCCCGGTCTGGACACACCCAGGGTTCGCTGTTTGATTTTAGGCAAGATTTCAAGGTAAAAATTTAAAACTAATATGGAATAAAGAAATTAGCATACAGCCGAAAAAATAACATAGAAATTTCTTTTCAAACAATTCCTTTTATACCCTAAAAAATATCTGGAAGATTTCTTTGAAAAATGAGGGTCTTAAAAAACTAAACATGGCTAAAATATGTGGACTGGTTTGTGTTGAGCTGCCATCTACTATAAATGAAGAAGGTTCAGAGTAACCTATAGTAACCTATAAATCCTTTTTAATTCAAATTTCTGTGCGTACAGAAGGAAATTTTTAGGTGTGTCCAGACCGGACACACTGTGCCGCAAAGGGTTAAACAAATAGAAAGGATACAAAAATTTAATAGACAATTATCGGTTATTTTCATGTAAAAACCTGATGTGGTCGCCACAAGACCTCCTTGTACGGCCGTCTATTAAATCATGCTCTTTTTTGTTGCATTTCATTTAAGCTAATTTCCTCGAATTTCATTAGAGATAGATTTCTTATTCAATTAATTAAGTTCTCATTTCGCGCTAAAGCAAACGTACACAAAAACTCAGAAGATTTTCATTAAAAATTGTAAAATACAGAAAAACATAAAACGGTAGATACAGTTAAAACAGTTTTTGCAATTAAAATTAGTTTCTACGCAAAAACAAGCAAATCGACCAGCGGGCAAGAAGGCAGATTTTCCGGTTCACAAAACTGAAAATTTACTTTTAGTCCCACACTGCAAAAAGAAATTGAAGGTCCAGAAACCGATTTAATTCACTATGCTATTAATTTTCAAATGCAAACAATGGCGGTTCGTCAGGCTTAATTGTCCACTTAAACATTTAAATTGTTGATAGTTCTACAATAATTGCATGCAGATTAACTAAAGGCTTAAAAACCTTAACCGGAACATAAAAATCATATAATTCAATCATTTAAAGCAAAAAATGCGCAATTCTCCAACATAAAAGAATAAAAAACGAAGCTCAAAGAGCCTGGTAACAGAGTGGGAATGTATATAAATATATATTTATATATGATTTTTGCAGCCTATTGCAAACAAAAAGGGAGGTGCACAACTACATGTTATAGTAGTCCCATAACAAAATTTCAACGTTCTACGGCGACTCTTTTTTGAGTTATGCAAGATATACGTATGTACGTATAGAAGGCAAGAAGAAATCTCTTTTGAATCCATTTTAAATTCACTTTAAAATCCGTTTTGGCAGAAAAATTTCTTTATTCTGTTCGTACCTATAAATGTCAAGCAAAAAACATCGTTTAAAATAGTTTCGAGAGCGTTCGAAATGAATACTTTCGTTTGAATATAGGACCCGAAATATTTCGCTATTACAATACTTCCTTTAATTCGTACAAGGAAATAAAAAAACTTTGTATTTTACAAAATTAGAATAAAATAAAAAAAATTCGTAATTCAAATATTTTCTTAACTTCTTTCTAACGTTTACAGTGTCGCACAGCAATGTGAATTTAGAAATTTCAGTTTTATGGACAATTAGATAAAATAAATGATTTTATAGGAATTTATCTTTATTAGTACAGAGAATATTTTCTGAATTTGTATTTTAGAATCAGGTAGAAAAAGAAAATCAAGCTCTGATGGTTCATGAACGCGTTTTGCTGTTTTATAATTTCTGACTATTAAATAAATCTTATTTTATGCTAACAAATTATTTTTTCTGATACAGGATTAAAGTTTCACTGGGGCAGATACAACTAAATTATCTCTATTACTCTGAATTTCCAATATTTGTTAGCAAAATTGCATTAATTAGATAAATAAATAATTAACTAGATACACATAATTAATTAAGTAATTACTATTGATTAATTAGATCAGACCTTAGAATACTGAAAGTATAGAATTTTACCCTGTGGATTATTGATTAATTAGAAATCACACCGTAAGTTAAAAGAAATGTTTTTAGCCAAAACATTAAAATTGAATACATTTTATAGGTTTCGTTATATTGAAACATGAAACATTTTATTTATTAGCATTAATAATATTTTAAACATTAATATCCTTTACATGATTTATTGGTTAGGAAATTGTGATGTGAAATAGACAGATATGGTGCTCTTCAAGTAAAATTTTTTTTAAATTTCAATGCTAAGATGAAGTAGAGACATTAGGATTTTTGGAAAAGCCGGAGAGATGAAAAATTAGCAATCGCCTTCGCCGGGAATCGAACCACGGACCTCTGGAATACCGGTCCAGCGTGCAGAACCCCTACACAACGAAGGCACGCTAGGAAGGTAGGAGAAATACTTTATATACTCCCCCTTTTAAACGGCAAATGGGGTTTGTAGGGGACCCAGTCGCCAAATCATGGATGTGGAGGTTCATAATCCACGACCCTTTTAGTTCTAGCGCCACTGTAGAGACATTAAGTATTGTTGGAAGCTGGAGAGATTGAAAAATTAACAACCGCCTTCGCCGGGAATCGAACCACGGACCTCTGAAATACCGGCCCAGCGTGCAGAACCACTACACCACGAAGGCACGCTAGGAAGGCGTGAGAAATACTTTATAATTGTACTTACTGTGGGGATTCATTTAAGTTATCTAACACTTAATTTCATTTTAAAGCAATTTTCCGTGTTTTCATCTCACGCTTTCCTTTCAGAATGTTAATAAGCTAGTGTCCCTATATTCAATTTAGGCAGAAAGGAGTAGTATTTAAGGGGAAGTTTTGTAAGGTGTTTTTAGAGTGTGTTATACCTGCCTGAAGGCCAGGCTGTTATCTTTGATTTACTAGCGATTAGATTTCTGTGGCATTGAGGGCTTCTAACCATTAAGCTTGTTTACGCCGACTTTTACAAGTCAGAGTCTGCTTACGCGTTAAGTAACCTGTGAATGGCCATTAGGTTAATTTAATTCCACTCTATTTTACGTTACTTGTTATCTTTTGATTTAAGTGTTGGCTTCTGTAAGCACGAGTTGGTGCCATCTGGGAAATTTATATTCAGTTAATAAGGGATTCTTTACTCTCTTCTATGGACTTTATCGCACTTAAGGATAATTCCTCACACAGTCTGCTAGCTCTCGTTAGTTTATGTTTGCAAAGAATACGAGACGCTATAGTACAAAATAAAAGTAATTAAAATTTACGAAACAACCTCGGAGTAATAACTTTAGCTTTTTAGTAATAGTTTAATATCTCAAAGAAAACGTCCAATAACCGTTTAATTACAACTAGAAATTTTAGAAAGAAATAGACCTTGAAAATAGATGAACATAGATCTCCTAATATACTTTTAGAATCTTTCAAAGAGTTAAAGGGGCATTTATCATTAATTTAATCGTTTTAGTTCTCAGTAATTTTTCGTTCTCATTAAAATGTGCAACTTGTAACTTCTGTAACTTATTGCCAAAAGTTTTTGTAGACATTTTTTTAGATTCTAATCGGTTTTAAATGGAGGATCTATCTACAAATCTTAAGAATTATAAATTGCTTTTTAATTATAAACTATTTTTACATTAAATCAATTTTTCTTTTTCGTAGCCAAAACAAGTTAGCTAGTTTTATTACATTTCAGATGTTTTAAATAAATCTTTCTATAGGACATGCTGGTCGAAATCGAAAAGTTCTATATATCATTGATGAAGTAAAAGGAGTTTTAATCTAATATCCTGTAACAATGTTTTTAATTTCATAGCATCGTGATTTAACTCTCAGATAATAGTTGTTCTATGTCGTTCTATTAGTATGTAATAAAATAGAAGACTGTTATATTAGTAAGTAGTAGAATGTAATTTATTCTCAAAACAATAGTTGTTGTATGTTGATTCTCAAATAATAGTTGTCTATGAAATGAGTCATTCTGTTGTTTATAATTAACTGTGGTTTTTAACAACTGACTAATAAAAAGAGTATCCCTTTCCCGAATCTTCACTTTTTGGCAACGAATAAAGCCGACATCCTGCATTTAATATTGTAATATAATATACATTTTCCTTTTTGTAAACTAAGCTTTACCACACCCACCGCCATATTTAATTTATACAAAATATGAGCTGTTATAAAAGATTAATATTCCAGGTAAATTGTTTTCTGTGTTAAACAACAAAATTAATAAAACAAAATTAATTATTTTTTCTTTTATGAAACAAAATAAATCCTTTTATGAAACAAAACAAAAATATAGCCCTGTTTTACTTTTCAATTGAAATTCATACTTTTCCTATATTTTATTTAAATTTTATTTGAATACTTTTCTTGGATTTTGTTTCAGAAGCAGACTTTTAGTTGCTATAGAATTTTAAGACAAAAAATAATTATTCCTATCTGAATTTGTGATAATGAATAAAACATTTAATAGCTATGTAATAAATAATAACTATGTTATCAATGTTAAAAAATTATACAGTGTTTAACATATACTGTAATATTTATTTCAGATGTGTTGATCCTGAAGATAAAAGTTTAGCTTTAGGAGCTTTATCTGGAGTTTTTTCACTTCTTGGTAAGCAGAGGGTCTTTTTTTCTTTCACATATTTTATCAATCTGACAATTTTTAAACCGAAGATTAGGCAAGAATTTAAACGCTGCTGAATTATAAACCATTTTTAACTTTAATTCTTTTCTTTATTAGTGATGTAATTTATTAACTAAAATTTAAAAATTTATAAACAGTGAAAATTATTTTAATGATTTGAAAGAAATATTTATTTAGAACGCTAAATCGTATTATATTAATTATGGAATATTTTGTATATCTGTGTAACTAAATTTCATAATTTATTAGCTGTTATTTCGTATCATTTTTAGCAAAGCAGTTAAGTAAGTATTATGTATTTAAGCTTAATAATATATAAACTATTACAATCTTCTAAAACTAATCTCCTTTGACATTATTTCAAGATTTTGCTTTCATTATTAATTAACAAATCCTGTATGGGTTAGAACTGAGAAATCGAATTATTTGGCATTGCTTTACGACCAAAAATGTCCAAACTACTAATGAAATTAACTTTGAGACCTATGTGACATCTAAGTAACATTAACTTTGAAACCTATGTTACATTTAGGTGACATTAACTTCGAAACTATGTTACGTTTTTATTATAATAGATTGGTTAGGCATTAAGTCTTCTTTGATAACTACTTTGACTGATGTTTATAAATCTCAACAGTAAAGCAGAACTATTACCACTTAAAGCTGGACAGGAATGTTTCTAATCAAGTTTAGATATTTTTCCGGAGATTTTCTTCAGGATAAATTGTAAAATAATTTGCAGAGGTCAGTGATTATTTGTAAGTATTTTGCTGTTTGAGGGCCGGTGGTTCAGTGGCTAACGCGTCGCACAGCAGCATCACAGATCCGAGGCTCGATCCCTAGTTTGGGCAAGGTTGCCTCAGCCTTTCATCCCTTGAGTGGGTCGATAAAATGAGTATCAAGTTCGCTTGCGGACTAAATATCTGGGGTCCTAACGACAAGCTGACCACTTATCCAGGACATATGTTCATGCATTCTGGGGGGGTGCACGGTCAAGAAAGCAAATATCAGGGTACTGCAGGCCATGGCTCTCTAAGGACTGTTTTGCCACTGAGTTTAAGTTTAGTATATTTTCCTGTCTAAAAATTTTCAATGAAAGATATCAGAAAAATCTCATCTGTTTAAAAGATATAAACATTGATAAATATCTAACAAATACTCCTTTCGAACAGGAACTTGCTGTACTGCAATGGTCTAATGCATATGAGCTACATTAATTTCTTAAATAGGCCTTTTTTTGGCAGTTTAGAAAAACGTTATAGTGGTTAGGAGAGTTTACTGCGGTAACGAAGGGCCCGTATTCGAATACCGGAGAAGGCTATAATTTTCCGTTCCTTCATAGGAGGTAACCTTGGCCCAAATATTATTGTGCGTCCACAATAAAGCGGCCACCACTTCAGGCCTTAGTAGTGACCAAGCCAAAGTCGGCTAAGTGCTCGCCAAGGGGGAAAACAATGTCTCTGGTGTCAAAAGTCGAGATAAATTATTGCAGTGGAAAAAATATTTAACATGTGGCATTGAAAATAAGATATCGTCAAAGAATTCTAAACAAAAACTTGTTTTATAATTTTGTATTCCATGTGCAATATTTTACAATATTTTGATCTTACGATGTTAACTCTAATGGATCTAAATTATTTAATCTTTCTTCTCAACAGCTTTTATTCCATATCCTCTAATTTATGGCGCTTTGACAGACGCAAGTTGTTTAGTATGGGAAGAAAGTTGTGGCAAGACAGGAAACTGCTGGATATATGATAGCGACAAATTCCGATTCCTACTGCATGGAGTATCGGCTGCATTCGTGTTCTTGGGCTGTGTTACAGACGTTATGGTCTGTGTATTAAGTCCTAGGCTTAAAAATCTCTACGATGACGAAGACGATGGAAAGACAGAAAAGCAGCCCATTGATGAAACTGATGTTATCAACCAAGGTGGAATGCTAGGTGTAGTGAAAACTGGCATCGTTAACAGAAGCTTGAATTCTTTGAATGACAACGAAAAACCAACTACGCCATTGTAAGCGTACATCTTTTAGTTCCAGATATTGTACACTAGGCTGGTATAGAAACAGCCTAAATCACAGTATTTTTACATTTTTGTTGCTATGAAACATTGTTGTCATCAGAAATATATGATGAAAGGAGAAATACACATAACTTTCATCTGGGTAACTTTTGCATTTTCATCAGATTCAGCAAGTGAATTTATAGCTTCTGAACTTTCTTCGGCTATGAAACACTCTTGCAGAAACATACTGTGACAAATAAGTTAAACTACTGAAACATGTATTTTGACTAGAAATTTCTTCATTGTTTTATCACTCAAATCTGTCAAATTTCTTTAAAATTACTTGTTTTAAAGAAATATAAAATTTTACATCAAATCTTGTCCATCGTGATTAGTTTCCTGTAACTTTTACAGCTATGAACTGAATAATGTTATGAAGAAAGTGATAAAAGTGAAATTATGTATATTATAGGTACTGAAAGAGCTTAATTTTAGCTAAGAAATATAGATATCATCACAATGTATTTATGTTATAGTAATATATTACGAAAGTGAGAAAATTATCATGAGGAGATGCATTTTAAAATTTTTATGCAAAGTTTTTTCAGTTTCTGTGTTCAGGTGTTCAATGTTCTACTTACGCATTTATAGCAATGAAATAAACTGTGCTTGTTTTTAGAAACATTTTTGCATTTCTCCAGTCTGAAATTTATTTTGAAATATATACTTATTCGGTTTTTAAATGAGTCTTAATAAGCCAAACTATATAAAATTACACGGACATCTCATACTGGTTCTTTTAAAATTAATAAACATTCAATGTATTTAATAATTGGTTAATACTGAAAGAACTGATTTTTCAAATACTTTTTAGAACAGCTTTTCTGAAACTATAGTCTACGGACCACAAGTGATCTCTTTGAGGCCAACCGTTATGGTCTTCCTGAATTCCAAAAAGGACAGAAAATAAAGTTATAAATAACTGTGTATACCACATTACAGGTGAAAATCTTTGAGTCTGAAAATTACTCATTGCGATCATCTATCACATTTGCTCCGAAGACCCAGATTTTATGAAATTTATTACCGGCTACCTAATTGGCTTTCCACTCCAGCCTTAGCAACAAAAGAAAGATTTAAAGCGCTATCACTGTGGCGCTTCTCATTACCGTATCTCTACATATATGATACCACTGGTTTCGTTACCAGTGAAAACGGAATATAGTTGTACTTTAAAAATTACAATTTGTTTACTTCTACGTATCTACGAGAACATTTCATCTCTAGCTCAAATGAAAACAAAGTCCTGAAATAGACTTGATGTTACGGGCCGATCTCAGACAAACTTACCAACTTACATTTAAACAATAAACTAGCTGTGCATGAATCGGCAGGCTCATCGAATTCGAATAGCAGCATTTATTTAATTATTAGCTTATAAGATAAAGATTATCCAAACTCTAGTAACCTCGAATTATTAAAACGAATACAAATTTTCTCACGTTAACTTAAATATTTAATATCGATATAAAATTAATTGAATTTTAATTAATTGTATTTTATGTACTAAAAATTGCTTTCGGAGGGGATAATAATAAGATGGCCCTCAGAAAACTTTAATTTATAAAAGTCATCCCTCACTTGACATAGTTTAAGAAACGCTGTTCTAGGAAATTGTTTTATTCAGCTCTGCTTTTCTTTCAATTATAGTTTCATTTAACTCTGTTCGAAATTATTAATTTTGTTTGTCTCTAAAAGTAGAAACAATATTATTAAAGGAAGTGTAACATTTATTATTACAGAATGTTCAGACTGAAATAATGAATTTTAAGTAAGACTTTTTCATAACAGTAAATAAATGACATATTCAGTTCGGAAATTTTTGTCTTGAAAATCAAATTCTTATGACATACGAATAAACATATCATACGAAAATTTGTAATTAAACTTATAGAAGTTAATTTTTAATTTTGATTTGTGTTATGTTTAGTTTTCTCTTGCATTTCAAATTCTTAATAGCTACTAAGATGAAAATACTAATTTAAGCATTTATTTTAAGAGTAATAGAAACTTAAAAATATGTAAATGGTTATTTTTCTGAGAACACATCAGTTTTGAAACTTGCATACTTATATACGTATTTTAAAGTTGTATACGCTGTTTATTGTGATAAATGACTTTATTTCTATATTATATATATATTAATTGATATTGCAATGTTAAAGCTCATTTTGTAAAGTGTTTTCTCATTTTAATGTATCATTTTGCATTCAGCAGCACCTTATTGAACTTGTCATTTCTTAAACGTTGAATGAAACTCTATTCTGAACATGTAACTCATATTCACATTTAGTTTTTTTCCATGATTTTGTTTCCATTAAATTTGTTTGCAATAAATTTAATTAAGTTGGGTGTTTTTTGGTTCTTTGGTAAGTCCAAATTTCCGGCAGACTTAAAACGAATTATGGCAGAGTCTGAAAAGAACTGTAAATTCTAAGAAGGTTTAACAAGTATATTTATTAAATCAGAACTTCAACGCTTAACGCACTCCTCCTGCTCGACAAGCTTAACAACCACTTGCGGCGAAATAACTTGAAGCGATAGGTAAAAGGCAAGTCCATATATTAGGGCGGCATGCAAGAACTATTCGGGTATCGTTTTTAAAATCTTCAGCTATACAACGCAAGAACTCGCTAGCGCCCCAGGAACGTGGCGTCGGAAATTTAATAGGAAATTTTGACTGTACACGACCATACAAGGACAAGGTATAAGACAATAGTTTCATGCAAGATACAAGATAATGTTTACTGATATTGTACGCTGATAAGACTGTTACACTGATAATACTGTTAAACTAATACTGCACACTGATATTTGAAAATTTTGCGCTGATATTTTTACACTGATATTTAAACATTTTGTACTGATGTTTAGACATTCATACTGATTTTACTCTGAGACATATAAATTCCTCATTGTTGTACATTTATGAACACAAATTGCCGTTGTGGGTTTGATGCACATATGGATTGGGACATTGAGAATAAATACACTAAAGCAAAACATCTAATTTTACATTGATGCATGTATATAATCCTATTACACAGATTTTTTTTCAATGACATTTAAACATTTTATACTGAACTTACTATGATACATATAAAAATCCTGCACTGGTACGTATAATTTTAAACATATATTACCCTTTAGCGTTTTATCGGCACTTAGGTTAAGACCACTAGAATACATTTATACGCGAAAGTCTGACACTGCTGCGTACATTATTGTGTACACATAAGCATTTACACTGATATTTTATATCAATATTTAAACTTTTTACACTGATTTTATGCTGGTATTTAAAGTAACAGTTAAATTCAAATTAAAACTAAATCTTGTAGTAAAGGACTACATAACTGATTTAACTCGACGTTTTCTCAAAAACTTCTCACCAGCGCAACAAATTAAATGTCATCAGCAGTAACGCAAAGTTGAAGAATACAATCTTATCAAAGCTAACAGAAATCTAGTAACATGGCTTCGAGAGGCAGAAACACGTTCTGTTTTACAACCCGAAAACCTCAGCTTAAATAGCCTCGACTTGAATTGCATTCTGGCAGGGAAAAATTATCATTCACTACCTTTTAGTTCGGGTGCCACTGTAGAGCTATTAGGTTATTTTAAAGCAGGGAAGGTTAAAAATGTGTAATGTCTTCGAGACTCGAATCTGGACCTCTCGAATACGCGCCAAGTATGCTAACCCTTACACCACGAAAAACATGCTGGAGCTGAAAGGAGGGAGAAAATACTTTATAACACATACATATAATAATAATATTAATCCCGTAAGATATATTACGATATATAATGTTTTTAAAAGTGATATTTCAATATCAAGGCTTTCAATAATACCCAACTACCAGAAAGAAAAAAGAAACGATAATCTTATAGATTTTTCATTCATATTCGGGTATAATCTGTAGGATATTTTTATTTATTCCTAAATAAACGGTAAGGCAGTTGTGCGGATTTTGAAGGTCATCAAAAGAAATCTCAAGGCATTTGCTATTTACTAAACGACAAACGTTTCGAAAAATTAAAAGTGTCACCTTTGTTCAGTTAAAAATTTATGAGTTTAAAAATAAAACAATTTTCTAATGAAACACAGTTGTAAGAATGGTATAGTAAATCTCCTCAATCGAATCCACCAAAAAAGGCGAAATAAAATGAGACCGAATCAATAAACGGGAAGTAAGCATTTTTTAATTATTCATTTTTTCAAATTAAGTGCATATTATAAAATATATCTTAGTGTATTCGTATACAAAAATGCAGTAATAGTAGCAGTATAGTAAATAGTAAATCTGGGCATGAGATAATATTTAAACGTTGAATAAGTGAAACAGTATTTACGTTCATTAATGAGTAATATCTGTTAAATTTTGCTCTGTACTAAAGGACTTCTCTGATCATAAATAAATTACCAAAAACAAAACATGAAAGATCTAAAATAATTATATTTTCAATACAATCCAGGACGTTTTTTCCATTTTGCTTGAAATGCACTTTACCATACAAGATCGAGGAAGAAAGACGCCGCATGCGCTGTTCTGAATTTTGCCAAAAAATAATTATTTATTTACTTACTTCGATTATAATTACGCTTCTTATGTCTGCAAATAGCGAGCATCTTAATCCATTTGTGGGATTTAGTTGCATTGTATTATATCCAATGAACAATTATCCTCCTACACTTGTCGTTACTATTCAGATTTCAAAAGAACTGGGAGAAAACTGATTATTCAGTTTGAGCAGTTATTGTAATTACTCTGTTTGGGTACGTGAAAACATTGCACATGCAACGAAAACCATTGTTTGAAATGAGAGGCATCCACATGACATAAAAATATTATGAATCACATTTCAGTGATACACATGGCAGAAGAACTCATAAACATACGACATATAAATTACTTTTTTAGTACCTATATTATATTTAATATATTAGTTCCTAAAAAAACTGCATTCAAAATTAAAAAAAAAAACTGATATGGGCATCTCACGACTTCCTTGTACCAACCATTAAATTAAAAGAAATTTTTGCTGCACTTCATTTAAACTTATTTTCTCAAATTATTCTAACTTAGTTAATCGATCTCTCAAGGCAAGCTGAAAATGACATCGAAAATTGCAAATTCTTTTTAATTAAATATCGTAGTCAGTTTTTGCAGTTCGGATATCAAACTGCTTATAATTTTCTTTTTTCATAACGAGCATAAAATTTTATCAGATATAAGTATAGGAACGAGAAGGAGGTATTAAAAATTAGATTTCTTTATTCTTCTAAAATTAAATCTTCTTTTTTCAAATTTTATATTGCCAAAATATGAATATTTTCTTCCCTCAAACTCTTCTGTAATTGGAAGTATATAACTACGACAAACGATTGCGAAAATAAATGCTGGGTACAGATTTTTAAGCATGATGAGGTGATGGGATATATATATATATATATATATATGTTTGGTACTGCCAATTGTAATAAAAAAGGGAGGGGTGCAACTAGATGTTATAATAGCTTTACGCCAGGCCCACCAGCGGCCGAGCGGTAGCGTTGCTGAACACTGGATGTTTGGTTCGAATCTCGCGAACGGGATGGCTGCATGAGCGTTTTCGTGGTTTTCCCCATGTGTAACGTGTATACGAGCCAGTTTCCCTTAGAAAGTCCTCCACGAATGCATCCTTCCCTTAAGGCCTCGAGTGCTTTGCCGTAATCTAATAAACCAGTTACGCCAGATATATAAATACGCAAGTGCAGGTACAGATGTCACGAAAATATGTCTTTTGAATCCATTTAAAATCCATTTTATCACATGTTTTCGAACCTCGGATATGTACCACATGGAGACGTACCACATTCGAACATCGGACCAAACGACCAGTGTTCAGCGTCTTTACCGCTCGGCCGCTGGTGGGCCCAATAAATCATGATGAAGGTGAGTTTAATAAGAAAAACCTTTAGTTAGAGAGGAGCATTTCAGAGTATTATTTCTCTTATTGCTAAGTAAACTTCGAAGACCGAATTTTGAATGTCAAATATGCAAATGAACTTGTGAATTTTGTATTTAAAAAGAACCAATGCATATGTTATTTATGCCGTCACACTGTAGCCTCAGAAAAAGTCAGTGTGATATACATTAAGTACATGCAAATCACCTCTTATACCAGCATTCCTTGATTTTATTAGTGAGCCTAAACAAAGGTTCTCAACCGGGAGGATTTCAAAGCCTAAGTAAGGAGAGGGATGCAGTCAGCTTTTTATTTAGCTGCTAAGTATTTACTTTTAGTTCATGAATATTTTCAAGTTTCGGAATTTATCAAAATTTTGCACACTTTTTCCTGTTTAATTTATCAAAGATGTTAAAAAATTAACCTAAATCTAAAAAAATGTAGCAATGTATTTTTCAAGCTTTGGAAAGGAAGGTGGGAATGATTTAGCAATGCTCGAATGAGGTGCAAGAGCAAAAGCAAGTTGAGAACTGCTGGTCTAGAGGGCGCTGCTTGTACCCACTCTTTATTCTGATATATGCTACATTATAAATAAAATTTGAATAAATAAAATTTACAGATGCTTATTTTTTAAATCGTTAAGTTGTAGGTTATTGACAAAGAAAGAATTTTTTTTTAAAATTGTAATTTAAATAAATTTGAATTGAAATTGTTCCAAGTTTTTATGGCGTTCATTACAGATTATATTTCTTCGAAATATCCCCTCATCATAAATAAATATATTACTTCATCTATTCAGACTTCTCTGCTTTTAAGATATTTTCATTATTTTATTTTCTTAAATGAATCAATGCTTCTTAATCATAAATATATGCAAACACATGTCTAACTTCACATATGAGTTCATTAAATAATTTCACATATTGCCCGATAGATGGCAGCACCATACGAATTAAAGTAGGGATTCCCTAAATTTTTCTTTGCATAGCTAGAACTATTCCACACAAGTATAAGCTTAAGTATAAGCTACATAACCTATAGCTTTGGTTCCCCACTCTTTTGGGGGCCACACAAAAATTAAAATATAGTATAAATAGTATTAAAATGTATTATAACAGACTTATAAAAGGCCTCATATCTCAAATAGTCTTATCAAGCCTAAATCCACACGGTGACTGGTGACGGAAGAGAGAGATACCTGATATTTAGATTCCATAAGGTGACATGCCTTTAAATTCATCCCCAAACCTCTATCAACTTCACACCTTCTAATACATGGTTCATAACAGTAGATCTATGTGACTGGGGCCAAATAGGAAACCTATACCACTATGGGCCAACAATTGATGAGCCATTATGAGCCAACAAGTGGTTCTAAAACTAAGGTATTGGTGTTTTAGTAGTTTTAAATTTGTACATCTGATTTGATAATACTGAATTTTCTTCAATTATTTCTTCTACAAGAGCAATCAGACTGCAAACCTCGTACTACAATCTTTTAATAAGTTTAATATGTTTTTCATATAACACATAGTTTTGAATACTGTTAGCTTCTAGATATCTAGAGATTTCTCAGTGGAACATGTTAGCTGTGTTATGACTGCAACTGGTTATTTTTTAGTACAGTTTTCTGAGAGTTGATTTATTACAAGCTAGATTGTTTGTCGAACCTTGCCAATTTTGAGCAGCTGGTTTCTTGAGTCGAGTTTCAATAAGCTGTTGGCAATGGTTGTTAGCTTTTATGGGCCAACACCAAGGCATTAGATAAAATTCTATGTTAAACATTAATATTTGATGCAGCTTTAGAAATCAGAATTTTAAGAATAGTTTCATCCACCGAATGATGTTTCTGGTGTTTCCAACCGAGTTCCATCAACCAATTTCTGCATGTTTTTTGTTTGAAATATCCTTAAAAGTTAAATAAAGAGAATATTTAGATAAGTATTTATTTTCGGACGGGTGAAATTGTTCTGATAAAATTAAAATGTATTTGTATAAGTACTTGTTTTTTCTTAGGAGCGGAAATATTAGCATGGTTATCTAGGTTCTATGTCTTACATGCCAAATTAAAATTTCAATTAAACATAATTGAATGGGCCTAAAGCACTTTTACCTGGTTTGAGTTAATAACAATTACGATAATTTTTTAAGATGATTCCAACTAATTTTAGTAAGTCACGTAATTTCACGTAATCGATGCTTCATTTATGTAAGTCAATTACTGAGAAAATTTTTTCTGTATCCATGTGGAACCAAGGAAAATTTTACAAGGGCAATAATAAATGATTTATTAACAACAGGCAGAAAATACAAAAGGGAATTAAAAGGTATACTTCCCTATCATTTTCCCACATAACCACCAAATCTATTTAGGCATTTATCTGAACGCAGAACCCGACTTATTTAACCCGGCTTGGTAGAATATCACGTTCCTGCCCATTAAGCTAATTTTTGGTAGTTGTATTCAAATCACTGTCTGAAGAAAAACTCATTCCAGAATATTGTTCCCTCAATTTCGGAAAAAGAAAACCACTGGGTGCTAAATATGGGCTATATTGGAGTTAACTCCAGACTTCCCATTTAAAGTTTGCAGCAATTCGTGAATTTGGGGAGCAGAATGGGCATGGGCATTGTCATGCAGAAGGGATGATACCATCGCTCAATACGCCAGAGCGCTTGCGTCGGATGGCTTTACGTAACCCTGTCATAGGGGCACAATAACGATCGGGAGTAATGGTATGGCCACGCTACAGATACTTGATCAGGATAAAGAGTCATGGATCTTCTCTGCAAGTAAGACTGCTTTTCTAACCGTCTTGTCATTCCAATGTGTCTGTGAGCTTACTCTTCCTACTCGCACAACCTCTGTTAGACAAGTACTACCATTTGTCTACGGAATGGGGAAAAAGAAGTCCCTCCAAAGTAATTACATTGTAAATGTTGATGCTTGTAACCTTATTTTTGTATCTACTTACGTACATTGTAGTATAGTTAATTACTCTGCTTGCTGGGCACTGAAATTTCTATACAATGAAAGAAAAACACAAGAACTCTAAATTTGCATGAAAGACAGAACATCCTGTTACATGTAAAGGATTAACCTTTGATGGCAAGTGCCATTTACAAGCAAGGCTAATGGCACCTCGAAGCGGTATTCGAAGGTATACTGGAATGCCGATTTTGTAATCGGAAAACTCATTTATTCATTGTTTTGTGTTCTAGGTTGTTGATGCCTCGTGTAAGAAAATGGAATTCTTGTCCGGTCTTCTCACACTCTTACCAGCACGTCTTGAATGAATCATAGCCTACCCGAGACTGCAAATTACAATACCGCGTTAGTACTGCTTGCGTTGATTGAGATCCGATGGACCGTTATTAGAATTGACACACGATGGATCTAGGATGGCCGTACAAATCGATCAGGAGGATCTCAGCGGCCTCAATCAACAATCAACGCCTCTCTACCTTAATACCCTTAATACCCACCTTAATCCTTAATACCCAGGATGATCTGCATGGTTGCTATCTTATCTGCATCGCATCGCTGTTAGGGACCGTGCAACCTCATCACGTGCTTTAGGCCAGAAAACTGGGTACATTTGCTAAGCACTAAATATACCCACATATTCTAGCCACAGACATTCAACAACATATTCTAGCCAAGGACATTCAGCAAAGTGACCATTGTTTTAATCATTGATTTATGAATGTTCTGTATCTCAAAACTACCCAAAATTTTAATTATCTCATCTTTTAGTTATGATATATTTGTAAAATAAATATGATACTGCTGACTGTTTATTTTTCACAGTACAAGAATTTTATTGGCCACCACGTGTTACATGAGTTAAGAAATTTTATCAGGTCTCTAGAAAAAAACTTTTGAGGGAACCAAAATAAGTCAGCAGATAATCAAGAAATGACGTGGCAGATAAAGAGTTAGGCCTGGGAAATTAGAAAAAAAACCTTAGTTTGAAATCTTTATATTGTAGTCTAGCATCTCAAAGAAATTTTGCCATAAAAAGTAAAAATTCAAAGGCAAAAATATGATTGCGTTGTTTTAAGTAAACACATTTGTGTTTATGTCCATCTGCCCTTTACTGAAATAGTTCATTAGCATAAAATTTTAAAATAAAAATGTGTACCCAGTTTTCCAAAAGTAATCAGGAGGCTAATGGAATTTTTGATTGGAGTTAGAGAGGAGATATCTCTCTTTCAAAATAAAGATAATAACGCTCGAAATAATATTATCACGATTTGGATAATGAAAGAAAACTGTTTGAATGCACTCCAGTTACAGTTAGTGAATCGAATGAGGAAATAAACATCGAAAACAGCAAGGCTAAGTTATATTCAATTGGTTTTAGAGAGGTCATTTTTTTCAAATATGATTGAGAAAAGTCTGTTTAAATAGGAAACCCACACATCAAAAGAGATAAGAGGGAAAGGAAACAATCTAATGGCAATGTTATTCATAAAATTGCTCAGTAGATTAGATAAGCGCGCTTAAAGAAATATGAATACAGTGCCAGTAGTAGTCAAACTCCTGAAAATACACTGTACATACATACACTGTAATACACTCTTACAACAAAACAAGATCCTGATATAGGCGAGTCTGTAAATATGTTGTAATGAATACAGAGTTGATTGACAATCGGGCTAATTAACAACAAGCATAACATCGGCATTCGTTGCAACGTTATGTAGAATACTAAAATTACTTATTAAAAGGTTGTGCAACGAAAGAAGGCTGAAATAATTTACGTTGCTATCACAACAGCTTAAGAGTAAACGACAAAGGTACAGATATGTAAGAAATTCTGATAAAAATAAGAGTGAGTTATTAAAATAACAATGAAATAACAATTACAATCTGAAAATTTCAGATTAAAGTGTAGCATAGAAAAAAGAATTTATCACTAAAAAATAAAAACAAAATAATATGCACAAAAAGAAAAAAAATCAAAAAGCTTTCAGATTTTACATTGCGCCCAAAGTGGCGTTTCTTTAACGTTTTGTGTGTTACCTTTATTTATTAAATATCATGTTCTTCGCACTTAAACCATAAAATTCAATTCAACAGCAATACCGCAAAATAATTTTAAACTGAACATACTTTAGAATTTTCGAAACATAATCTCACGCGTTGGAGATAATTTTTTTTTTTTTTTTTTTTTTTTTCCCCCGTACAGAGTTGCCATTGCCCGCTTTGAAATCGTTGAGTTTGTTAATCAACAATTTGTTAAATTGCTACAAAATATGAAATCGATGATAAAAACAAATTCCAAATTCTAAATTACGGCTTCAAGATGCCCATATTCGGTGGAGGATTACGCTATTCAAAATTTAATGGCTATAAGTACCGTTGTTTTATCACAATGTAAGAAATTCATTTATGAAGATTTTTTATTATTTAATTTCTTTAAATATAACCCAGGGCGATAATATTCGACTGCAACAATTTGAAAAATGAACCTGCCATTTAAAGTTTTCAACGCAAAATGCCAAAACGAAATTAATAGCCCTTCGGGGCTAACACCCTTTGGGCTAAAAATAAAAATTTTAAAACAAAAAGCATAAAACTTTGTCCAAATTTTTAAACATGAGTTTGTATCAGTTATATAATAGCCATTCGAAAACTATTTTATTAATTAAAGTTGCAAATATTCATAAAATTAGTTACCGTGTAGAATTATAAAAGAGCTGTCTTTCTGGAGAATGTTTTCGTTGTGTAGACTGAGTTAAACATTTTTCATCACATAAAAAATATATTTTACTTCCACCAGGCATTAATATTAATCCTTTAAAAAACGTAGCTAAACCTGAATTGTATATAAGGTGCATTTGATGACGATAACTGCGAGAATTTCACCAAAATTTGATACCTAAATATATGCTGTGTTGTGGCAATTATTTTCACAAACTGAGATTCAATTTTTGATGTTAAATATTTGGTAAAAACAGGATTGTTCTCTTAAGATGTTGTGGATTGTTCAAGATGTTGTGGAAGCATCTTGTTCTGTTTTGCTTAATTTCAGTTTTACACTCGAAAAAAACTATTTAATGTTCAGATATGTAATATAATAGTTATATGTATAAATACTACTATATTTAAAGAGAATATTTTTAAGTAATTTTAATGAGATAATTATGCTTTGTCAAATTATTTTACTCAGAAGTATTAAGCTTTCCTATATGGTGTTATGGTCAACATTATTTTAAAACAGTTATCTACTTAAATTTTTTTAGACGATTTAATTTCATTACCTATTTTTCGCGTATAAACTTAGCTGGAACACAAATAAAAAATTCTTTTGTGAATTAATCTTTACACAAATCGAAAAATTCTTTTCTGAATTAATCTTTTTGAGAGTCTCACGAGTTCCCTAAAATACACATCTGAAACGTGTGAGTATTTAGATATTGAATGCTTTTCAGATCCAAGCATCTTCATTGCATGGAATGTCACTGATACAGCTCATGATAACCATATTTAATTCAGAAATGCTTACAAAAATGCGAGACATTTCCTGAAACATATACTTTAATGTAATTATGCACTGAAACATGACCCATTCAAGATGTCTGGTCGCTTAAGGAGAAAAAGAAATGCTTGAGAATATTATCGTTGCAATTTTTTTTTTCATATCAAAATGGAAACCGGACTCTCAGGTCAACGTCACAGTTCGTGTTTCGAAGATATTCAAAATCCGCAGTGGAGTAGTTAGAATATTCTTGAGTTAGAAACAAAAGGGCACTTAAGGACTTAAGTTTTAAAACTGTAGGTTTCGCTTTTGATTTGGAATGTTTATGAGACATAAAATATTAGTTTTTTATACACTCGGCAGCCAAAAATGTTTAGGGGCTTACAGAGAATTATTTCTTATTCCCTTTAATAATTTTATTAGAAGGGAACACGGGAGCAACATTTTCGAGGAATATTTTATAGTTGTATTTTGTTCAAAATGTCTTTAGCTTAAGGAAAACTTGAAACGAAATATTGTTGATTAGCCATTGCTTCACAAGAATAACATTTTCTTAAAATGCTTAATCAAACTGTTGGTTTAAGTCTTAAAAACAAGGTGACAAGGAAGCATAAAAAAAAACGGATTATAATTTGAGGTAGCACAAAATTCCCAATGATGGGGTTCGCTCCCTTCTGCAGTAAAATGAGTTGGATGATGCACTAATGAACGCCCTTTATTTAGTGAAGACAGTCAAAGATTTTTATGAAAGACTTTTCTTGTGTATTCTACAAGTTAGGGAAATGCAATTCGACGCCTGAGAATCGTCGAAATGAGACCTCATTATTTTCGTGTCTTGCAAATACATTTTGATCTTGCAAATATATTTTGATCTCGCAAATACATTCTGATCGAAAAACGAAAATCATAAACTTTATATTACATACAAATACATGCCAAAACTAAATAATACATCTTGTAGAGTCATTAGGCCATTTCGAAGCAGGAGAGATGAAAAATGAGTAATGCCCTCGCCGGGACTCGAACCACGGACCTCTCGAATACGCGCCGAGCCTGCTGACCACTACACCAAGAAAGCATGCCAAGAAGGCGGGATAAATGCTTCATATATTCCCCTCTTTAAAGGGTGACTGGGTAATTAGGGGACCCAATCGCCATATTTTTGTGGTGGAGTACCATCATCCACCCCCTTTTTGTAGTTCGGGCGCCACTGTAGAATGAAGCAGGAAGACGTGAAGAATTAGCAATGCGCCCTCGAACCACGGAGCTCTCGAATACGCGTCGAGCGTGCTGACCGCTACACACGAAGGCATGCTAAGAAGGCGGGAGAAATACCTTATAATCCCAGATATATATTACAATCCCGGAGGTCTAAATAAATGGAGTAAGCCTCCTCTATATATTCTATGCAAAGGAAAAAAGGAAACAAAGCCATGCACGTCACGGTATGACGCACTACTTATAATATACTACTACTCACTGCCATTAGGCGGACTTATAGTACGTTTTGTTTACATTCTAATCGGAGTTGTCTATATATTAGGTACACATCAATGGACGTTTATAAGTCTGCTGTTATAATTTAAATACTTAACATAATTGATTTTCTACTGAGTCTGTAGAAAAATCACAAGGATTGCAAATAACACTTTCAGGTAAAACCTGAACGACCAGTGAAAGTCTCAATGGTATTTTATGCAAATTATGCCTAAAGATACTTTTCTGATCCTGCAGACGCTTATATTTGCTTTCAGAATAATTTTATTTAACAATATGTTTCGAAGGCTTATCCGCACGCTGTATATCAGCCATGATAAGTCGTGACATCACGTTGTTTACATTTTCTTTGCTTAATTTTTGTGATGTCATGCTTGTTCCATCTATTCTAATCCCTTGGTTAAAGCTCAAGAAAAATTAACTGAAACTTGCCTTTTAAACATGAAGAAACATATAGAGATTTAGTTAGAATTCGAAAGAAAGGATTACGTACAAACGAAATTTAGATAGCTGTAAATGAAAGTAGTGAAAGAAGTGTATTGTCTAGACACTAGGGGCACCTGTGTAAAAAGTGCAAGGAAAGCTTTTTTTTCATGATTTTTAGTTAAGCCATTATATTTGAAGATTTAAGCATCTTCTTTAATAAAATTCATAATTATTATTATTTCATAGATTTTGTATAATGATCTGCTTTTGCATTTTATAATAAAAATATTTTCTTTAGACTATAAGTTTAGTATAATTATTTGATTTTGCATTTTATAATAAATATATTTTCTTTAGACTATAAGTTTAGTATCATAATCTGATTTTGCATTTTATAATAAATATATTTTCTTCAGACTATAAGTTTATTAGGTACTCTTCTGTTTTGAGGGCCGTAAAAAAATTGCAGCGAAAATGTATGCGCAAAAGCGCCAAATCTAGCAAACGCGCCCATTTAACAGTGCGCCAAATCTAGCGTACGCGCTGGTTTCAGATTGCGTTAAGTTTATATAGTTCTATATTTCTTAAGACGCCATTGAAATACTAGTTTAATTTTTAAATCAAATCCTTTTTTGATATCCTATGGATTTGACAATTTGGGAATTGCCCATGATGAAAAGTCGGCAATAGAATTTTGGGTAAAGTGCAGAATCACTCACTGCTTGACGCGTTTTTAAGAATTGCACATACTCGGTATCCATGTGCACATCGAGCTATTTTCACTTAAAAAAAAAAAAAAAAAAAAATCCCAGAATTGCACAAAAATGGCACTGCGCATCCCCTTTATCTATGTACACATCGACCTATTTTCATTTAAAAAGTAAAATAAAATCGACAAAAGTCCAATTGTTTTTAACCTTGTAAAATGCGGCAAACAAATAAGTGAGCGATTCTGCACTTCTTAATTCCGATTCTGAATATTTTCAAAGAAAAGGCATCATTCATTATAGAAAATTACGTTTGAACAACCAATGAGATGAAATTATGCTTTAGCGATAAGTCGGCACCGAAATAGCGATGCAGGCATCCATTCAGTTATGCTTAGCAATTTTGATATAAATTATAATAATGATCTGAAATAGTTATTTACTCTTATGCTTCCATTCAGTCATGTTTAGCCTTTTTCATATAAATTATAATAATAAAAAAGTATTATATGAAATTAACCTTTCATCTAAATTAAAAAAAAAAAACATCAAACTATCTAAGATTAGAGCTAGTTATACTATCTAGATATTATACTTCCTTTCTTGCCGCAATTATTAGGGTTGCCGCAATTATTTTTGGCAGCATTGGCATCAACAATAGTTTGGCGATTTTTTACGGCCCTCGAAACCGAATAGTACCGATCTGCTTTTGCATTTATAATAGAAATATTTTCTTTAGACTATAAGTTTAGTATAATTATTTGATTTTGCATTTTATAATAAATATATTTTAATGCAATTATAGCTTTCGTAGTTCAGTACTATTCAACATAACACAACTATGCACTTATACGAAAGCAACTACTATAAATCTTTATATTTTCATCTGAAATACATAAGCGCTAAATATTCTGTTGACAAAAGCATGCTCTGTAAAATGAAAATGATCTCATGACAGCTATCTCTGGGCAATCAGGAGTAAAACAGAAACTGTCAGGAGCAGAAGAGGAACTTTCTGAGCTGTCAGGAGCAAACAGTTATGTCATGAAACAAAAAGAACGTTGTGTAGTGTATAGGCAACCTGTTAAGATTAAAAAAAAGCAACATAGCTTTCACAATTGCTCTTTTTGATGTAATTTTCTGCTGAGCTTAAAGACAATTAGTAGAAATGAAGGCATTGTGATACTTCTTTGGCAATATGAAGTAACTCCAATGATGGAACACAGAAAAAACTTTATTTAGCACTCAAAATGGCGACATACAAAACAAGGGAAAAAAAAAACGAATTCTAACATTTAAAAATAAATTACATTCTTCGTGCGAGAGTCGCACGTAGCACTCGAGCCCGGTTTCAAATACTGCCATTCACAAATACCTTAATGTTCATCTAATTAAATTATTTATTTTAAACTACAAGATTTTAGTAATATTTAAAGCTGTTACAGCATCTTACAGTAAAAAAAATCTAACTGACTGCTAAAGTAGCAAAGAAATTTGAGATACTTTCAGAAAAAATAATAGGACATTGATCCGTATACTTAGAATCTTAAACCTAAAGAGACTAATTGCTTTAACTGCGTAAGAAAGGAGCAAACAAGGGAAGTTATAGTTTAATTAAATTAACAGGAAACAACATTGGAAAACTGACTAAATTTGTCAAAAGGTTTCCTGCATGAATTTATTTTTGTAGTTGTTATTATAACTTACGACTTTTTAAACGCTTAGAATAAATTTACGTTTTAGTAACTATTTTAATATATAATATAATAATAATAATTTTAATATAATATATAATATTTATTATGTATAATTTTAATAATAATAAAACAATATATTATTACATATTATTTTGTTATTATTAAAATATAATATAAAGGTATATATATATATATATCTTTGACGAACATTTGACGAAATATATATATATATATATATATATTGGTAAAATTATATATTAAAATATATATATATAATATATATATAAATATAATATATATTTAAAAATTATTATTATTAAAATTATAAATTAAAGTATAATATATATAATTATAACATATATTTATAAATCATTATTACTAAAATTATGTATGAAATATATACTAATATATAATATTTATTATTATATATTAAATTAGTATTTATTATTGTCATTTTTATAATTTTTTCTATGTTGTTAATTACCCCTGCACTAACTTCTGCATTAAAAATGTCAGCTAATCCGAAAATGTAAATCAAAATTCAATTAAAGAAATGTAAACCTAAAAGTAATCAATATATGCATACAAAAATAACAGCACGGTAAAATGAAATTAGAAAACGAATCGTACAATTACAAATGTGAACCCTTAATAAATGAAAAATACGAGTAAAATAACGGAAAAGGGTTGAAATATATTTTATTTGTTGAATTCTTACCATCCTAACCTACTTTCTATTTTTATGCAAATTATGGCATAATTTATAAAATTTGCTCACGATGGGTAGAGAAATTACTGAGTTAAGTTTAAATTTATGTTTTTCAAAAAAAAAAAAAAAAAAAAAAAAAAAAAAACCTTCTTTTAAATATTATTAAGTGCAACAGCTATAAACTTAGTTTTAGTAAGATTTTAGATCTTTTATCGCTTCTATTAAATGTTGCATATACAATGCATAGTACATCAGTTATTTCATCTAATTAATAAGTAAATTAATCATATATCTATTTTTTACTAAATTAAACCAGATTATCACATTTTTTTAACATCCATAATACATATGATTGTAATATAAGCCCCGAAAAACAAGCATGCTAGTTTTAGTTTACTAAAAAACTAACGTACAAATATTTGTATGAAATCTCATCGTCTTAAATTTATAAGATTTAAAATGAAGATATTCAAGCATTTAAAAGAGCTTTCAAAACCTTCTTCTGCAAATATTTTCGATTTATCAATGAAATCAAAAAAAAAAAAAAAAAAAAAAAAAAAAAAAAAAAAAAAATTCCCTGAAAACGTTTTCTCTCTTGTGTTTATAAATATATAACGTCATGAAGCAATATCTGATAGTAACCAAATTTGGGAAAGAAAGAGCAATCACAGTTCAAAGTGCACTTAACTGTATTTGCTCCTTCTTTTAAGAGACATAATCATACGGGTTGATGAGTGCATATTATAATGTCCGAAATGAACGTTAAAGCGGACAGCGAAGCGCATCTCGATGAAGAAACAAAAGTCGAATCGCCGGGAGAAACTAAACAGGATAATTTGACTGGTGTAATAACGACTGACCGTGACGAAACTCGCCGCAGTCACTCAGAATTTGACTTCGGTGAAGCAAAAGAGGAAATTAGTGGAGATCCGCGAGATTCCCTACATCTGGAATCTCTCCGTGAATATAGCGATCGGATTAAAGCTTTCCTTGGTTGGGATAGCAATAGTGCGGAATCTGTCACGGATAAACCACCCAATGAAGATTTAGCGAAGAATGACTGTCCAGAAGCTGGAGATTTAAAGAATAACTTTCCAAAACAAAGCGAGGCAGATCTGAATGCTGTTAACCATAGTGAAGTTAATGGAGAATTAAACAATTCCCCAAAGACTGTCGAGGGTGAATCTAAAAATACTGCACCATGTTGTGATGAAACACCTCCCAATGAGCACTGCAAAATATCTACCGAAAGTCTGCATTCTCTCGAAGATACACAGAAATTATTTGAGACTAGTTCTGCGCAAACTGCTATAGATCCTGATTCAGAATTATATCCGGAAAACGAAGCATCTCGTATAGAAGTAAATATTTTAGGAAATATCAGTCAAAAGCCAATAATGAATGAGACTTCGTTGCAAGATGATAAAACGCCTGAAAATGGGTTAATTTTAAGAAATTCAGCAGATTTACTTATAGATGAAGAAGGGTGCAATAATAATACCGAAATATGTAACAAAATCAACATTCCAGAAACACAGTTAAACAATATTCTGGATGAAAAACTTGATGGAGTTAACTCTTTACCAGAAAGGCTAACTAAAGATAATGTAGCTTTAGCAGCTGATCAAACTGAGGAGCAAAAGAATGACCAGTTAGGGAATAGAGTTTCAGATGCTGAAGGAAAGATTTCTTCTGATATCGATGATGTTAGAAAATTAAGTGTTGGGATAGTAAAAGATGTTTTAGAAGAGGCTACGACTCAGGTACAGTGTGGTTTGAGTGACAAAAACACAGAGAATGTCGAAAAAAATGACCTGCCGTCGAATGAAGGATATAGTGAAGTTTCATGCAACAGTAGAGGAGATGAGGATACCAGGAAATTAAAGCAGATTGAAGAAGGGCTTGCAGATTTCAAAGAATCCAACCTTCAGACTTGTGAAGAGCAGTTGTTAAATGGGAAGGAAGAAACATACCCTGAACCGCACTTTGATGAAAATGAAACTAAATTAAATAATGAAATAGAACTAAAACCTGCTGCTGAATATCCCGAAAGTGATTATGTAAGTGCTTCTCCTATTGAGCTAAAGGATCAGGTGTTTAATGAGATAGCAGAAACAGCAGAGTGTGACGAAGACACTGTTTGTGGAATCGGTATTTTCAGACCAAAGTGGCTGCAAAAATGGGCAACATCTGAAGTTTACCTTGCGCTATATTCGATTATTGGTGTTCTTCAAGGCACATACTATACATACCTCGTATCAGCAATAACAACTCTAGAAAAAAGATTTGCGTTTAAGACTAAAGTTAGTGGAACTATAATGATGGCTGACGAAATCTCTCCTTTGATTTTAGGACCTTTGGTTGGGTATTTCGGAGGGAAATTTCACAGACCAAGAATAGTAGCTTTAGGAATGTTACTTTCAGCGTTGTGCTGTTTCGTTTCAGCTCTCCCTTACTTCATTTATGGTACTGCTAAGGATTTGACATCTGTCAGTGTGCATGGTAAAACAGGTCCAGAACTGTGCACCAGTGACGTTAAAGAAGAATTCTGTGAAAGTGATGATCGCCCACCCACAATGGCTGCCGTTCTGTTCCTCTTCCTGGGCAGCTTTCTGAAAGGTTTTGGTAATTTGGCTTACTATGCTGTTGGACTAACGTATATGGATGATAATACGAAGAAGAAGAATTCTCCAGTTTTTTTCGGTAAGTTTAATTTTTATACATAATATTGCATATAAAAGTACCAAAACACTAATTGACCGAAAGAAGGCCAGAAATGATAGAATAGGTGGGCCACCGTTACCTACTATGAAGGGACAGATAATTTACATCCATGCCTTCTCGAGGATTCGAACTCAGAGCCTTCGATACGGCAGTCAGAGTTACTAGCTACTTTCCCAGCTGGGCAACAACACAGAGAATTTAATATATAGATTACATTGCGTACAGTATCACTGAAGAAAAAATGGTAAAATGTTTTTAAAATTTTTATTCATTATTAATTTATACAATTCCAAAGAACCTTCTTTTTAATCTTATGTAATTCGTAATGATATATCTTGTAACATATTGTATATATAATATGATTTTCGTACATAATTCGTACGTAAATATATCATATAATGTAATATTCGTAATGGTATATCTCTCTTATGTAATTCGTAATGATATCTTCACGAGTTTCGTAAAGATTTCTAATAATTCTCAAATTGAAACGATTGTGTAAGAGTGTCTTTGAAGCTAAACATCATAAATGAAACGTGCTATGTGTAAAGCAAGCAAAATATGTTTAATGTTTGAAAAACAGGAAAACAATGTAATGAAGTTACAACAGGGTTTTATGGAACATTAAGTGCTCTATTGAATTATATAGTGATGAGCTTTAATTTAAATTCACAATATTTTAGAAATATTTTTGTGAGAGTTGATAATTTCTTAACATTATTAAAATGTTCTCTCAGAAAAACATTTATAAATTTACGATTGCACAATTTCTGAAATAAAAAAAAAGAATTTAGTGTTTCATTTTATAATTTAGTTAAAATTTTTAATTTGTTTAAAATTCGAAGCATATAGGTGCCTGATTTGCTTTAGTTTTTTCCTTATTTTTCGCAAAAGTCAATTTGTCATTGGACGTTTTGTTTTTCACATAATGATCATTCCAAAGACTTAAAAAAGCAGCCTATTAGAGTTTAGTGAATATGGTGCATGGAACTACAGCCGTGAAGGGGATACTATAAACTAATTATATTCCTCATTTCTCCAATATATTTCACGCGGTTTATTCTTCTGTTTTTTTTTTTTTTAATTCTTTACTTCCGTACTAGAAGTTTATATATCTATATATAAAGGCAAGATAAAGTAAGATAAAATATAAGATAAAGTAAGATAAGACAAAAAGGTAAAATGAAAATAATAAGTAAAATAAAAAAAGATAAAACATTCATTCGCAACAGTCCCTAATCTCTCAATTTTAATTTGATTATTTTTTCCTTCCTTTCTTCTCAGAGTTTATACATTCAAACTATATTTTGTTCATTCCTGAAAGCACGTAAAGGAGGATATATATATATAAAACTATATATAACTATATCTATATTTATATCCTTATCTATATCTATATCTATCTATCTACATATTTATACACACCGAGTAATCGAAAAATAACAGACGCAATAAAACTTTTCCGTTTTCAGTTAATTTTCCTTCATATATGTTTAAATTATATATGTGTGTGGGGGAGCATGTAATGTATTGTTTGCCTGAATGCATAATCCATAAGAAGAAATGCTAAAAATGCTGTTTATTTATATTAAAATGTACATAAAATACAGCTGTCGAACTTATTTTTTAGATGATTTTCTAAAGTAATTGATTATACTTACATACATATAATTTACATCCATGCCTTCTCGAGGATTCGAACCCAGAGCCTTCGATACGGCAGTCAGAGTTACTAGCTACTTTCCCAGCCGGGCAGCAACACAGAGAATTTAATATATAGACTACATTGCGTACAGTATCACTGAAGAAAAATTGGTAAAAATATTTTTAAAATTTTTATTCAGTATTAATTTATACAGTTCCAAAGAACCTTCTTTTTAATCTTATGTAATTCGTAATGATATATCTTGTAACATATTGTATATATAATATAATTTTCGTATATAACGTTTGTAAAAAAAGTTGGTAAAATGCAACAAATTCATATGACATAAAACTTCTTTATTGGGAATGATAGTATTTATCTATTCTTTTACTTACTAATAGGACATTTAAATTCCAATGGTAGAAGAAAAAAAGAATCATCCAACCGTTTTGGAAACATCCATTAAAAGGCAGGTTACATTAATAATAAAAGGACGAATTAATTTCTCAGCTTATTTATTTTTCTCCAATTGTCCACTTACATAAATACTTTAATATTCTATGAATGGCATCACAATATTATATTAATAATAATTCACTATAATAATATTATAATACTAGCAGCTTCGCTGCCAGCCTTCGTCTGGCTTTTAAATGTACCGGAAAAATGGTTGAAGGGAACACCAAACGTTAAATTTAAAAACTGCGTAGAATTTTACTCTGCAGAACAACTTCATAAAAAAAAGTTATTACGTATAACAAAATTGCAATGAAAATAGCAATATCCCTTAATACAAATATTAATTATCCTAATAAATAAATTAACCAACCTCCCTTTGCGAAATCTTAAGAAATCAAATGGTATAAAGGAGGTTAAGAACTTTGTTTCCTAAAAAAATCACTCAAAACTTTTCAATATCTTAAAAACAGTGAAATGAGCAATAAATAACATAAAAGAATACAAAAAACAAAAAATTCTGAAAAGCAAAGTATAATTAATGATATTTTATCTTATATTTTCAAGAGAAAAAAATTACAATGAAATAAGCTATATCCCTTAATACAAATACTAATTATCCTAATAAAAAAATTAACCAACTTTCCGTTGAAGAAAAAAAATCATGCAAAACTTTTCAATGTCTTACAAACAGTGAGATAAGCAAAAAATAACATGAAAGCAACTCAAAAAATATAAAATTTTACTCTGCAGAACTTCATAAAAAAATCAATAAAAATGTATCATATATATATAAACGACCATGAAATATGCCAATCTCTTAAAAAAAGTGACATAAGAAATACGATGAAAAATTGTTGCCAAACCCATATTTCTAAAAGAATGAAACTATTCAAAATGATGCGATTTCATCAAAAAGCTATCAACAACAATAAGATAGGAAAATTGTTGCCAAAATCACATCTTTAAAGATGTGAGATGTGAGAAGTGTACTCGGAAGCTTGCTTTATTAAAAAAAAATTAATGCAAAATATTATCATTTTTTCAAAATTCTTTTTGTAAAAGCAGTCTCAAGGATGAAAGTTTAACGTGTCCAAAAGTCAAAGAAAAATAAACTGTATATTTTTAAAAAATAAACTTTTATTAGAAAAAATCCCGTTGAAAAGGTGTTAAGCTTCCTTTGTTAAATAAATTCGTATTTAATCGATTTATTGAAACACGAAATTTATTTTAAGTTCGTAAAATAGCTAAATGTTCCTCCATTGGAAGATGTTTTTTGAATAAATTTGGCAGCAGAAAAATTGAAATTGTGATTTCCGGACCAACAATATTGAGCAACAGAAGACTTCTGTGTTTCCTTTTTTCTAACATCTGCCTCATGTTCCTTGACGCGAAATTATAAGGCTCTCTTAGTTTGACCAATGTAAATTAAACCACACTGGCAAGGAATCCTATAAATACCCCAAGAATTCATATCCGGAATGGGGTCCTTGAGTATGGAACTCGGAATTTTATTGATGGGAGAATAAACAAATCCAAAGTGAAATTTTTGCACAATATGTGCAAACTATATAGCTAATTGATGGAAAGAAGGGAATGACAACAGAATTTTTATAATCTTCTAAAACAAGAGTGTGCCTTTTAGTGCGTTGAGATGATAATTTTTTAACTGCTTGATTAATAATGTTGGGTGAAAAGCCCCTGTCAATAGCTATTGCTTTTAAATAATTTAGTTCTTCATCAAGGGCGAAAAAAATGAAGCTAACTTTTGTTAAGTCGGATGACATGATTTAAAGTGTGGTGGAAGGCAAACCGATGAAGGTTTACGGTAAACCGTAGTACTGTAGTTGGATGTGTTACGTGTGATCAGAATGTCGAGAAACGGAAGAGAATTGTACAATTCTCGATATTATATGTATTTATAACTTCTGAAGTTCATATATTCAAGTATTATATGTATTTATAACTTCTCAAGTATAATATACATTTATAACTTCTCAAGTTCAAAAGTGAACTGAATAGCAGGATGAATAGAATTCATTGTTGAAAGGATTTATAGGAATTTATAGGATTCCTTGCCAGTGTGGTTTAATTTACATTGGCCAAACTAAGAGAGCCTTAAAATTTCGCGTCAAGGAACATGAGGCATATGTTAGAAAAAAGGAAACACAGAAATCTTCTGTTGCTGAACATTGTTTGTCCGAAAATCACACTTTCAATTTTTCTGCTGCCAAAATTATTCAAAAAACATCTTCCATTGGGGAAATGGATTTTCTAGAGGTATTTCCCATTCAAAAAAATCTTTCTGTTCTAGTTAACGATCCTAATTCCAATCCATCTTTGCCTTTGGCCTTAAAGAAATTATGTTTTAGTTCTGGTTTCACCAACAGATGGCGTCACTTGCTTATTCTTGTCCAGGCTTTCTTATTTTATCTAATCACTATTTCCTATCTTCTTCATTTGCGGTTTTGCAGCTGAGGATGGTGGTTCGGTAAAACCATCGAAACTACTCCTGTGAAAATTTTGAAAATATAACGCTGATTTTTGTTTTTTGACTTCTGAATTAGTATTTATTCGGCCTGTTATTGTGTCTTAATTAATTACTCATTCTTTGTGAAGGTTATTTCCTAATTTACATTATTCTATATTTTATTTTTCGTTTTGTAGTTTATATATATATATATATATTTTCGTGAGAATAAATTGAATTTAATTAAAAAAATTTAAAATTTAAATACATATTTAGTTTAATATTCTTTGCGCCATTGCTGCAAGGAATGAAATTTAAATTTAAACAAATTTAAATTCTTAACAAATACGTATAAAAGTAAAAAGCAAATTTAAATTCTAAAAAAAGGAAAAAAGCCGAAATAATTTTAAATAATTTTAAAAAAAAATGTGCAAACATGTAAAAGATTTAATTCTCGAACTAATCTACAATATCATTTAAATTCAGAAGCATAAGCAAATCAAGTGCAAAATCTATCCGTGAAAATAAATCTACTAATTTAATAAATTAAAATTAAATGAAAATTAAATTAAACAATTAAAAAAATGCATATGTGAATGACCGTAGAGTAGGCAGGAGACAGACTTATCAAGGGGAAGTTGCCTCCAAACCTAACTCCCCAATCATTCAATTCGTGTTTCGTCATTCATGCAGGCAAGGGTAAAAGTCAAAACCAAAAGTAATTCCAATAAAGTGGTACCCTTAGAAATTAACATTTAAGTATTAACATTTAAGAATTAAAGTTCAAAAAGGAAAATACTAATGAAGTCTTTTGAGTAACAAACAAGTAAAGTCAAAAATTAAACTTTTTCTTAAAAAATTAAATTTTTTAAAAATTAATTTTTTATAAAATAATAAAAAAAATCTAGAAACCAATGTATTTTAGAAATCCTTGTCTACAGAAACTTCCCCTACACGAATATGCATATCAATAAAAAGAAACTATAAAAGAACTATACATAATCCATATAAACCAATAAGAAACAAAAAGAACTAATTCACAATTTTTAAAAAACAAATATATATTTAAAAATATAATTTCATATTTAGAAAATACTTAGATACTACATAAAAGTTTTTTAAAAAAATACTTAAAGCAAGTAAATAGTAAGTTTTAATTCTAACTTACCTACTATAGGAGTGTTGGGGTCTGCAAAAGTGTTGTGAAAGAGAAGTAAGTGTGTTCTTCAAATTATATAGATGGCGCTTATGTAGGTAAAGTTGAGTGTCAAGCTGCTATGTTTGTTATAGTAAAAATTTTTTTGTAAACATTAATATTAAAAATTAAATTAAATTAAAAATTCTAAAGTTAGTAATATCAATTATTTAGGGAGTTAAGTAACTGAGCCAATCAAGAGATGTAAGTTTGCTTGAAGGAAATTAAAGTGAAGTGGTATGTGAAAAAATGTAAATTGTTTGTAATTTGAAATGTGTGTTCTGTTAAAAAATCGTGAAAATTGTTAAAAAAATTAAGAGAAAGATATTTTGTGTGAAAATTGCAAAGAATTAAAGTAATTAAGAAAAACTGAAATGTTTTAATATTAAAGTTTTAAAGTAAAATTTCCCAAAATTTTTTTGAAAATTTAAAGGAAAACTTTGAATGGAACTTGCTTAAAGGAAAACTTTTGCTTGAAGGAAAACTTTAATTTCCTTCAAGCAAACTTACATCTCTTGATTGGCTCAGTTACTTAACTCCCTAAATAATTGATATTACTACCTTTAGGATTTTTAATTTAATTTAATTTTTAATATTACTGTTTACAAAAATTTTTTTAATATAACAAAGATAGCAGCTTGACACTCAACTTTACCTACATAAGCGCCATCTATATAATTTGAAGAACACACTTACTTCTCTTTCACAACACTTTTGCAGACCCCAACACTCCTATAGTAGGTAAGTTAGAATTAAAACTTACTATTTACTTGCTTTAAGTATTTTTTTAAAAAACTTTTATGTAGTATCTAAGTATTTTCTAAATATGAAATTATATTTTTAAATATATATTTGTTTTTTAAAAATTGTGAATTAGTTCTTTTTGTTTCTTATTGGTTTATATGGATTATGTATAGTTCTTTTATAGTTTCTTTTTATTGATATGCATATTCGTGTAGGGGAAGTTTCTGTAGACAAGGATTTCTAAAATACATTGGTTTCTAGATTTTTTTTATTATTTTATAAAAAATTAATTTTTAAAAAATTTAATTTTTTAAGAAAAAGTTTAATTTTTGACTTTACTTGTTTGTTACTCAAAAGACTTCATTAGTATTTTCCTTTTTGAACTTTAATTCTTAAATGTTAATACTTAAATGTTAATTTCTAAGGGTACCACTTTATTGGAATTACTTTTGGTTTTGACTTTTACCCTTGCCTGCATGAATGACGAAACACGAATTGAATGATTGGGGAGTTAGGTTTGGAGGCAACTTCCCCTTGATAAGTCTGTCTCCTGCCTACTCTACAGTCATTCACATATGCATTTTTTAAAAAATTGTTTAATTTAATTTTCATTTAATTTTAATTTATTAAATTAGTAGATTTATTTTTATGCATAGATTTTGCACTTGATTTGCTTATGCTTCTGAATTTAAATGATATTGTAGATTAGTTCGAGAATTAAATCTTTTACATGTTTGCACATTTTTTTTTAAATTATTTTAAATTATTTCGGCTTTTTTCCTTTTTTTAGAATTTAAATTTGCTTTTTTACTTTTATACGTATTTTTTAAGAATTTAAATTTTGTATAATATATATATTTTCGTTTATATATATATATAAATTTAAAAGATTTAGTTTAAAAGGATTTTTAAAAAGACTACCCTATTTAAAGAAAATTGTGTAGGGTCAATAAATGGTGTCTGCATAAGAAAAGGGAAAAATAATGGTGTCTGTATATTAAAAGTAAAAAATAATTTTAAGGCCAAAAGGTAAACCAAACTTTTGCTACGAAAGCGAAAAAAAACTAAGAAGTGATACAAATAATTAAATTTAAAGAATGACAAAAATATGAATAAAATAGTAACCACTATTTGTTTAACGTTTCAAACAGAACTTTTCAAGGGATTAGCGTTTGAAACATTAAAACGGGACGATTAATGAATGTCGAACAACATGTCTCGTTTTTCTCGATATTATATGACGCGAACCGTTGTAAATTAATTTTCTTCTTTGTAAAATTATTTTCCTAATAGTCTTAAAGTGACATAGAACTACCTCAGATGCTGCTCGTCCCTCTTTGAATTACAAGAGTGAAAAAGTAATAAATTAAAAAAAAAACAAACTCAATTAAATTGAAAAATGCTAAAAATATTAAAATACAAAAATGACAGTAAACTGAAAGAACAACTTATAACACTTTACAAACTCTCTCTCTGTATGCACCTTTTAGAGAGAACAAAGAAAGTATAATTCAGTGTTGGCGAAAGAGGTAAATATTGGTAAAATATTGTATAACACAAGGTACAATCACTAAGTGTCTACCTGGTTTAAGCAATATTTTTGAAAGTAATATTTAAAGATCAAAATTAGCTACTATACTATCTTATTAGTTCAATCAAACAAGCATTTGTCATGGAGCAGATTCTTTCCCCCGTAATCACATATTTAAGTAAATTGTAGGCGAAAAAGTAAACAGCTGTAGCAGCTGTATCAATTTAATATTACTTAATTGTAAATGTGTAAAGTAGAAATGTAAACAAGAGGATATGCACTAAATATATTTACAATAATAATAATGATAAATTATATCTAACAGAAGATTAAAATTCTACCGTTAGGAAACTTATTATATTGAATAACTAATTATAAGTATACTTTTCCTAACAATACTCGGTTGGACAATGATACAAACAAATAGAAACGAAAAGGAAAAATTAAGCTGTGTAAACTCATTTATTCTTCTACCCTCAAATGAAAAAAAAATGTTTAGGGCATGTTACATTTTCCTCATTGTATTCGCTGTGATTCTATTTTCTCTCTCTTACTCTTTTAAAACTTGATTTTTAAGAGGAAGAGCCAAAAACAATAACCTTAGTATTTTCTTATTCGAGTAAATTATGCTTCATCATTTTCAAGAATAGTTCTTTATGACGTTCAGCGTATTATACCAAAATGCTTTGAATTTTATACATACGACATGAATTCCGTAAGATATGTTTGTACTCTTCGACTGACAACTTAGCACAGATACTCTGCCTGCTTTTGTTTGCCGGCAATGAACTTCTTGCCGAAGAACAGAACCGAATTATAGTCTAAGTCCACCATAGGCAAATGCTCCCCCGTTTTAGGGTGCCGCATGTTATCGTATACTTTATCACAATCCTATTATTACTCATATAAAAAGAGAGGAAAGGGGTTATTGAGGATTTATCTGGAAAAGCTCTGTACCCAGGGCCTCAGACTGATTTAGATCGGATGTTGCTAAGAAGCCCCTTTTCGAGAAATTTACTCATGAAACCTAGGAAATAATTCACATTCTGCCTCTTCATTCTTTCCGATACTGACATAATTGACAAATGTTAAATATTTAAAATGTGAAGACTTTTAAGAGTGCGGAAAACTTAAAGGAAATCTAATTTTATTACCGAAGAACTTGACTGGAAAAAAATTAAATATTTATGTAATCTATTAAGGAAGAACAGCGAGGAAAAAAATTAACAAATTTCTTCTGTTCAAAGTTACATTTTAACTTTATGAATACTTTTATATCGTCATCATTTTTTACCTTTCTCTTCTTCATTGAATGGCGTTTCCGTGACTATTATTTTACATTGTGCAAGCGGTAGTACAGTAACTACTCACAAAAGCGTTGTTTTAAAACATACATGGCTTTCGCAAATGCTGTTATGCTGTAATAATTATTCTATATTTGGGTTTGATCTCGATTTATAAAAATTAGCAGTTCAACTTTTCCGTTAATTACTAAAATGTAATGCAACATATTAGCCATCCAAAAACTATCAATGCAACTTAAAAATTTATATTTAGCAGTCATTTGATGCTGGTTTTTTTTTAACACATAGCTAAACGGATCTTAACTGCATAGATTTAATTCAATTAATTATGGTGCTGCCCGGACGGTATAGTGGTTTGGGAAACCGACTGCGATACCAAAGAGTCCGGGTTTGAATCGCGGAGAAGGCATGGTTGTACTTGTCTGTTCCCTTATAGGAGGCAAAGGTGGCCTACTTATTAGGTAGCTCCCCCGTGACCAAGTGATCACAGCTTCTGGACACTTAGTAGTGCACAACGTCTGTAGATGGTTCGGACCCACCATTGGGAAGGAACTTAATTATGGCAAATCACACTAGGACTAAAGAGAGGGATGCTTTCGTGGAAGAATTTCTAAGGTTAACTAGTTTGTATGCACGATACACATGGGAAAAACCATGAAAGCGCCCATGCAGCCAGTCAGTTCACCTGGAATCGAACTCAGGTCGGAACTTGCAGTGTTCAGCGTTTCATCTCTCTGCCGCTTGTTGGCTAAACTGAATAGAAAGAAACAAAGCAAGGAAATTATCTTGTACTAGATCCGACTATTACTTTTGCCTTAACTTTTGTAGTTTAATATAAAATGACAGCTCAGTGCATCCCAAAACTGTTCTAGCAAGCTATTTTAGATCACTACTTTTTAATAAAATACAAAATGAAGAATTTAAGGGGTATCAGAAACCCCTGTACCTACAATGTTAAATTGGCCATTTTCGATGTATTTTTTTCTCAAAATCTGCTGTAGATACAAGCTTGAAAGTTTTTCTGTAATTAAAGTATACCTATTTGATTATACTGAAATGAGCTTTTGAAACATTTTGAATTTTAGAGTAAATTACAGGATATTTTGTTAGGCATAGTAAAATTTAGCACTTTTCTCGCACAAAAAAATTAAAAATTTTTTTTTTCTAAGTTTATTACAAAAAGCTCATTTCAGTAAATATTAGGGAACCTAATAAATAAGCCATAAAAAGTTTAGAAACCTGTGAGCAGTAGTTCCTGAGAAAAGGTACATCGAGTATAAAAAAATCACGTTTGGAGAAAAACGCGTTTTTATGCAAAAATCCTCATTGATCAAAGCAGTAGATGACAAATTAAAACTAGATTTTTTTACAGCTCTAATTTTCATAGAGATTAAAGAATGGTATTTTTAGAAAGATAAAAGTGTAGAGAAGTTGAAAATGCAAAAATCCGAAATCACAATTTTTTGAAGATTTTGAAGTTCCAACTCCCCTTAAAAGAGAAATTGATCTCGGATTAACAATGGTTTCATAATAAACATCTTCCAGGTAGAAAATACCAATATTTCAAAAGTATTACTACCAAAAAAGTTGTAAAGTGGCAATGAAAATTATTGAATTATTTTCCTTCATTCATTATTAGCCCAAAAGGGCGTTAGCAGAGAAGGGAATCACTTTTCAGATTGTTGCCACCAAATACTATCATCCTGTATAATATTTAAAGAAATTAAATAATGAAGAATCTGCATGAATGTATGTATGCTTCTCGCATTGTGAAAAAACAACGGTACCTAGAGTTGTCAGATTTTGAATAACGTTGTCCTCCACCCGAACACGGGCACCCGGAAGCCCGAATTTTTTTATTATCTATTTCATATTTTACAAAACGTTAAAGAATTTTTGATTAAAAACCTCAACGGTTTCAAAGCGAGCAATGGCAACACTTCACGGAGTAAAAATATTTTCATCATGAAGATTAGAATAGATGGAGTAAGCATGATGTCACAAAATTGAAACCAAAGATATTTTAGCAACGTGACTTTAAGACTTATCATGGCCGCCATATAGTGTACGGGTAGACTACGAAACATTTTATTGAATAAATTTCACTTAATTTGAAACCAAATATCAAATTCCGCAGATTCAGAAAAGTGTTTTTAGGCATAATTTGCATAAAATATCATTGAAACTTCCACTGGTCTTTCAGGTTTCACCATGTGTACATTTGTGTTTTAATTACCATTTACATACTTTTAAGTACCTAAATTTTACTAAATTTGAAAATGCTATTTGCAGTCCTTTGTGAATTTTTCTATATGCTAAGTAGAAAATCTTTTATGTTAAATATTAAAATTAAAACGGGAGACTTACAAACGTTGAATGATGGATATCTAACATGTAATCAACGCTGATTGGAATGTAAACAAAACCAACTCCAAGTCCGCTTATAGCAGCGACCATGATAAGTGATGACGTCATACCGTGACGTTTTATGGCTTCCTTTTCATTGCATGATTTTTATCTCCAGCGCACAAGACTGTCTATCGGAAGTTCTGAAGATCTGTTGTTTTTTAATATTTTTAGCACATAGGGGCCTTTAGCTCAAATGCTATCGAAACGTGTATGCGTGTGCAAATTTAAAAAAAGAATGCATCTTTGGACGTCGCGATATAAAATCTGAAATCTTTCAGAATTTTTTTGAACATAAAAATGAAAATAATTTTATTATTCATTGAAAAGTAAAAAATAATAATTTCATTATTTTCGTTTTCCTTTTTACAATAATAAATATGTAAAATATTTTGCACGAAATTATATCTCATGAATATATTTAAAAGGAAAAAATATTCTGCACAGAATTAAATCTCATGAGTATATTTAAAAGGGAAAAATATTCTGCACAGCATTAAATCCCTTATGTGCATTTAAAATAGAAATCATTTCTCTTTTGTACGCATAGCTACTATATATTACTGTAAAATTCACAATTCATTAGCATTCTTCTTTTTCTTGAAGTAAAAGAAGATTTGAAATTGTTTGCTTTGCATTATAGCGAATTAAATGATTGAATTTAACGGTAACGCCACAGTAATTTAAATTACTACATCATTTTCATGTTATCTTTCATTTTACATCGTAGAAGATGACACAGCCAGTCTCACCATATACATCTGATAGCTATTCTCATTTACTTCATCGATAAGGACATGAGGGAGTGTCATCTTTCATGGAACAACATGAAAAAGAAATTTGGAGAAATCATATCAGGGAATTCTGGACGCCATTCCGTCAACACTTCACGTCAGTCAGGCAAAGGAAGTTGCTAGTAGATAGGATTTCGCATGCATCGAAATGCTAAGACGTATTTCAGTTTCTACAATATCATCATCTGGTTAAAGCTGAGGGCTATTCTGAAAGGTTTTCCACGCAGTTGATTTTGGAATGTTGAGTTTGCGGTATATCCTGTAGATTAGAAGGAGACGCGCAAAAAGCGCTTACTGAAACTGTTCCAATAAATTCTTTCCACACAGACGATCTTATTGCCCAGTAGAAAATTGTGGCTTATTTGAGAAGTCTTTGCGTACATTTTTCGAAATGCTCTGTATTTGTTACTGCGAAACATTGACATGTAAACCATTTTTCAGACCTAATTTCCATTTTGTGATACTACAACAGATAAGGCGCTATTTTTAACTAACTATGTAATTTCAACTTTTAGTCTATAAGTATTTCTCCTGCCTTCTTAGCATGCCTTCGTGGTGTAGTGGTCAGCACACTCAGCGCATATTTGAGAGGTACGCGGTTCGAGTCCTGGCGAGGCCACTGTTCATTTTTCATATCTCCTGCTTTGAAATAACCTAATGTCTCTACAGTGACGCCCGAACTAAAAAAGGTCATGGATGATGATTCTCCACCACCGGGATTTGGCGATTGGGTCCCCTAATCTCCAGTCGCAATTTAATAGGGGGAGTGTATAAGGCTGTTCACTCCCCTTCTTAGCCTGCCTTAATGGTGTAATGGTCGGCACGCTCGGCGCGTATTCGCGAGGTCAGAGATTCGAGTCCCGACGAGAGCACTGTTCATTTTTCACATCTCCTGCTTCCAAAAAATTCTTACGTTCCTACAAGTTTTCAGTTTCAGCTGAAAGCTATGATGTAGTTTAACTAAAACTGTGAAAACACAAATAAACAAACAGTTACCTTTTACCACTTGTAGGAGTCAAATTAAAATAATGCATCACAAGGTTATATACATAATCTAAGTATTTCCTATAATGACTAAGTCGCGCCAAGTAAAATCTAAATCAAGAGCAGTTTACCACATAGGCTAACGGCTAGTAAATCAAATGCTCTACAACAGTGGCATTCTCGAAATAGTAGGTAAGCGCTAGCAACCGTGGGCACAGCCAAACGTTGACTATTGCAATCGATACGGTTACGATTTATTTCCTTCATTTTTTACTAAACTTCCTGCCAATCAAATCTGCATAATTCTCTGGACAGAGAGGATCGAAATGAGGTGTAAACGAAAGTGGTAAATTAATATTTTTAACTCTTAGCTAAACTCAAAACAAAATATTACTATAGTTCTGTTTGAAATACTATCCAAAAACGAAATACTAAATTCCAACAATGATACAAAACTCTAAATCGTATTATAGAGATTTTTCATTGAGAAAGATGTCATACATACAGTTAAAAAATTACTATATATAGTAATAAATATATAGTAACTTGCTGGTAATATACAGTAGCAGAGCATACATTTTTCATAGCTGCTGCAGACGGTATAGTGGTTAGGGTTTGGAGTTGAAGATCGTGTTTCTGGCCTGCGGATGCAAGCTGTGTGCCAGATTTGATAAATGTGATTATTTGGCTTTGCGTTATATTGCTGCCGGCGTTTGAATTTAGAGGTACTGAGCCAGCTTAGAGTAAAATTTAATTGTCTTAGTCTTTGTCTACTATTCCACGTTTAAATCTGAATTTGACTGTTCTGTTTTACATTGCCAAGAACTGTGGTTGATATTCTGAGCACAAGAATATGAGCTCATGTTCTAATTTTAATTTAAATAAAAAGCGTTATTAAACGTTATCATTACCCCTTAAAAGGGTACCTATAACAAAATACCTTATATATCCTATAAGGAAATACTTATAAGAAAATACCTTATATACTCCCCCCTTAAAAGGGGGGTGGTGGAGTATATAAGGTATTTTCTCCCTTCTTTCCACATGCCTTCATGGCGTAATTGGAAGCATATTCAACACAGTTTTGGGAAGTCCCGAGTTCGAATCCTGGACAGGGCACTGCACAATTTTTATCCCTCCTGCTTTAAAAAAAAAAAAAAAAAAAAAAAAAAAAGAAAGAAAGAAAGACTCTACAAGTGACCTGATAAAAACTCTAATTTTTAATTTGTCATATAATTTTGAGCTCAAATCCGGTGGAAGACCATATCTCGTTTCTTTCTGTGAGAAAATGAGAAACAAAATTCCTTATACAAAGATAAAAACTACGTAATGAGTTGAGATTCAGTTTTTTGTACTTCAGAAAATATTTCAATCATTACAAATTTTTACTGACTTCGAAGATAAAAAGCATTTTCTTGCAGATCCATTCACAATCGGTTAATAAATGCCTGTGAAAATAAAGAGTTATGCATTTTTTCAGTCATTTTGGGTTTTTCAAGTAAATGTTACTAAAATTATGTAATTCATATATTTAATTATATACACAAGAACTTCACGTTATATATAAAAGATTCTTCTCATTTTCTTATATATGGCACGTAAGGCACATAACCTTGGAATTGATAATTTCAGATCTTCATGAATGTTTCGACACATAGATTTTATTCTAGATAAATCTTTCATAAATTACTCCGAGATTTCAATAAGTATTACAAAATTGCATGGAAACTTCTTCTTCAAATGAAACTAATCAGTTTATATGATTTTGTAAATATTATGTTTGTGCAAGTTTGTAAATATTTTATATGATTTTGTATATAGTGTGTATTTATCATGCACAAATGAAACTGTTTTTCCTTATTTCAATTATAAAAGCGCAGTGTATATAATTTGTTTTGACTAATCGCATATTGTTTCATTACAGCTATAGCATTTAGCTTTAGACTATTTGGGCCGTTTTGTGGATCCCTGATAGCATCCGCATGTCTAAAGTATTACGAAAATCCATTTGGTAGGTATAAATTTGTTATCTGACTTCTTCTACGAGTTTACTGGAATTAAGTTTTGAAAACTAAAACTATACAATTTTGTAAAAACGTAAGTTATAAAGTAATTTTTAGCAATACAGTAGTGTTTTTCGTAATGTCTTTTAGTCAAAAAATTTTGCAAGAAATTAAAAATGCTTTTCTCATTAAGTGCTAGGAGTTTAATACTCAGATATCAATATAGTAATCTAAAGATCTTGAATTGATATCCAGTAAAGTATAGTGCACTAGTAGGAAGGGCACCCAGACCTGGCTTCAAAGCACAAGGCTGCCTTTACACAGTTAAATGCCTCAACCCCTAGCGACACTTCAAGGAGGCATACCCCCCGCGGTGATCCCGGAGGGGGGGGCGGTACAATTTTTGTTTCACCAGGTTTGGGTAATAAGTCAATGATGGACGGCTGCCCATCCACCGAAAAAGCATAGAACACAGCTTGACATCGACCTTCCCCCCCCAGTTGACCAAAGGGAGCCAAAGATCCAAGGACCACCTAAGATATCAAAATCAAGTAACAACCCAATAGCCGAGGGACTGACAAGACAGTACCATATGGTTCTTGCCAGGCGTGAACCATCCTCCGAATGAACAGGGGTTCTAGTTCTCTGAAGGGTGATTATATACCCCCGTGGCGGAGACTGCCTAAGTACAGATCCTAGTCAGTAGCTTCATTGGTTTTCCGGCGTTGATCACCGGGGGAGGTCCGGTAAAGTAGAGAAAATATTTAAAGGAATCCAATGCCAAAATTCCTAATATCTCTACATTGGTGCATGATCGTCGCAAACATGGTTTAGTCAGCTTGAAGTTGCTGTTAGATAAAGTGGGAGAGCTTCGAAACTTTAAAGTATTCTTCCCATGGCCTTCGTATTGTTTTTGTCAGCATAGTTCAGTCTTATAAAGATATGGTTTGTAATCTTAGTGAAGACATGTTGTAATTTTTAAGAAACCTTTCTGCAAAGCCTTAAATTGTCTTAGTCATTTCACCTGAACTAGAAGTTAAACGACAGACATTCCTCACCAAATTACTTTGATGATATAGAAAGACATCTGGTTGTTAATAAATTACCAAATCATGTTTTCATTTTAGTAATACTTTTAATTTAATTATTTAGTTGTAACTGAAACCATTTCAAAAGTACTAAATTTAGCATAAAATTATTATGAAATTTCATAATGCTGCATCCATAGTACACTTCTGTAGCCAGCTCATTATCCATTTTACGTTTCCCAACTTTTTTTATTCTTCATGGCTACAACTTAATTTAATAAATTTGTTTAGGCACTACGTATGCCAAGTAACAGTGGCAGAAAGTGAAGGCGCCTTCCTGTGTATCCTTCGGTGTAATCGTCACTAAATTGAACTGATAATCAGAAAGTTTCATATTCAGTCCTCGGGGAAAATATCCCATCCCCTACCCCATCCCAAAATACGCTAAACATACTTAGTGACCCTTGAATGAAAATTTAATGGATAATAAGTGGCCATTGACTTGATTTGGCAGACTGGTTTGCAGTAAGCTATTTGATTTGGAAAGGCGAAATGGATGGATATAGAGGAATATTTTCCCAACTCTCACTCTCTTTCACTCTCATTCATTTATGTTGGTTACCCATAAGGTACAAAAGTGTTGTGTCCCCTCACCGCTTTTGTGATTAATGTAAATTCCGTTTTCGATGACATAGTGTGAATAACATGCAAAAATAAATATTGAGAATCATAGCATGCACAGTCATGAATGTAAAGTCTTAAATTCTGGTAGCAAGCTCAAGTATCTTTTAGCATCATAGGCAAAACATTTCGTTTGCCTTTCATTTCCTTGTTCCATGACTTTTCATAAGGGTAACACACATCTTTGGTCTTACCGATTTAATCTAAATTCTGCATATTTATAGAAGATCTTAAAATGTTTATTATGTGCGTAAAGGAACTCGCACTTCTCAGGCTAAAGTAAGAAAACAGAGACCAACTTCTAAGCAAAATTCATATTATTTAAATTCCTTTTTTCACTGCAAGTGCTGGTGGTCTTACCGTTAACGCATCGGGCTACTAACCAGAAATTCTTAATAAGAATTCATTGATAGCTAGCCGAGGGTTTAAATATTTTAGAATTAGAGCTACTGGTAGCCTCGCTTGCAATTTACGTCCTGTCGCCAGCTCGGTTTATTCCGAGCTTAGCTATTTTACCAGCCGATGTTAGAAGCTCTCCGCTAATTACTTGAACCAGTTCAAGGAGATCTCAAGCGCAGCCTCCAACCATTATACTTGATTTTAACTTCATTTTATGTTATTTTAAAATATCTACAAGCGACGGAGTTATATTCTGTAGCACAAGTGTTGCCTTCTTTTAATTGTTCATTTAAAGCAATAATAAAAAGGTATTTTAATCTTCGTAAGACTTTGTCATTTTGAATCAGACTGGAGCAATGCATGGCTTGTCAGTCTAATGCGGTGTGTCATTGATATAAATTTGCTATACAAGCAGAACCCTACAACCATAGTGATTCAATGGTACTTAAAAGATGAAAACATTTGATTCCAGTGACATTATTTTCTTGAAAGATGCAATTATCCATACAAAACAATATCTGCACCATTGAATAGACATGGTAGTTTCAAACTGTCATGCATTCAATGATACTTTTTTTTCCTTATCAGCTAATAATTAGGCTTGATGCAAACCATGACAAAACTGCTCACAACGTAACTGAACAAGCATGTTTTACAGCAGGAAACATACAGTCTCAGACGTAATCTGTTGGTGTTTCTCCCGCACAAACGCATCTTGGAACGGGGATTTATGCCACGACTAACTCATCTAGGAACAGTATTTGTTTATATTGACCGACAGTCAGTGTTTGATGTTCATGCAGTCATTATTTTGCCTTTATTTGTGAGATAAGAGGTTTTAAGAAAAGAAGGCTGCCAAATATGTTCTGCCTATGCCTTTCCTTTAGAACTCTATGTGCAAAAACTGAATTTGATTGATGTATATTAAATTCAACAGTCACCTCTGTAGCAGCAGTTTTTCTTTTCGACGTAATGATCCTTTTTAACGTGTTTCTGGCGTTAATTTTGTTTTTCTCCCACAAATGCATCTCACAAACAATGTTTTGCCGAGCGTATTGTATATTGGTATGAGTTTTAGACACAATAGTTATTGATGACCCCAGTAAATTTATAACTGAACTCACTAGAATCACCAACGAGCCAGATACCAACAATCTGACCTCTTTGTAACTCAATCAAGTCATTCACTATCCTACACCACGAGCTGCTTTGATAAATCACTGTTGAAATTTGGAATGTTGTGTAACCTTTTAGAATTATATGTTAAGCAATCACACATAAAAATGGATTACTATCTTTACGGATTATTGCATAATTAATAGAAACAAAATTAAGTTCTTTTCAGGTACGGTGTTTCTTTGTTTTGAAGAACTCACTTTTATATGTACGTATGCTGCAGATTTAATGTAAAATTGTTCCATCGATTTATTTGAAATTTTATATGTAGTTAGAAAATGGACTGGATAACGTCATATGCTTAGGCATCAAAAGTTTCCGCCGCCCTCAGAGGAAAGCTAAAAAAAATAGGCTTAAAACATACTCAAATCTAGTCACGTATTTTTGTCGAATGACATTCGTTCTAAATTTGAAATAAATTAATTTACTTTTAATAAATTTCTTATAGGTATTCGTTCTAAATTTGAAATAAATTAGTTTACAGTTAATTAATTTCTCTTAGATTAATTTCAATGTTTTTAGTCTTCTAATTAAATACATAATATTTTCATTAAAATTATTTAAACTTAACATCGTATTTCTTTATTTAATTTTTGTATAAAGTAGGCATTCCTTTCTGGTTAACTTTAACCTATTTTGGATGGGAACTGTATAATTTGAAGGTTACAGAATTAAAAAAAAATTGAGGAATAATTTCTCTTGAAGATTTAAACATTCAGCTCCGTAAATGTTATGACGATGTGCTTCTTAATCACACTAAAGCTAAACAAGCCAACAGCCATTGGTTTTCTCAAAACCAGCCATTCGTTTTGGCTTCGTTTATGTGATTATGGCAAAGCGTCGAGGGTTATTTGCATAAGGGCAGGGATGCCTTCGTGGAGAACTTTCTAAGGGAAACTGGCTCGTATGCACATTACACACGAGAAAAACCACCAAAATGCCCATGCAGCCAGCCTGTTCGCGGGATTCGAACCTCAGACCGAACTACCAGTATTCAACGACTCTTGCCGCTCAGCCGCTGGTGGCCCCTCCAGCCATTCCGGTAAGAAATATTTTGAAGTTATTAGTCTTTTGGTTTTTCCTGTTTCTCACGATTTTAGATTCCTCTGCAGGGATTATTTTGCTAACTTATTTAAAAGTTTTGAAACCTTTTCGAGGAATTTCGTGTCTAAAGTTAATGATAAATCCCTCCCGCAATGAAGTGCTACTGATGCGAAATGACGATGCATAAAACATCTCATTTAGTTCCACTATTACATACATGCTTAGCTCATTACAGCATTAATATTTTACAAAATTATTTTACTCCAATACTCAATAGTATTTTTGGTACAACTCTGATATACGCCCTAATTTAACCAAATATGGCGATATGTATTCTGCGCTTGTTTTTGGCGCGATTGCGTGTTGTATGGCAACCTTGGTGACGTTGAAAATCTTTCGCTCGGAGTTCGTTGGTTCCCGTCATGCTTTGTGTCTGAGAAGCTAGGGGGGAAAAGATTTAATGGTGAAAGTTGTTGAATTGAAGTTCGGCATAAGGAAATATCGTCATGGCCATCCTGTTGAGGGGCAATGGGTATTTGGAGGTGTGGAAAGAAGGTATGAGAGATTATTTTTAGTGGCTGTGCGTGATAGAAGTACGGATTTGTGATTATTTGTTATTTTATTTATTTGCGAACCATAGTATGAATTTTCTGGATAGTGTGTCTGGCTGTCATATAAATACGATAGTGATTACGTGGCGGCATGTTAAAGGCGGTATGAAATTGGTATTTCTGCTGTTCGAAAAAGCATTAATGGTAAGTGCATTTTATTTTATTCTTGTTCTTATTTTGTAGAATGTTATGTTCATTGTTTTTTAGTATGAATTTCTGTCGTTATTGTTGTTTTTTTGAATAGTTTGAAATTTATTTTAGTTATTTTGTTGATTAGTGCGTACCGTCTAAATTGTGCAATTCGTAGATGTTTTTTAAAGTTGAAACAGAACGCTGTGTACATGGTATTCTTTGAAATTTATTGTTGTTATGTTAATTTATTAAAGCGAGGTCGCTTTATTAAAGCGAGGTAGTTCGTAAATTCGTTCGTTGCCTAGATGGTGCCATTCGTAGATGTTTTTTTAAGTTAAAACATATCGCTGTTTACATGGACTCTTGTCAAATAATTTTGGTTAGAAACTTCACGGTTTTGCTATCTAAATTTTTTGTTTCGGATTTTTAGCTTAAATTGTGTGTTCAAAACGTGGTTTTTGCATTTGCGAAAACCGTGTTTTTGGAGACATTTTAGGCTTAAAGTTCGAAATGTAGACAAAAAATTTAGATAGCAATATGGCAGCGTGGAGTTTCTTGCCAAAAATATTTGGCGAGAAATTTGGCGCCTTGAGGGTGCATATCAGAGTAGTTCCGTATTTTATAACCACTTCAATTTTATACCTTGAATGTTATAAATAAACTAGGCTTCTAACAGCATACAACTACCGGAATGAAAATTTTTTATCTGAAATTTCAGGGTGCGCTGTCCTCTGTATTCAGACTACAATTTAAAGATTATGATGAAAATTCATAGCAAAATATGAATTGAAAGTCTTTAAGAATAACTGTATTTTAATTTTCTCAAACATTTATTAATTTTTTTAATATTTTTATATTTTCTTTTTACCATTTTATGTTTAGAAATGAAATTTAAAAGCAAATGAAGCTTTTGAAATCAAAATTTGCTTTCCGTTGAACTTTAATTTTATCGCAGAGTAAAAATTTAATTTCTTGAACAGGTGGCAGTAAATATTATTTATGAAAAGAACCGAAATATTTGTACATTTTTTTCCACATTTTGGTTCTATTCTTTAACATAATTGACACCTAGCAGCTTAACCAAAACTGACCCGCTAATTTTTGACAAGTTTAAGTAGTTATATTTTAGAATGTTTTTTTAATATTTGTACTTCATTTTCGTAATATCTTTCTTTTTACTACTCAGTTGATCCCGGCTATGGACCCAATGATCCTAGATGGATTGGCGCTTGGTGGTTGGGATTTGTTCTACAAGGTATTGTGCTAGCCATCTTTACACTACCTCTCTTCCTTTTTCCGCGACGATTACCAGGTCATAAGGCGTCAGTTCAGGTATACACTGAACGTGAAAGTTTTCTGTCCATGCTGAAAGGTACGTTAGTAAATAATTTTTCGAAACAAATTATATACGAAGCGAATTTATTAATATAAGTTTTAGAAACTGCGATGCATATTTAAAATTAAGCGAAATGTCTTGAACAATGGTTAAATTGCTTGATTTCTATAATAGTGCTTTAAAACTGACTCTTTGAAATATATTTAGTGTGTATGTGAACTATTTAGAAATTCCTGGTGGCATAATTAATTTAAATAGTATATGATGGTTCTGAATTCAGTGAATTAAATAATTAAATGCTAAATTAAAAACGTTGCTGATGTTGCTGTTGTGACTTACTATCTCCCTCGTCTGACAATAACACCAGAACAAGCCCACGAAATTCAACGTGGCAAGGAATACAAGATTACGTCTGTCGTTGGCAACAGCCTTGAGCCTATACAGGTGACGGTATGACTTTGCTCAGTTCCGACCTCTAGTTTTGATCGAGAGCACTAAGGCTGACGGGTCCAAGGGTTTCCTACCCCGCTCCTCCTACCACGAACTTTTCGAGATGATAGCCTTTGCACCAGGTATTATCTTAATGAAAGTCCTGAAATACCCGCAAGAATGAGAGCACATATGCTGCAAGATCTTAAACATGCTTGTCGAGCCGTTAGGATTCCATGCACCTCTGCTACAATGGTTCGGCTATCAAAGGATAGGACTTCTTAGAATGAAATGTCTGTATCATAAAAAATGTGTCGTTCGATAGGATAGTATTTTGATTATGCCCTTCTTCTGTGAGCCTTCGCACCTGGATACGATGGCCATCTGCTTCCAAAGCAAAACATTGGATCATATACGTATCAGCACTAATCTGTAGACTGCATTTTGCTCTAGAGATGACACCACTGTCAACATTTGTGTTAAAGATATCACATGCAAGAGACTCTAGAATCTGTAATTCGTTTCAATTGCAGGCAAAGATGACGTTACATATTCGCTCCATACATTATTCGAAGTCGGTGGTTAGGGTATGAGCTCCGTTACCTATCCAATTACACCCATTATTATCAGACAGTATGGTTAGAATGACCCACGTTGAGGGCTGCTTGATGTACGCGGACTATCTTGAGGCATTTAGCCCGATGATAAAGTCCCTTTCGAAGTATTCGAGTAACCTAGATGGATATCTACTTCGTCTATCTGGCAAATTTTTCTCTCCCATGTCGTAGCTTACGTAGCCCGTTTTTTTCCCAATTCATGTGACTCTAATTAATCATGGTTTGTAAAGTCACTAGGTTATTTTGAAGCAGGAGACATGAAAAATGTACAATGCCCTCACCGGAGCTCGAAACCTGGACCTCTCGAATTCGTGTCGAGTATGCGCTACGAAGGCGTCCGGAAAAGAGAGAGAAAATATCTTATGTACTCCCCCTTTTAAAGGGCGACCGGGAACGAGGGGATGCAATCATTAAATCGAATTATCGGTTACCACCTTTGAGTTCGGACCTCAGTTGTAGAGTCATTGAAGCGGGACACATGAAAAATATGCTATTCTCTCGCAGGGACTCGAGCCATGGGCCTCTCAAATACGCGTCGATTATGCCTCCAATTACACCACGAAGGCATGCAGAAAGAAGTCAGAAGATCCCTTACATGTTTATATGGTGCTAATTCATGTTCACAGCATTACTGAAGGGTGTGTAGTCATGCGCAGTTACACCAAATGTGGATAAAATTGAAAATTATTATACCAAACTGAGCTCTAGCTATTTCAAAAGTTTCGGGGGTTGTAGCCGATTTCCTTCTTTGTGCAAAACTTTTGTTGCCTATAAGTGTTACATGTGATGTCTTTGCTATCTGTAAAAAGCTACATATACTAAGATTTATAGATATCCAATGTTCTGCCAAAATTATCTCCAAGCTCCCAAAATCCAAAAAATTGAAACTTTACGGATGAGTATCTCGTCGTTCACTTGGATGTCGAAGTATATTAATAATTGAAAATTATGCACGAATTACTAGAATGGAGGTTTGAAAAATCAAACATACGAAAGCCACAATGTCTGATAATATGAAAGATTGTAGGTGCATTAAATTTAGCTTGATTATCGCGGACTTTGGCATCAAGCTCTGATACCTATAAATTTTGAGTCATCGCATGCTTTGCTGCAAATTAATCACTTCTATACAGTTTACGTTACAGTTTTTCATTCTTCTGATTAAGAATCACTAAGAATTGTTCCTTTTATTAGGCTTTCGGAATTAGAAATGAGCTTTGTAATCATTATACAAGATTAACGCAACGTGCTCTTACCGAAAAATATAATATACTAATACTCGTACCAAAGATCATTCATTCTTAAAAATATTTAAATATGAGACGGTGTATATAGTACTAATTTCTTTCATAATACATAATTTTATGCAACAAAACATTTTGTTGTGTAACTTTAGGCAATAAAGCATGTCAAAATATCGAAATATACCTTTGAGAGAACCTTCATTTTAAAATTTTTATAAAAAAGAAACAAATTTGGAAAAACATGAAAATATTTTATTCAGATTTAGGGTAATAAACAACTTTTATTATTCCTTTAGGGGAAAAATTATATGCAATTTATCATTGGAAAACAAAGTGATGAAGGGATGGCTCTGAAATTCCATTGTGTTGAATTTGAAAATAACGAAATTTCATTTAGCACATTTAATATTAATTCTTACTTCCTTGTGCGATGTAAAATGGAAGTATTGCAATCGCAAAAACATTCGGGTATCATATAGCAGCGGAAATATATATTTTGACGGTTCCGGAAACCCATTTGGACGACTTTTTTGGACATCTATACATGAGGACAGAATAAAACATTCTTTTTCCAAAACGCATTGTAAAATCCTTGATTAAAAATTTAGGAAATTTAAATCCATTAAAATAAATTAATATGGAATTTTTTTAGTGACTTCTATAGGTACGTATTATATATCTCGAGCAATTCAAAAACCATTAGTCATATAATGTTGAAATTTTGTTTAGGGTCTGCTATTATACCTAGTTTCTGCAAATGGGGTTTCTATTGCAATTGTCAGTACGAAACGTATATACAGGGTGTATCAGTACAGCGTTGACAAACTTTCAGGAGAGATAGAGTACACCGGCCTGCATTCCTATGGGATGGGAAATCCCATAGGAATGCAGGGCCGGAGACTCTTTCCTGGCCCGGGTAGTGACGACATAAAAAACAAAAAAGAAGGACACAAACAGTGAGACAAAACATGTTTTGTTATGTTTAGTACAGCAGAAACCTACAAATAAGAACAAAACCAAACAAAAATCGTCATTAAAGAAGGTGTTCGAAATTACGATTCCAGACCATTATGCAGGCCTCACACCTCCGCATGGAGAATCTGCATCACGAATGGAAGATGCATGACGTGAAGTTCCTGCATCACGGTTGTACTCCGAATAATAAACATGTTTTCTCATCCCGTTTGTGTCCTTTTTCTCTTGACTAAAATACAAATATAAAACACCAAAAAAAAAAAAAAAGAAACAAATAAGAAGGACAACAAAAAAACAAAGAAAAGTATAAAACACCAAATACAGCTCAAACAATTAAAAAGCAATTTTTACAATTGAAATTAGAGTTTCTAGGCAAAAATAAGTAATTCGGCCAGCGGGGAAGAAGGCAGATTTTTTGGTGCACAAAATTGACAGTTTGCTTTTGGTCTGACTCGGCAAAAAGACACTGAAGGTGCAGAAGCTGACTTAATTCACCATTCTCAAATTTAAACAAATATAGCAGCTACGTTAAAAAATATTAGGCCTAGCCGCACTTAAACAACTTTTAAATTGCTCATAATTCTACAACTATTGCGTGCAGATTAACTACTGAGGATATAGAAAATGCCTCCTTTGTCCCCCTGAAAAGAACACCAATGATGAAAACTGGTTTGATAGAATACAAATTCTTTCTTTGATTACATTATATTTTATGTACTATTAGATCAAAAGAAATGACATCAAATAAATTGTGAGAAACAAATATTTGCATTAATATAACCCCCAATTAGAATAACTTTAAAAGGAAACTTTGCTTAGATATCCTAGGAGACCAAATGGAAATTTATCAAAAATAAAGAGCGTATAGTCATAAAAACTTTAACCGGAAGATAAGAACAAATAATTAAATCATTTTAAGCAAAAAAATGCACAATTTACCAACATATAAGAATAAAAAACACCGAGCTTACGGAGATGAGTAACACATTAGTTTATATAAACATATATATAGTATATATACACACACTTTTGGAGCAGCCGATTGCAACCAAAAAGGAAAGTGCACAACTACATATTATAACAGTCCTATATACAAAATTGCAAAGTTCTGAGGCTACTCGTGTTAGAGTTATGCAAGATACATACATACGTACGTACGTATAGACGCCATGAAAAATCTCTTCCGAATGAATTTTAAATCAATTTTGCAACTCGTTTGGGGAAAAAGAGACCTTTACTCTGTTCTTACGTGCAAATGCCAGGCAAAATCATACTAAACTGTATTCGATAGCGGTTAAAATAGATATATTAGTTGAAATATGATACTTCCTTTACTTCATGCAAGGAAGTAAAAATTGGTTTTAGCAAAAAGAAATTTTGTATCTAAATCTTTTACCCGATGTTTGCACAATTATATGCTACTAGTTTATAAATACCAGTTGCACATACGAAAGAATTGTAAAATGTGAATGTATTTCTAGGCATGTTTGCTGCATTTAAAAGACTTGGAAATAATCCTCTATATCTTTTCCATGCGTTACATGTGATTTTTGCGCTGTTCGGGAACTTCGGTCATTGGACAATGCTTCCGAAGTACATGGAAAACCAGTTCAGACTGACTGCGTCGGAAGCCAGCTTATATGCAGGTAAGGTAGATAGTAGAAAAAATAACAACTACAATAAATAAAACGCATTCTTCAACGGTAATTAGATGTGGAGAAGATCACGGAAAAAATTATTATTCTTGTTCGACTCCATGATCTATTTTTAAATCTTTTTACAGTAGCTTAATTCGCAAGATTATTTAATTAAGAGTAAATGTTTTATGCTATAATAAATAGATTACAAAAATAACATTTGCTGAATTTTTTAACCACTTGATTTGTTGAATTTATTTTCATGTTGAAGTATTTATTGAATTGAGCGTAAAATTATCCGAATTTCATAGAAAAGTTACCTACCTCTGCCCCTTCCAAAAAAAAGTAAAAACTATAATATTTAACAGTGTTAAAATCAGCGAAATTTTGTCTAATTTTAGCTTTAACTCAATTGATATGAACCCGGGCCCTTCGGCACGGCAGTCAGCGACCCTAACCACTATACCGGGAGGCAACGAAAGATAGAAAAAATTTTAAATTATTATGAAAATTCTTTTACTCCAATCACTCTTTCTGTTAAAAGCTTAACCCTGAGGGATATTTACAAAAATGTTATTATACCGAAACTTCTTTATGGTATTGGCGCATGGGGTGATCGAGCAGGGGAGCTGGTCAAGGCAGAAATTAGACTCATTGCAGAAGGCCTGGACACTTGCAATTACAAGATCATTTAGAACAGTCCCGACAGAAGTTGCGTGCTTACTGGCTGGTGTACCGCCTCTCTCATTACAATTCAATTTACTTATGACAAATTTTGTCTGAAACATGGTATAAAACAGATAATAATGTATGAAGATAAAGCAATTACCAGCGAGGCGTTTTTAGAACATGATCTGACTTCAAGCCATCCTAGCGAATATTACGGTATATCCTACGATAAAGACTATATTTCAGATGGAGAAATTGAAATTTATACACATGGATCAGGGTTTGCGGAGAGCATCGGCTGTGCCTTTGTTGTATTTTTCCACGGTATTGAAACTGATTACAAAACGTTTACTTTTAAACCAAGAAATTCAGTTTATCAAGCAGAATTGTTGGCAATTAAAATGGCTTTATCCTGGATCAAGAAATTATCCGTGGGGTATTACATTAATTTATACTCAGATGCCTTATCTGCTCTTACGGCGCTCTCTCGTCCCTTTCAAAAGAATAATATTGTTAATGAAATTAAGCATATATATTTAGAACTACGAAAGAAGCATGTTTTGAACTTACATTGGATCAAAGCTCACGTTGGTCATTATGGGAATGAGAAACGGATGCTCTAGCGAAAGAAGCCTCCCTGGGGGTTGGGACCAAAAAGGTTTTTATTCAAGATTCGAAAAAGAAGACATGTACTATAATATCTGACAAGCTTATTAGAGACTGTAAAAATTTATGGGATCTCTCTGAAAGAAACAAAAACTATCTACAATGTTTAAAAATTAGCAAAAAATGCGAATTTTAGGAGATGTAGATGTCAATCAAATTCTCACTGCACACGGAAGGTTCCCTGCTTACTTAAAAAGGTTCCACCTCCAGGAAAATGATATATGTAAAGTTTGTAATAAATTCGGCGTTTCAAAGCATTTCTTCGAGGACTGTTGCCTGACTGGAAGTGTGAGAGAAAAATATAAATTTGCGAAGCTTGAGGATTTATTTAGTAATTATAAATTGTTTAGAAAATTTGCGAGAGATATTATGCAAACGGTGAATGAGAATAAGAAGAATATTGGTATCGAAAGCAGAAAATCTTACTGAAAACAGAAATAATTGAGGTAACTTATAAATTTAAGATGAATTTTGATAATATAAAGAAGATTTGAATAATAATAATTAATTGAAAGTAAAACTTATAAAGATTTTAAACTTCAGAAAAAAAGTCAGAAATGGAAACGACGCATTCATATACTAATTCACCAGGAGTGCTTGGAATGTATGTATCTACTTTACGTTTTTTTTTTAGTCCAAAGGGATTTCAGTCCCGAAAGACTATTGCTTTCGTTTTGGCATTTTGCGTCGGACTCATAAACGTCGGTTCACTTTTCAAACTGTTGCCACAAAATGTTAGAGTCCTGCATTATATTTGAAGAAATTAAATAATGAAAAATCTGCATAAATGATTGTCCATTTCTCGCATTGTGATAAAACAATGGTACATAGAGCCATCGAATTTTGAATGACGAAATCCTACTGCGAATATGGGCATCTGAAATCCCAAATTTGGAATTTGTTTTATTATAGATTTTATATTTTGTAAAACTTTAACGAATTTTTGATTTACAAACTCAATGCTTTAAAAGCGAGAAATGGCAACGTTATATAGAAAAAAAATACTTTTATCTCCAGCTCGCGAGACTGTGTATATCGGAAATTCTAAAGATATGCTTAATTGAACATTATTTTGCGATATTGCTCTTGAACTGAATTTTATGGTTTAAGTGCAAAGAACATGATATTTAATAAATAAAGGTAACACTCAAAACGTTAAAAAAACGCCCCTTTGGACGTAATTTAAAATCTGACAAATTTCAGATTTTTTTTATTTTTTTTTATTTTATTTTTATTATTTTTTTTAATGCCTTTGTGGCTTGGCCTGTTCCCACATAGCCATATGGCAGGTTTCGCCTGCTAGGTGAGCTGGGAGCCACTGCTTAGAACTAACTAACTAACCGGGAGGCATACATAACACTAAAATCATAGTTTGTGTACATTGCTGAAAACATGTGTTTTTCGAATGAAGGATCAGAAATTTGAAATCGTAAATACGTTCGTAATGCTATTGGAAAAAAGTTTGGGAGCTTTAAGAAATGGCTTTGGGGTCGTTCTATTAGGAATTTATTTCTCATTTAAAAAAAGAGGAAATTGTAAATTCTGTAGTTAATAAATAGCTACAAAATTAGTTGATTTAAATAAATGTGAAACAAGATTTATAAAATTTATACGTTTATGTGTAAGATATTAACCGAAATTTATGTAAATAATAAAAACAATTTATTACATACTGGTAAGAAACTAGCAATCTGGGGGGGGGGTAAATTATGTGTTTACTTCCCATTTTTAGCGTCGAAAAAATTATGAATGAAAGTTATTCAAATATTTCATGTCTTGCCTTTAATAGCCCCTCCTGCTGTTGGTGCTATCATGATCGGTATTGTAATTGGTGGAATTCTTGTATGGAAGTTCAAACCCTCAGTTAAAACCTTGACGGCAGCTATGGTATTAACTGAAGTAATAGCTACAGTCGGTTACCTTCTACTCATGATTCCCAAATGCCAGGAAGTTGAGATGTTCAATTCTGGATTCAACGAAAAAGGGTAAGACACAATTATGTGCTTTATTAACTGTAAATTTTTAGGAAAGTCTTGTTTTGTACAAAATTTGTTTCCTATTACCTCCTTGTACGAAGTAAAGAAAGTATTGTAATCACGAAAAATTCAGGGTACCGTATTTCAAAGAAAATTGAATGCAATTAAACGCTGTTTTTGAGTAACATCTGTACATAAGGACAGAATGAGGGACTCTTTTTCCCCAAACGAATTATAAAACTGATTTAAAATGGATTCAGAATAAATTTTTTTGTAACGTCTGTACGTAAGTACGTATGTATATATCTCGCATTATTCAAAAATAGTAGCCTCAGAACGTTGAAAGTTTGTATATATGACTGCTATAACGTGTAGTTGTGCACCTTCCTTTTTGGTAGCAATCGGCCGCACCATATATATATATATATATATATATATATATATATATATATATATATATATATATATATATATATATATATACATCATATATACATATATATGGTGTTTATAAAGTCCCGGACCCATTTTGATGTTTAATAACTCATAAAATAATAAACATAGATTAAAATTAATAACATAAATGGTTAGATAGACTCAAAAAGTTTCATGACCTTTGTCAATGAACTTCCACGTGTGCCCCCTTCGTCGCACGGAGAATATCAAGTCGATATTCAATTTCACGCCAGGTACCGGCAAGCATGTCAGCATCCACATAGGCTATTACGGTTGTAATTCAGGCTTTTAGGTCATCCATGTTCACCACTCTCCTCCTGTAAACGTTGTCCTTTACAAATCCCCAATGGAAAAAGTCCAGCGGCGTTATATCAGGTGATCTGGGCGGCCAAGGAATTGGAGCTCCTCTCCCAATCCATCTTCCTGTAAAATGGTCATTCAAAGAACTACGAACGATGGTATCCCAATGAGGTGGTGCACCATCTTGTTGCAAAACGTCATGTGGCTGAAGCTCTTCTAGTTGTAGAAATACGAAGTTTTCCAACATTTCTAAGTATACGACTGATGAGACCGTCTTTTCTGTAAAAAGAAAAGGCCCAATGACTCGGTCGTGCATTAGTCCACACCGCACATTAACCTTTGGGAAATCCCTTTGTGCCTCACGGATTTCATGGGGGTTTTCAGATCCCCATATGCGCACATTATGGCACATTAAAAGAGAGAAAATGCAATTAATAAGCAGACGATATATAGAAAAGTACAGATATTTAGACTGAAAATGAAAATATATACGTTATTCCATCAATAAATGCCATGAGTTTGTTTATATCTTCATTATTTTATGAGTTATTAAACATCAAAATGGATCCGGGACTTTATAAACACAATTCAATCAAGATCTTGATAAATTTATCATCTTAGTTAGTAATAAATCCAATTTACCTACTACTACTTTTTCTTGAATGGAAAACATGCACTGATTAAAGAACTTCAACATTTACTTTTCAAGACACCTTCTTTCAACTCTCTACACAAAAGAAACGACTCTATGATCTCATCAAAAAACTGCAAGATAATTTTATCATTACTAAAATTGACAAAGCTAGCAACAATTTTAGTGTTATTTGAAAAAAGTTTTACTTCGACCTTCTGCACAAAGAACTAAATAGTAATGGCACTTACGAAAAAATTACCACCAACACCAAAATTCTTATCAATAAATTTAACGCACTACATAAAAGACTTAAGATACATCCACGGAACTATAATAACAGATTTACTAATCTCTATGCCCTTCCAAAATTTCATAAGCCTCCCATTAAATTCAGGTTCATTGCCAATAGTACCAAAAGTTATCTTAAAGAAATAGATTATCTTTTTGCAAAAAAAACTTCATTTAATACGTGACTTGATTAATAACTATGATTTTCAAGATCTGCATTGCAACTGGATGATTTCAAGTAACGAACTCGTAATTAAGACAATTATTTCAATTCAAATAGACCATATACAATGCTACGATTTCGAAAACCTTTATACTACCTTACCACTTGAAGAAATTTATACCAGCTTACTTGCTCTACCAGATATAATTCCACAGATTTCGACAATAATTAATAACGAAAAATGGCAACTTTATCTTACGAGCGTGCTTTTCAATAATTTTATTCTCTTTAACAATAGCATCTTCAAACAAATTCAAGGAATCCCAAATGGGCGGAAATTTTTCGAGCGCTGTGTGCGAATTATTCCTTTTCACAAGAGAATTGACCTTTGTCCGTTCACTAAACAAAGAACATAAATTTTACCAACACATATATCGTTACATTGATGATATCATAGCCTTTAACAACCATAACAAAATAGAAGCAGCTAATATCTACCCAACTAGCTTAAAACTAAATAAAACAAATACGGTGCAAAATAATGTAGTATATCTTGACCTAAATATTATTGATTACAATTTTATTAAAGTCTACGACAAGAGGAGAGAATTCCCTTTTTCTACACTAAAGTTAACCAACTGGAATTCTAATATTTTCAAAAGAATCATCATTAACACAATTTTTTCACAGCTACTTAGAATAAAAAAATATGTAATACTACAGAACACTTACAAGAAGAAATACTTTACTTCGTCACAATTTTGAAAAATAACCAAATTCCTCATAAAATAATTAAAAGCTGGCATTAGCCTTACCAATTTTTAGATAATTTGTTTTGGATAATGAAATTTTATGCTTAAAGCCCATGGGAAGGTATAAAGTGGATGGCTGATTCAGATTATCTAATGTAAAAATTGTATAAATGTACAGATTATTCTCCTACATACATTTTCTTTCCTCCAAAGATTTTGGCACTATACTTTAATACTATTATGTAATAGTTTTAAATTACTTAGAAGGCCAAACTCTACTTTTATTAACAAATCGAGCCTTTTCATTTTTCATAGTAGCTTGACCGCCTTCTAGCTTGAAGAACGACGACATTTATTAACAAATGACTTTTTTCCAATTTACTCTTTCTTTTGTGGTCAAAAATAAGTAATTTTAGCTGAATTAGCCATTTTCACTTATTTTTTAACAGTTTTGTTCTTCTAACAACTTGACTGACGCCATTTGGAGTTCTTTCCGAGTCTTTTCTCGTCTGTTACACCCTCTATAAAAAAGGAGGGGGGACAAGAATTCCCGCCAAACTACAATCTCAGCCCATCGGCCTATACAGATTTTATTGTTTAGCCCAACTACGTCACTAGAGGATAAGGAAGGTTGGTTTGGGCACGGAGGGGTTTTGCATCCTTTTCCAAAAAATTTTTCGGATGCAAAGGACGGCACCTCTCAGGTCAATTTATTCGTTTCTATTGTCTATGTTTTTTGGTCCTAATAAGACCCTGCGACGTTTGTTTTCTTACAAATTTAATTGCATTTTTATTTGTTTACAGCACCATTCTCTTTATAAAAGTTCCATCTTCTTTAAGGTTTAAAGGACCAGCCCGTACGTTGTTGTAATTTTTGACTAAAAGCAGACCGCTATTTATTTCATTTTATTTTGATTTTGATTTTAATTTTACATTGCTCGGAGTTGCAATTGCTTTTGACACCCTAATGTGTATTTCAGCGGACGCTTCGGAAAAAAGGAACAGAGCAGTGAAGCTCCAAAAAAAGGATTTATTCCAAATAAGATATATTCGGGAATACTAATGTTCTTTTATAAAAATTTTTTCGCATTAAACAAGAGCTTCAATGGTCTGTTTCGGCGAAACGCGTAATGGTATTATTTAACCTAGTTCGACAATCAGTTTTTTTCCCTTGAAAAACCAACTGAAAGTACGAGTGGGTTAATTTACCATTTTCCGCTATATAATTATTGTATTTTGTTTTGTTGCAATTTGTGTCTTCATTTTAATTTTAATTTTTTACTTTTTATGAATTGGCATTTTTTCAATCTATGTTTTTTATATGTACTTTCCTTATATATTTTTTTCCGTCGATCTATTTTTCATGTGAGTTAACTTTTCACATATCACAACGGTCAGATTAATTTTTCCGTGCATTAGCAAGTCTTCCAGCATTAATTTTGGCAGTTTTTTCGCGTGTTTACAATTTTTTTCCAGTTTTTCCAGACAAATTTCTTCTTAGTTTTTATTTTTGTAATACTGCGTTAAAATATTTCGTGGAGCTACAGCTCCTGGTAACTTTTTAGCAAGATCGCTGCAATGTTTCTACCTACTACTATTATTTCATATCTTTTTGCATCATTATGCGCAAAAATTTTTAAGACCAAATAGGTCTTACGTCCAATTACTTGTTAGCTTTACATTTTCTTTTTCAATTAATATACATGTATTTTTATATACATGTACTCTTTTACTCGGCTCGGTGAGCTCAAGTTTCTTATTCTCATATGTTGGTGTACTTGCATTTTTTTGCTTTAGAAATGATTGAATGATGTTGTTATTATCTTCTGGTTAAGGTTTTTATGTCTTTAGTTCATCTTAATGCAGTAGTTGTAGAATTATCAACAATTTAAAAGTTGTTCAATTGCGGCTAAGTATATTTTTTTTACCATAGCTGCCATATTTGTTTGCATTTGAAGTTTAACAGAAGAATGAATTAAGTCAATTTCTGCATTTTAAGCGTCTTTTTGCCGAGTGAGACCAAAAGTAAACTTTCAGGTTTGTTCACCGAAAATTCTATCTCTCGTTGGCTGAATTGCTTGTTTTTGCGTAAAAACTCTAAGTTTAATTGTAAAAATTGTTTTTTTTTTTAACTGTATTTGATGTTTTATATTTTTCTGTATTTTACAATTTTTAATGAAGATATTTGATGTTTTATATATTTTTGCCTTGCCACGAAGTGGTAATAGAATGAATTGAATGAGAACTCTAATGAAATTCGTGGAAATAAGTTTAAATGAAATGCAACAAAAATGCGTGTAATTTAATATTCTGTACAATAAAGTCATTTGGTTTCCGCATCAGATTTGTTAATAAAACGAATTATACAAAAAATAATTTGATGATCTTTTAACGTCCTAGCCAACTACACCCAGTATCCTTTACGTTAAATATTTTTATGCTTTGGTTTATTTGATTACGACAAAGTACTTGGGGGCTATCTGGCTGAAAGGAGGGATGCCTACGTGGAGAATTTACTAAAGGATACAGACTACTCTATACGTCACATCTGAAAACCCCGAAAACACCCTTGCAGTCAGCCCGTTCGAAAGATTCGAAGCTCGAACCGAACTACTAGTGTTCAGCGACGTCACCGCTCGGACGCTGGTGGAGAAAAAATATTTTCATGACGTGTGGGATTTCTTCATATTTCCCTACTGTTGTTCTTTTTGATCGTACATTTCTCAAACTCAAAATTCATATATTTTCAAAATTAATGATTGCTGAGCATTTTAGCGTAATTAGCTTTAGTGTATAAAATTTTCGAATTAAATAAAACATCGTAATTCCTTTTTTAACACCTCTATTTCCAAAACTTGCGTGACGTGTCCTTCATTCCCTATACATTCAAAATTCCATGTTATTAAATTTTTTGAAAATTGTTTGCTGTTATTTTCATTTCCCATTGATATGAAAAACTAAATAATTTTAAGGGAAAAAAACCTTTTTTCTGTTAAAGTTTTTATACCGAACACTTTACCTAGACACTTTAATTTAGAAAACAAGAAAGATGTTAAGCTTATAATGCTTTAAAATAAAGAAGTAAAACAAGCAGTACAGATTTCTATACTGTGAAGCAAACATATTATTGCGTGCGTACGGGTTCGTAACAGACTGAATGCGCACAGAACCGATTGTAGATTGATAATATGTATTTTACAAAAAGGAACTTTTTAGAGTTCTGGAACTCTCCAAAAAAATACTCATGCAGCTCTTCTCAGTGTATCAATGCAAAATCAGTAGTTAAACTTCAAACTACCAAGAACGTTAAACACAACGTAATGCAAAGCACATCTAAAAAGGCGAAGCTGCTGCGGGGATCTCTCAATATTCCGAACTGATATGCTGAGCTAAACAACTACCGAGAAACTGATGTTGTATTCGGTCTCTCCGAGAAATCTCTAGAACCTTCCACTTCTTGAAATTACTGGAAGGCATATGAGGGCCGGATATAGTTACAGTTTACAGGATACGGTTATAGTCTACTTGTAGGAATCTATTACAATTATTCAATTACTGTACCAGTTACAGTCATACAGGGACCTTACCAAATGTCGCCAAATGGTCGCCAAGTTTGGCGACTTTTGGCCATTTCTATCCAAATTTAGCGACAAAAATTAGTCACCAAAGCTATCGCTAACACAAACACAGTGAGGCAAACACGTTTCTCAAAATACAGCAAGATCTTGAGCGCTAAAATAATTTTTACTTTTAAAAGTGACTGACTTCCACATCGTTGATGTTCAGTAAGAATTAGTGATATAGAAATTAACAAGAAACACGCCACTTTTGCTAAATGATGTAGCTTATTTTGGAATAATTGTGTCGCATTTTTCGTTAAAGGATTTCAACAAAAAAATTTTACGAAGTTTACTTTCAGTAATTCTGAACTTAAATATCTTGAAGAGTCTCAGACTTCTGGGAAGCACACACTAAGTCAAGACTTTAAAGACACAAATTATCACTATGTCTCGTAAGAAGGGTGTAAAAGGCCCTTTTATTGAGAAATCAAACAGTTGAACAGAAGGCACTGTTTGTGCTTACCAGCCAGCTAGCATTTTATGGCATAACTCAGAAGTAATGAGTTCCAAATTTAGTCATAATTTAGCCAAGCCAAAGGCTGCACAAACATGATTAACACGCAAGTTAGCTGAAATCTATGCCTGCATGACAAGCGCTACTGGAAAGAATAAAGCAACGCCAAAGATAGACTGCTATTGCAGAATTTCAACTACGAACGTAACCTTCAGCAGGCGGAACACGTACTGTCTAAGCTAAGCAAAACCTTCGTTTAAATACTATTCCTTTCTACCTCATTTGAATATGCGCGAACTAAAATTAGCATTCTGGAAGGAAAGCATAAAGAGATAAATGACATTATAGGTAATAAACATAAAATAATTTCTTAGATAAAATAAATAAATTCCTTTTAATCTAAATACATTAAAATAATATCAATAAAAGTGAACGTTAAATATGATTACCATTCTAGGCTTAACTTGCAGTATGTCTACGGATTTTGAGAAGCAAGTGTCTAGACACATAAGAGATATAGTAAACATATGGTTGTAAAATGCCCAGCTGCGGTAAAATAGCTTCCCCGCAAAGCTAGTTTAGGATTGCCATAAAATGGCAAGGAAATGCAGAGGTGCCAGATTTGGCACGAAATTGCCCATTTGGCGACAAAATTGTTGATTTATCATAGACGGAGCCAGAATATTCTATAAGAAATTCTTACCGGTTTCCCCAGAATGTTTTTGAAGCCTGTCAAAAACTGCCCATACGCGGAGTAGCAGTGTATCTTGAGTTTATCGTGGAGAGTGTCTTGAGTATATTCAGTAGTAGTGTCATGAGCTCCGAGAGCGATCAACCGAGTCGGGAGCTGTACTTTAGTGCTTTGCCGTCAAGCTGCCTTTACCGTACAGCCTCATAGCCTGAAGACTGTGTTGCTGATTGTTTGAGCGCGTTTATCGTAGCTTTTCGACAGCTATAAACGTGTCTTGATTCTTCATTAAGTGTTGTCATCAATCATTCCAAACCCACGAACGCGTAGAACTCAAGAAGATTTTTTATTTTTTAATTAAATGCCAAACATTAATAAATACTATTAATTCTTAGCTATTATTTGAGGAATTGTTAATATTTAATGAGACTTTTTTTAGTTTTTCTGTTTCTTACCCTAATTTCCATTTAAAATGATTTGTGAAAATATATATTTATTTACAAAATGAAGTTACATGCACTGAGGTTTTCCAAGTGTTTTAATTTGAAAGCAAGTATTGTCACTTTTTCGTTTATTTTTTGTGAATATATTTTAACATTCTTTGCTATTAAGTAATAATTATTGATAATTTTTAAACCATCTAAAACATTGTTTTATCTGGTAAAATCAATTCTACTTTATATTTCAGTTTTATATTAGAAAACACCTGCAATTATAATTGTAATTGCTCAACAAGAGAATTCACCCCTATCTGCGCTCCAGATGGAAAAACAACTTTCTTCTCCCCATGCTACGCTGGATGCAGTCTGCCTAAAAATGGAGATAAGGTAAAAATTCTTTTGCTATGAAATCTGAATATTTTTTTTAATTTTAGAAATGTGAATACATGAATACGAACAGCAATGGGAAATTTGACTTTCAAGTGAAAATTATTGTATTCACAGAAGTTTTATGGGTTGGTGGATTTGGTGTAATTGACAATAAAACTTGATGAAGTATCAAAACGCAATTGATTCTCCAGTATTATACAGTAGATTTCCAAAAACACGTTTACAGTCGTCGAAAATTACGATAAACACTCTGAAACAGTCAGCAACATAGCCTTCAGGCTACAACTGTGATGACAGCTTCACGGCGAAGCACTAAAGTACAGCTCCCGACTCGGTTTGGTCGCTCTTAAACTAATCTCTTAACCCTACTACTGTGCTACTGAACTCAAGATATTCTTCTATTCCTCGTACAGGCAAGTTATATATAGCTTTTGACCTGCCTTCGAAAACATTCTCGGGAAAACCGGTAAGAATTCTTTCTAGAATGTTCTCGCTCCGTCCATGGCATATCGCCAATTTTGTTGCCAAATCTGTCAACCCTGCTTTCCCTTGCCAGTTTGTGGCAACCCTAACCCCGCTTTGCGAGGAATATATCTTACCACAGCTAGGCATTTCATAAGAATATATATTTTAGGGATTTTGTAGAAGCGGTCTTTTGCAGAACCATATTAAAATGTTATCCTGTGAATTATTTATTAATTTTTATGACTTAAATCTTTTTACTATGAAGCGTTTAATGTTACGATAAGATAATTCGTCAAATAATGTGTTGTGAATATATAATGTAAAGGATTACATTGCACACTGGTGAAGCTGAAAGCACAATAGTAAAGACGTAGAATTACATAAACAGATAAAAAGAAAAAACCTACTTATTATTATCATTTCGATGTAGTAAGTGCTAACATTCTAGAATAAATATTCTTATAGTATATACAGTAAGTAATAAGTTCTAGAACTTAATAGAATCCAGGTACATATTTAATATTTATAAAGCTTTGGGCTTGGACTTTAACGCGAACCAATGACCTACTAAACGCCGTCATAATTCAGAATTTCTATCCCTTAAACTACTGCCATTTGTAAGTAGCTATAAGTAGACTGCTTCGAGGATAATTTATGTCAGAGTGATTAATAAGCAGGCGTTATTCACAAACGAGCGCAATCTAAGAGGGTGATTACTTCATAAGAGTAGGTTTATTTTATTGCCATTATCATTATTCAGACATGCAGTGTAAACCGTAAACAATAAAATTAAAAATATCTCGTGGATACTACATGACTTCCTTATACGGCCTATTAAATGATACACATACTTGGCTGCACTTCATTTAAACTTATTTCCTCGAAATTCATTAGAGATATATTTCTCATTTAAATCAATTCAGTTCTCACTTCTCGGCAAGGCAAAAGTACATAAAAACTCAAAACATATTCATTAAAACTTGCAAAATACACAAAACGTAAAACACCAAAATGCAGTTAAAACAGTTGAAGAGCCACTTTTACAATTAAAATTTAAGTTTCTTAGGGAAAACAAGCAATTCGGACTATGGGCAAGATGACAAAACTCGGTGTGAAAAACTGAAAGTTAACCTTTGGTCCCACAGGGCAAAAAGACTCTGAAGTTGGTGCACAGTCGACTTAATTCACTATCCTGCTAAGAGTTTCAAATGTAAACAAATAATTACCCCATTAGGCCTAGTGCCACTTTTACTTTTAAACTGTTGATAATTCTATCGCATGCATATTAATTAAGGGCATAAAATCTTAACCGGAACATAAGAACAACGTGATTCAATCACTTTTAAAGCAAAAAACGCACAGTTTACCAACATATAAGAATAAAAATAGAGACTGAGCTCACTGAGTCACAGAGTGGGAATATATATTTATATACCTATATGGTAATACCTTCTTACAAAAGACATCTAAGAAACTACTTAAAAGGACAGCACGTTTAATTACATTTAAAATATTTACATTTTAAACAAATTTCAATACATTTTTATTTACGTCTTTATCGTCGTCGTTCTTTTAATTTGAATGAGTTTTTACTTATCTAGTGTATACGAGCCAGTTTCCCTTAGAAAGTCCTCCACGAAGGTATCCCTCCTCTTAGGCAGATAGCCCTCGAGGCTTTGCCATAATTACACACACACACACACATTTTACTTATCTAGTTGCCAACTAGCAAAACGGAAAAAACAAAAATTAAAAGAAATATACGATGAGCAATCTGTACGCCATCTGGTATTCAACACTGGCATTACATCATTCGGCCGTCCTGCACTCGTTTGGTTCTCCAGGCGACGCTGCAAGTACAAAGAAAATATAAAAGCAAAACAAGAAAAATAATAAATTAAAGGTTAAATGTTTTTTGGAGTCCTGATCGTCTTTCAATTTCAAGAGTGATAAAATGAGCAAACATCGTTTTCAAGCTTCATCTGCCATAGAAACAGTAGTTAACGTCTTTAACTGCAGTTTCTTCGTCTTTAGGCATCTTCTCGTTCTTCTTCAGGCGTCTTTCTTTTTTCTTTTCGTCGTTAAGCGTCTTTCCTTTCGTCTAAGCTTCATCTGCCATAGAAACAGTAGTTAACGTCTTTAACAGCAGTTTCTTCGTCTTTAGGCATCTTTTCGGTCTTCTTCAGGCGCCTTTCTTTTCGTCTTAAGAGCGTCATCCCCATTTTTTTTTTTTTTTTAATTTTTTATTTTTCGCCTTCATTTCGAACATTATCATCTATTTCATTTTTATCTCCGCCATCCTCACCCTCTAAGTCACTTTCGCTTTCACATTCTTCTAAAATTACATTATTTTTAAGCAATTCTAAATTATTCAGATAAGAAACAATTAAGGTTGCTAAGTCATCTTGTTTGCCAGAGCTATCAATACATGAAACATTGGCCTGTACGCCATCTGGTATTCAACACTGGCACTACATATACTATATATATATATATATATATACCCACTCCAACAAATGATATAAATACATATATATATATATATATATTATACGTTTGGTGCTGCTGATTGCAACGAAAAAGAGTGCTGCACAACTTTATGTTATAGCAGTTCTCATATAGAAAACTTCAACGTCTTTCGATTATTCATTTTTGAGTTATGCGAGATACGAACGTACAGATGTTACGAAAAAATCTATTCTGAATTCATTTTAAATCCATTTAAAATCTGTTTTGTAAAAAAAAAAAAAAAAAGAGTCCTCTATTCTGTCGGTACGTACAGATGTTACTCAGAAACATCGTTCAAATGGATCTGGCAGCGGTCAAAACGGTTATTTTCATTGAAATTATGATACCCGAAATTTTCTCAACTACAATACTTCCTTTAGTTCGTACAAGAAAGTAAAACTGTTTACATATAAAAGTTAAATGAGACAGGAATCAGAGCAGTTATTGCATTTAAATTCTTTCTTAAAGTATTGAAATTCACACAGTAATTGCACAAAGTGCAATCGCATATAGTTAAATTGTGACATTAACTCATATGTTTATATTATTTAATCCCACTCTCATTAACAAACGATCTGTTGCTTTTAAAGTGAAGATGAAGAGAAAATTTCGTATACTTGTGAAGGACATACGCAACAATTGTAGTCTCCTATGCATTAAGTGAAAATAATTGCATACACTTACATATGACCTTAGCATCCTCGGTGAAAACTTTCATAATTATTGTATATTGTTTTGTATTTTGCAATGTTTTGTTCTATCATTATATAGAGGAACCTTACATTAGATTAACTCTTGAACTTATATTTGATGAGCTCAAGCGAGAAGTGTGAAGGGCAACTACCCATGCTTAACCAGTGTCTTTAATACTATATGCAACTTTTGAGGAAATCAGCACTCCTACAGCGTTTTAATAAAGCAACTGTTTCTCTCCACAAAGGGCGTAAAGGAGAAAGAATAGTACATACATAATTACGCTATACACTGACAGAAATAAAAATGAGCATTTATTATTGTTCACAGTAAGTGTGATATTCATGGTCTTGATAAGAATATCCTATTGTAAACGATTATTTTACTACGAGGAAGGCCTACTGGCCTGGCTTGAGGAAAGCCTTGTCGTAAATACTACAAGTGACAGGTTAGAGCAGGTTTAGACACCCAGACAGCTTACAAGGACTATTCGGACATCGTTTAGAATCCGCAACTATACAATGCAAGAGCTCGCGCCCCCGGAGAGCTGCGTTGAGAGTTTAATAGAAAATTTTAATTGTACATGGCTATACAAGGCCAGGGTATAAGACAATAATTTCATACAAGATACAATATTCTGTTACACCGATTTTGTACATAGATAACGCTTTTGTACTGATACTGTGCACTGATATTTAAAAAATTCACACGGATATTACGTTGATATTTAGGAACTTAATATTGATTTTACTCTGAGACATATATCCTATAATAAAGTCCTCAATGTTGCCGCATTTATAAACACAAATTTCCACGTGCGTTTTATTCGCACATAGGTTTAGACGTTGAGAATGCACTAATAAAAAACATGTATTATACACTGATGTATACGTAGTTGCATATACATAATCATAGTACGCAGAATTTTACAACGGAATTCAAGCGTTTTATATGAAATTATAAGGTATTTCTCCCACCTTCTTAGCATGCCTTCGTAGTGTAGTGGTCAGCACGCTGGACGAGTATTCCAGAGGTCCGTCGTTTGATTCGCGGAGAGGGCGTTGTTCATTCTTCATCTCTCCTGCTTCGAAATAATCTAATGTCTCTACAAACTTACCATGGTACATAAAAAAATTCTGCACTAGTGCTTATATTTAAATATCCGTATATGAACCTTTGTTGCTTTTGATCGGCACTTAGACACTAAGGATATACTTATGCGTAAAATTCTGTTTGACACTGTTGCGCACATTGTTGTGTGTACATAAGCATTTACACAGATATTTTCCATCGATATTTAAACATTTTACACTGATTTTACGCTGGGGTGCATGCAAATTCTACACTGATACAAATTTGTAAACAAAATTTGTCTTGGCGCACTTTTGAGCACATTAGTCTAGACACTGAGGGTACACTAATATGTACACAGTATCACACACATAAACATTTCACACTGATTTTACTCTAACATATAATACAAATTCTACGCCTTATATTTAAACATAACTTAGCGTCTCGTTCTCTTTGCTATCATAAACTAACAAGGAACTAGAAGACTATGCGAGGAATTATCCTCAAGTACAATAAAGTGCACAGAAGGGGTGTAAAGAACCCTTTATTCCCTCAATATAATCACAGATGGCACCGACTCGTGCTTGCAGAAGCCAACACTTTTGACCTAACTCAAAATGTAACAACAAACTTAAAATTAAATGTAATAAATTTAGTCTAATGGTTCACAGGATAAATTGACGCGCAGGAAGGATCTGACTCGTAAAATTTGGCGTAAATTAGCCCAATGGCTAGCAAAACTCAAAGCCATAGAAATCTAATCACTAGTAAATCAAGATAGCAGCGTGGCCTTCAAGCAGGCATAATACGCTATAAGATCACCTTCCAAAACCTTCCCTTAAATATTACTTCTTTCTACCTTATTTTGAATACACGCTTTATGCCTCATTTTAAATACTGCTATAAAGTCATATTACCTGTAATATTAGAATTACTTTAAACTTTTAAAATAAGAATGATAAAAAATATTAATTGAGCTATTTAAAAAAATGTATTGTAGTCAGAAGCAGTCGGATAAAGTTTTTTTCCCTGACAAAATTGCTTTTGAGTTTGCCTTCTTAGCGCATTTAATGAGAAATTGGTGATATTTGTTTTTTAAAATGGGATGTGAATTTTCAAAACTATACATGAACGTTACATTAATTATTACATGTTAATTATTATATAATTACGTGTCACGTATTGCTTCTAACACATTAACTGCCTATAATACTTAAAATTTCAAATTGTCAAAGGGATTTTTTTTTCTTTTTATACGCTTTTATTTAATTCACGCATATTGTTTCACTGCAAGTGGAATTTTGTAATAGATTTTTAACCTACTTCCTGATAAGTCATCAAGCTCAAATTTTGTACGCACGCTGTGGGTCGATGACAATGCAATGTGGTGAAGTGCCTTTTTCTCAAAATTCGATTTGTACGTTTTTTCATTTAATTGTTAATCGATTTTTCGCACATATCTTCATATAACGAATAAACTAAACGTATCAGTATTTTACTATTTGCACCACTAAACACAGCAAAACAAATCTTTTTAATGAAACTTACATGAAAATTGTAAATCACTTTCTGAATTTTGGACACATGTTTGAAAATTTCTGGATTTTTAGATTATTTGATTTTCATGATTTTAAATTTCAACATCTAAATATGTATCTGGTATAAAGTTTTAAAATTTTCACAGATTATAAATCAAACCTTCCGCCCTCTTTTAAAATAATAATGATAAAGAACTATTAATTGAGTTGTTTTCTACATTTAAAAAATGCATTGTAGTCTGAAGCTGATGGAAAAAGCGCTTCTGCTGACAAAATTGCTTTGGAGTTTGCCTTCTGGGAGAACTTAAAGAGGAATTTTATTGATACCGTGTAATTGAAACTAAAACAAATTTTTTTAAAAAAAATTGAAAGGTCTCAGATTTTAAATTACGTCCAAAAGGGCGTTTTTTAACGTTTTGTGTGTTACCTTTATTTATTAAATATCATGTTCTTTGAACTTAAACCATAAAAATTCAGTTCAATAGCAATGTCGCAAAATAATTTTAAAATGAGCGTATCTTTAGAATTTCCGATACACAGTTCCATGCGCTGGAGATAAAAAGGTCCTCCTACGAAGGTCCTCCTTCGTTGTCCCGCCCCCCCATAGTGTTACCATTGTTCGCTTTGAAATCCTTGAGTTTGTTAATCAAAAATTCGTTAAAGTTTAACAAAATATGAAATCGATAATAAAACAAATTCCAAATTTCAAATTTTGTCTTTCACATGCCCATATTCGTAAGAGAATTACGTCATTCAAAATTCGATGGGTCTATGTACCTTTGTTTTATTATAATGCGAGAAATATACACACATTTATGCAGATTTTTCATTATTTAATTTCTTCAAGTTTAATGAGGACTCTAACATTTGGTGGCAACAGTTTGAAAAGTGAAACGGACATTTATAGTGATTAATTGCAAAAACGATAGTCCTTGAGGGACAAAGTCCCTTTCGATTAAAAATAAAAATGCTAATATTTAAAGCTGAGTTTCAGTTTCATGTGATCGTGAATATGTTTATACAGTACTGAAAAAACTAATAAAAATTTCTAAATATTGACAATTCTTGGTGATTTAAAGAGGTTTAAAATGATTATTATTTTGGTAAAAAAATTAAACAGCAAATCTGAAAGACCAGATTTTACAATATGCCCACAGGGGCATTTTTTTAATGTCTTGTGAGTTACCTTTATTTATTAAATATCATGTTTTTCGCACTTAAACCAAAAAATTTTAATTCAACAGCAATATCGCAAAATTATTTTTTAATGAGCATAACTTTAGAATTTCTGATACACAGTCTCGCGCGCTGGAGATAAAAATGTTTTATTCCCTACAAATTGATTTAAGTCAAATACCAAATATCAAATCAAAGTCAAATACCAAAAATAAAGGTTATATTTTCAGATTTTTAGAGTGAAAATCTTCACAGTTATACCGTGAAAATTTGAAAATATAACGCTGATTTTTGTTGTTTGACTTCTAAATTAATACTTGTTCGGCGTGTTATTGTATCTTCCCTACAAATTGTTGCGTTTTTAATAAAAATTCGTTAAAGTTTTACAAAATATGACATGGGAAATAAAACAAATTCCAAATTTGGGCTTCCAGGTGCTTATATTCGGGTGGAGAACTATGTTATTCAGAATATAATGACCCTAGGCATCGTTGTTTTTTCATAGTGCGAGAAATATACATACATTCATATAGATTCGTGATTATTTTGTTTCTATTTATTAGTTACAGGTCGATGCCGTTATAAGGAAGCGCCCGCCATTGAAAAAAATAGTTCGATCATATTCAGTGGCAACAATCTGAAAAGTGAAACATCGCATTTAAGTGATTTGAAACAAAATTCCCTTTCGAAGCCCTTCTGGACTTGTACCATTTTGGGATAAAAATAATATGCAAGAAAACAATCAATTTTTATAAAACGATTATGATAACTCACTAAAAGGAGAAAAATAATTCATCATATAATTTAATGGGAATCCTAAAATAAATAATTTAATTCATTTACTATTTTGTATCTCGAATATAATGAAAGCTTGGGACGTCTGTGTTAAATTAAAGAGGATAACGGCTTTTTCATTTGAAAATGCGACTAAATTAGTATATTTTGTTAACTAGATGCTCCCCGTATATATATTATCCGCTATATAAAATGAGATAAATTATGTAAATAGAATTATTTAATGTATTAAATTTAATTTAAAATAATTTTTCTCCCTTTAACGTGTTATCATATTCATTTTAATTCATTTAATTACCATATTCATTTTAATTGTATTTTATTTCTGTCACAGTGGAAAAAAAGGTTCTCTTTATATTATTCGCCATTTCCAACAATCAAACAATAATGAGGTTTCTATAACATTTGAGTGCCGAAATAGAATTGAAATTGAATAATAGAATTTATTTCAAAAACTTTTAACACAGTTGTATTGAGTTACATTTGAACCTATAGGTTTTCTGTGAAACGTATAGAAATATAATCTAGTAAAAAGGAATACTTATTTAAACTTTCCGAAAATAAGTAGAATATAAGCCAAAGCTGTTGTTTCATAATTATATCTAAAATAAATACAAGCTGAAAAATTATCACTTATTTTTTTTCAAAAAATGAGAAAAAAGTGTTCAGACTAATCATTCTGAAGAAGTTCGAAGGCAATATAATTTTAATTTCATAATCATTAAATTAACATTTAAATAGTTTTTAAATACTGCTTTAAAATCTAGTATAGTATTATAATTACGTTACACGAATATTATAGTCAGCGGGTTTTAAATTAATTTTAATTTAGCATGGTTTATCAAAGACAGATTTTATTTTTGAAATATACAAACCTTATATAGTATTATAAATAATACTACTAAAAATCTAATACTGTTGAAAAGGGCGCTTTTTTTCTCTTTCCCTTTTCTAAGCTTTTGAATTTAATTAAAAAAAAAAAATACCTACTCAAGGGAAAATTATCATAACTTATAAAATAGGATCCAATTTCACAAAGTACGTTTCGGTTTTTAAAGCTAGATGCACAAATTCAGTATTAAAATATTATTATCGACAGGCCAAAAAAGTTCAGAAGCATGAAGATATGTATATGGATGTTATGAAGAATTGACAAGAGATCTAATCAACATAATAACATCTTAATAATAGCTGTAAATAAACAATATGTTTTTTTAATTATGTAACCATTACTGAGAAATTTTACTTCATTTTCTAATGTCCAAAATGTTAATTTAATATTAATAAACTGAATACTAAGAACTGAATAACTTGGAATTTTCAGTTTTATGTAAAGAAGTGCATCTAATGTTTAAAAGTTGCAACGATTAAAATTATATTATTTAAAAATATACACGCACGCACACTTACACACACATACTATACATACATATATATATATATATATATATATATATATATATATAACACGTATTAACATGATGATAAAAGATGACGTAGCAATGTTAATGGCGTAGAACATAAAGCCATGTTCAAGAGAAACTTGGCAGCTGAGTGGTATAAAATATGCATTTTTAATGTCAACCGATATTTGTGGCCACAATACAGTTGGTACTCTAATCGTGCCTATTCCCAGAATATTTACATTTTCGATACTATTGCGATAGGAAAAGAGCAGAGAAGCAGAGTCGACATCAGGAATAGAAGCAAAAGTGCGCAGTTATCCATTATGCAACCTCACCAACAGAAGGCTTTGGCTTAGGTTGCTGATTAAGAGAAAGGTTTCAGTTACCGAAATTTTGAGTTCAGCTTTCTAATTAGCTTTGTTATCAGCGTTACACAGGACATGTGACATACATTGATCTAGAACTAATGCAGTCCAGAAATAATGCAGTCAAGAAATAATGCAGTTGTTACAATTTTTAGAATAGAAAGGGGGAATTAAGGGCTGTTGGTAGTTTAAATTATAGTTTTGAGGTTTACATATTTTTTATCTTACATGTATATATACATATATTATATTTTAAATATAGTAGCTAAAAATTATCTTAATTACCTCAAAAATGTAATATATATGTAACAAAATATTCCGCAGTACCAAGAAAATTATAATGATTATTCAAAATACACACACGTATATATAAAAGCAGATTATTCATATTGGATTTTTATTTACATATTTAACATTTTCTTTAAAGATGATTTCTTTAAAGAGAACTTTTTAAAGATGCTGAAAGTTTTTTCACGTGGCTTCCAGAACGTATCTAATGTATAAAAACAAAACTGAATACATATTTCTCAAAATATTCTAGAATATTTTATCACAATCATTCTGCTACACTAATATTTTGAATGCTTACTAACGTTCTAAAACTTGCTATATAATGGTCTTTTTGGTATTTCTTAAAATACTAATGTAAAAAATTAGAACTATTTTGATCATAAATTTTGCAATTGCTATAATGATAATATCACATAAAAAAGAAGAATTATAACAATTCAGAAATTAAAAAAATGAAATGACGTTATAATTTTTAAACAAATTTTTGTAATGTAAATTATTATAACTAATTTTTTCCTTAAAATGTTAAACAAAATATCCCTTAAAACATAATAAAAAAACTTTCCTTTAAATTCTCTACCATTTTACGTTGCATATTATGAATAAATTCCTTTTAAAGCAGTCTGCATATTAATTACTCATCAGAAAATTGCCGCATATATATTATAAAAACAGAATTAAAAATATTAATGCATTCACTGTTAATTTTCTCACAAATAAACCTTTTAGAAAATAAGACCTTCCAGTTCAACTAGTTTCAAGCATTTTTGAAGAAGGAAATTTTAATCCATTTATTAATTAAAAGCTTATTTCAATTTGCTTGGATTTTCAAAAGTAGGTAATCATATTACTACAGGTATACCGAGAAAGTAAGAGAATATAAGATCGTCTTCAATTTGCTTGGATTTTTAAAAGTAGTTTTTAGTCATATTACTACAAATATATCAGTGAAGCTACAGAGTATAAGACGATTCTCATTTAAAATGTTTTATAGTTCTTGATAATATCCGTACCTGAGATTTCAAACCGAATTTTACTTTTTTCCTCGTCCTTCTGCTCTGGCTTCACTTTTTCATGTACTATATCATCAGGAACTATATATTCAGCAGTGAACTCATGTTTCCTTTTTCTTAGGTAACTACGAGATTCATTTGTGGAGCAAATGAAAATTTCGAGCAATTTCACAATACTCAGAAGAATGGCCAACGCTAAAAGAGTAAACATTACGATATCAAACGTAGTCTGGAAAGACACTTCATTATTATCTTCGTTAACAAGTTCTCGGTATTCCTTGCAGTCACATATTTTGCAAATCTGACTGGGATCATCTTTTGGCGGGAAGATTTGGTTAAGCTTAGAGTACAAAAAGGTTTGGCAGCCACAGGATTCATTTCGTTTTATTCCACGGTATTCTATTATATATTTCAAATCAGACATAACCATAGTTTTATCGAAGCAGGTACATGTGCACATTTCTGGTACATCCTCCTTAACATCATTTGTGTATATCAACCAGCATATACGGCACAGCAAAAGGCTGATGCTGATGAGCATCAGAAAACGAAGAATATTCATGTCAGACATAGGTAAATTTTAATAAACTCCTAAAGTAAAAGACTATTTTAGGAACAATGTTAGTGTGAGCACGAAACTATCTAATATTCTTTGTTGGGTTCTTATCTTTTTATAATGTGAAGTTTGGACCTTGCACCACCCACTTTGTTAATCTTACTGACCCCTAAACAATCCATAGATTATCAGAGGGGGTATGAGGGAGTCAAATCGAATGCTGATAGTAGTTAAATGAAACTAATGTACTTTTATCTGTAAATATTTTCAGTCAAATAACCAAGCCCTGCCTAATGCGTCATATACCAAGAGATATCCGTGGTTTTTTAACTCACGTTTCAGAATATGAAGTACAAAATTTTACTTCGGTATTGTGTCAATAATCAGTTATATAATACCTGTAAAGCAAGTTTTCTTTCGCTTTATTCTTTAGTAAACTTAATAACTATTTAAAATTTTTCATGTGTCTGAATTGACTACAATCCAGTGCCGGACAAGAAAATTTTGGTAATCTTTAAAAAAAAAAAAAAAAAAAAAAAAATATCTGAAGGTTTTTAGATTTCATAGTACGCTTAAAGGGGCGTTTCGAGTACAGTGTCACTATTTCAAACAAAACACTTATTATATTTAATTGATTTCATTCTTATTAACATATTACAGGGAAACTACTTACAGACGGGTACCTGAGATTTTCAACAAATTAGTTTTCTGTGCGAGTGATCGCTTTAGAGTATAAGACAAATAGATATTCAGTATCGTTACTTATTTTTGTTCTTGAAAATATTGGTCACTTTAAATGGTGGTGGTCATCTATTGAAGGTGTTGAAGTTTCACTGAATTTATTATCAAAATAGAAGCTCTGTTGTTGCATTTACTCTCTGGGAGAAGAATTTTATTTAAATAATGTTACAGATTTCAAAGCTGCCCAACTAGTATAGTGGTTAGCGTCAATGACTCCCTTGCCGAAGGGCTCGGGTTTGAATTCTAGAAGAAAACATGAATGCTTATAAATGTGTAGTGTCCGTGCGGCATAAGGCACTCCAAATATGCGGCGAGCCAAAACTCCTCTCGAGAGGTTGTGGTAGGGGAAGAGGGGGGACGGGTAGGTAGGTAGGTTACGGAGGACTGGAACGCCTGATGTCTAACAGATGTAAACAGGCATGTGTTCCACGCCCTCCTCTAACTACAGCAAAAGCTGCCTGGAGCCACACGAGGCTGCACCAGGAGATTACTGAGGTTGTCAAAGGGAAGTACATGGCCTTACAAGGGCATTAGTAGGATTGTATTATAGAATGAAGAGGCAAGCTGTAGTGTTACAGATAGTAGGTAGTTAAACTAAAAATACTTGTAAAATAAGACGTAAGTCACATGAAAGCTGGAGCACAAGGTTAGTGTAGGGCAGTTCTGTTGTATATAAATACAGGTACATATTGAATGATGAATGATGAGTTCATGAATACTCCTGTGTGCAGAAGTGTGCAGTTATATTGCTAAGGTGTTGATTATTGTAGCGTCGCTAAGAACATGGGAGGGACGGGTACGAGGATCGACCCTCCATAAAAATGTGGGAGGGGGCAGAACTGAGCTAAATCTCACTGTCACCTGTAAGGCGTTCAAGGCTCTTGCCCTTGCCAGGAGGAATTTCGTGGGCTTGGGCTGACTATTGGTCAGACAAGTCAGCATTAGTAACAACAGCAGATTTCAGAGAAGAATATTTATGTAAATATCTAAAAAGGTTCTGTCCATTTTGCTTAATTTCAGCTTAATACTTGGACAGTTGCTTCATTTTATAATAGTTATAGCATATCTTTACGAGTAAAATATCTGATTGAATAATTTGTGCTAGGAACTACTTATAAACAGTCTCTTGCAAAATTTAGGTAGTCCTCCCATGTCCTCTCCTTCTGCAATATTTTCTAACATCATTAGTTTAAATTCTGCAGGTAATTTAATTTAACCCCATATATTTTTCCAAATACAGAAAATGCCAAGGGAATATAAATCCAAAGATTTTTTCTCAACTTCTTGTAAAAGATCTCGCGTATTACTTGAAATGTAATTATAAAATCTACGATAATTTAATTATTGAACACATTTTTTATTTCATAGAAGTATGTCTATATCCGCATGCAGCAAATTAACAAAAGACACGTCAGGTATTTACAAAACCAGGAATATTTACAGAATTTGGAACATTTTCCAGGATATATATTGAAAAGACACCCTGCAATAAAATCCGTTACATTTCGTCACTTAATTGTAAATCTTGATTTAGTATTTTATTCATTGCTGTTACAAATGTATTTAAAGACTTTCGATACGTCTTCGGATTTTCTCTTCTTACCAACGATTTAATTTTAGTAACATCAGAAACAGTACATACCTTTCTCGGGTGTTCATTTGGAGTTTTTATTCCCTGTAGAAGTAATGATTGACGGTTTTTTCCTTTTAGATTAATGATGTTGTTTATTTTACCTTATAAATTTTAATAACTTGTGCTTCACAACGTTTTTGAGTTAAGGAATAGAAATATTTTTTTTTGTAAAACGTAAAAACATATCCTTTGATTTATAGCTTGTTTGCATGGGACATTGTGAAAAAAGAATAGATTTAGAAGTAGTAGACGATATGTCTAATTTCAAATAATAAGCTGTTGCAAGAAATATTTATTCCAAAACATTTGCTTTCTTTAAAATTTTTTTTTTAACTAAATCGTTCTAAAAGTGTATGAACTATGATGCAACTATAATAAACGAAATCAGTTGCTATCAATGTAAATATTTATTCTCTCTGTTCTTAATTTTTTTTAATTGGCGTTTAAAAAGTGTAACATATAACATAATACAAATTTATTACACGAAGTAATTAATAAACTGAATTTAATAATTTTTTAAACATAGTCGTAGTGAATACAGTAATTTATTTAAATATGGGCCATTTTTTTAAATGTTTTCACAAAAATTGTGAATTTAATTTAGCTGAAATTATCATATAAAATAAAACAACCCCTTTAAAAAGGGGAGTATATTAGGTATATCTCCTGCTTTCCTAGCATGCTTTCGTGGTGTAGTGGTTCTGCGCGCTGGGCCGGTATTCCAGAGGTCCGTAGTTTGATTCCCGGCGAAGGCGATTGCTCATTTTTCATCTCTCCGGCTTTTCAAATTATCTTAATGTCTCTGCAGTGGCGCCCGAACTAAAAGGGTCGTGGATAATGAGTCTCCACACCCAGGATTTGGCAATTGGGTCCCCTAAAAACCCCAGTCGCCCTTTAAATGAGGGAGTATATACGATGTTTCTCCCGCTTTCCTAGCCTGCCTTCGTGTTGTAGTGGTCAGCACACTGAGCCGGTATTTCAGAGGTCCGTGGTTCGTTTCCCGGCAAAGGCATTTGCTAATTTTTCATCTTGCCTGCTTCCGAAAATCCTAATGTCTCTACACAACTATAAAATCTTAAATAACATAGTCCTCTATCCGAATATAGGCACCAGGAAGCTCGAATCTTGAATTTCGAATTTGTTGTATTATCTATTTCATATTTTTTAAACTTTAATGAATTTTTTATTAAGAAACTCAACGATTTCAAAGTGAGAAATGGCAAAATATGGCACTGAACAAAATAGTTTATCTTCAGCGTGGGAGGCTGTCTATCGGAACTTCTAAAGATGTGCTGTTTTTAAATAATTTTATCCCGAAGGGGTGTTAGCCCAAATGCTCTCGAAATGTGTATATATGTGTAAGTGAAAAAAAATGCCCGATTGGGCGTAATGTAAAATCTGAAAGCTTTCATATATTTCTTTATATTTATATTATAATTAATAATTATGCTATCTTCTTTTATTTGTCAATAATTTATGTACCATAATTTGAAATTTATCTATAATTCAAGGTATACGCGAACTGTTCCTGCGGACATGATCTTTCTGCAACCTACAGTGGAGTATTTACTGAAGGCTACTGCCCGGATGAAGGTTGCTGGTCACAAGCTTTGTACTACATCATCTTTTTCCCAGCTTATCAGGGCCTTCTGAGTATTGTGCATGTTGCTCATACTATGGTAACTCTGAGGTAAGTTTCTAAATGCTTGTTTTATATTTACTTCAAAGTTAATATATATGCAAATAAATTTATTAACCATCTGATAATGTTCTCAGATTCGAATATGGAATAAAGTGTCCGCCGATAACATCGCGGCAAAATCATCGCGGACGAAAACTTCGCGGGGAAAACAAAGCAAGGCGAAAGCGTCGTGCTACAAAACATCGTGGGAGAAAACATCGCGATACAAAATATCGTCGTCGAAAATAAAGCGGTTCAAAAACGTCTCAGTTTAAAAAAATCGTCGTCGAAAATATCACGGTAAAAAATAAAGTATCGACAAATCATTGCAGGACTATAACATCGCAGACCTGCTTTTTTCATGCTTTAATAATTGTAAATGACATTCCCATAATGATTTGTGAGCACGAGAATGGAAAGAAAGATAATTTTTATTGTCATATTTTTATTAACTAATAAATTTTTGCTGGAAAAGTAAGAAGGAAACAATAAACTGAAGCAGAACAAGAAATAATTTTCATTATAAGAGTATTAGATTGACAAAGGTGAAGAAAATAATCTCATAATTAACTTAGCAATTTTTCATATAGAAGGCCATGCAGTTACGTAGCTTCCTGTTTCTAATCTCTTTTAGATTATGCTTTTAATAAAAAATTAACAGTAAAAAACTTTATAAAAAATGATTTATTAATGACCTTTGTTAGCCAACCCTTTGTCAGTTTAAAATTCTATTAAGTGCTATAAGTTGCCTTAATTTTGTATGCTTAAGTTTCCTTCATACTTTTTCAGCAAAACTTTATTAATGAATAAATAATATGAAAGTAAAAATTATCCTTCTTTCTATCTTGCGCTCACAAATCATGATGGGGCCCACCAGCGGCTGAGCGGTAAAATCGCTGAACACTGATAGTTCGGTCCGAGGTTCGAATCTCGCGAACGGGCTGGCTGCATGGGCGTTTTCGTGGTTTTCCCCATGTGTAATGTGTATACGAGCCAGTTTCCCTTAGAAAGTCCTCCACGAAGGCATCCCTCCTCTTAGGCAGATAGCCCTCGAGGCTTTGCCATAATCACACACACACAAATCATGATGGAAATATCCATTTACAATTATTAAATCCTGAAAAACGCATGTCTGTGATGTTATCGTCATGCGATGATTTGTAGATACTTTATTTTTTAACACGATATTTTCGACGACGATTTTTTAAACAGCGAACTTTTTTAACCGCTTTATTTTCGACGACGATATTTTGTCGATATCAAACACAACTTCCCGATATCGGGCATGCCGTTAAAATCACTAAAATTATTGTTTCTTTTAATTTAGTGATGACCCTGTAAACAGTTTCACGAGCCCTCTGCACATTGCCCGCAGATAGTAAGTTCCGCCGGAAACCAGTTTCCGGAATTTAAGAAAGCAGAATTTATCAGTGTTTGCGTTTGTTTACATCGTTAGAAGATGCTGATTAAGTTCGGTAAATAAAGAAATCGTCATGTATGTCGCATGAAATCACTAACGACGTTTACACATTCAAAAGCCTGTGGCCAAATCACGTGACAGAGCTAGTATTTGATTTAATTTACTCTCCGAACTATAACCCAAGCGAGGAAGTGGAACGAAAAGGTAATATTTGCAATGAGCACCAAGGTTAAGAATCTACGGACGAAGGGTTTCATTTCGGAAGAGCGATTATATGGTTCACACTGCCGATCAGTATGGACACATAATGTGAAAGATAGAAAGACCGCCATACGAAATATTTGATGGTGTAGCCAAATATAAGGACAGTGACTGGCATATATTTACAAACTAGAATAACATGATTATAGGTCTAGTTTTGATGATTATTAGATTTAAGGACATTAGCCTAGAAGGGCTATTAATTTCGTTTGGGTATTTTGCATTGATTCACTATAAATGTCGGTTCACTTTTCAAATTGTTGCCACTAAATATTAGAGTCCTGCATTATATTTAAAGAAATTAAATAATGTAGAATCTGCATAAATGTATGTATGTTTGCCGCATTGTGATAAAACAACGGTACCTAGAGCTATCCAATTTTGAATCACATAATGTTCCACCGAATATGGGCATCTGGAAGCGCTAATTTGGAATCTGGAATTTGTTTTATTTTCTATTTCATATTTTGTAACACTTTAACGAATTTTGGATTAACAAACTCGACGATTTCAAAAGCGAGCAATAGAAACACTGTACAAAAAAAAAAAAAAAAAAAAAAAAAAAAAAAGACATTTTTATTTCTAGCGCGCAAGACTGTGTATCGAAAATTCTAAAGATATGCTTATTTTAAAATTATTTTGTGATATCGCTGTTGTGGGCATAATGTAAAATTTGATAGCTTTCAGATTTTTTTCAGTTTTATAATTAATAGATTTGGATATCTAGTTTTTTTCAAAAATAATGAAGTCAGTAGAATTTTGTTGATTAAATAGTTAGGTTTTCTAATTGGGAGTATTTAAAATTTTGAATGTGATAATGGAAAATTTGGAAGTTTCTCTTCCATTGGACATGCAGCATATTGATATTAGGAATTAAACTACAGTACGGAACAGAACGTAAGTTCTTGCCCTAGTCGTACGAGGATGGTTACCAACTCGGCTGATGCTTATATCTCGAATCAGGCACATTACAACATTAGAAGAACATTTCATGAACATTACAAGTGCAGATACACATACATAGTTAAGTTTTTCGGACATGGATAATTCTGATATAAACTAATTAAGATGTATAGAAAATGCTTTTACAGTTATTGATAACAATACAAAGTGCATATTATAATAGAGCAAAATGCACGGAATGTATAGGTATGTATAAGTTTGTAAACTGCGTAAAAAAAAGGGGGGACAGTTCTATTGGGCCATTTGACGAAATTGAACTTGCGTTTTTCATGTCTCGCAATTTCGACGTAGGATATATATTAGATTTATATATAACAATTTTCTAATATAGGTATTTCGACCCAAAGCGGACTTTTTGTGAAATAACATGCCAGTTTTTTCCATATTTCGATTCTATGACTCAAAGTATGCCAAGCTTTGTAAAAATCACACGAGTAGTTTTTAAAAATAATTAGCTCTTAAATACAATTCGCTCATTTTGAATGATTTATTTTTAAAACTTGTATTTTTAAATATTTTTTATATATTTTTCGAAAACATTTTTGTGTTATAACTTACACAATTTTTACCATCACCTTAAAGTAGATGTATTTCTAAGTATACCTGCAAAAAATTGGAGTTTTTTATTCAAAATTTTCTAAGGTATACGTGAATTCACATTTTGGGACGTTTTGAAATTCGGCGTATTTATTATAAGCGAAAGTAACGAAAATGTGGTTTGCGCACATGTTTGTTAAAATTATTTGAAAATATGAATGACGACTTTTTTCCTCTCTTGGACAATGAAGAAAAAGGAAAGGAAAATAGGTTGCTATAAATTAAGAAGTTCGCCAGGTAAATTATTCTTGACGAAAACTGACAAAAATACGCCAGGGTAAGTGTTTGAATTTCTCCGTAACTTTCTGACCAAATTTTACAAAATTTAATTTTTAGGCATAATTTGAGTAGAATTGAAATATGGAAAAAAAAGTGGCATGCCATTTCAGAAAAAGTTCGATTTTGTGTTAAAATATCTAAGTTAGAATAATGCTATATATAAATGTAACATATATACTAAGTCTCGCTTTCCAGACAAAGAAAACGCAATTTGAATTATGTCAATTGACTCAGTATAAAGGGAGATATAGGAACTGGCCCCTCCTTTTTTCTTTACTTTTCTTTTTACTTCCTTGTACGAAGTAAAAAGGAAGTATAGTAATCGCGAAAAGTTTCAGGCAGCATATTTCAACGAAAATATCCATTTTGACCGCTATCGAATGCAATTTAACGATGTTTTTGCGTGATATCTGTACTTAAGGACAGAAAAAAGTACTCTTTTTCTTCAAAAAAATTATAAAACTGCTTTAAAATTAATTCTAAAGAGAATTTTTCGTGGCGTCTGTACGTACATGTACGTACGTACGTACTTCGTGCGTACGTACGTATTTCGCATAACTCAAAAACGGGTAGCCTCAGAACGTTGAAATTTTGTATATAGGACTGCTATAACATATAGATGTGCACCTCGTATTTTGGTTGCAATCGGCCGCACCAAACGTATATAAATATATTTATATATATATCCACTCTATTACCCGGCTCAGTGATCTCAGTTTCTTTACTCTTATATGTTTGTAAATTGTACAATTTTTGCTTTAAAAATGATTGAATTATGTTGTTTCTATCTTCCGGTTAAGGATTTTATGCCTTTAGTAAATCTGTGTGCAATATTTTTAGAATTATCAGCAATTTTAAAGTTGTTTAATTGCCGCTAAGCCTGTTTTTAATGGCGGCCATTGATGTTTTCATTTGAAACAGGAGACTAGTGGATTTGTTGCCAATCTACAGAAACTTAGCTTCTCAACAACAAAGATAACGCATTCATTTATTATTGCCAATTAAATCATGCTTAATCCTTTCTGGAGTTTTTTCGAGGAAATAAGCGTTTGAGATTTACTTCGTAATTTTTAATATAGATATTTTGAGTTTTTATGTATTTTTGCCTTCTCGCGAAGTGAGAACTGAATTAATTCAATGAGAAATATTCAATCGTCTGTGAAAAACTGTTTCTTTTTTTTTTTGTTTGCTTAATTTCTCTTCTACATTGTTCTAGCTTTATTATAGTATTTGAATAGAACATGTGGCAACGATTTTTGTTTGCTTAATTTCTCTTATACATTGTTCTAGCTTTATTATAGTATTTGAACAGAACATGTGGCAACGATTAGATAATTCTTTAAATGATATACATTTTGTGCATTCTAAGTTATAATATGAATGAAATATAGTACTGTTGAGTAAACCTAGCGCCAGAGTGTCGCTATGGTAAACAAAGTGAATTTTAAAGAATGCATTTATTCTGTTGTGGTTTATGCGCTGTAGACGAAGTAGGTTTAATTCAATCTAATAAGTTTAAATAAAATGCAAGAAAAAATGCGTATAATTTAATATTCTGTACAAGGAAGTCATGTGGTGTACACATCAGATTTTTTTTTTTCCTCCACAGTGTACATTCTTGACACGATGGTCTATCTCCTGCAATGAAAGTAAAGCTATTCTTCTAGGGCGGAAACGCTCATCATAGCACAGAAATTAAAAATATGTAACTGTTTCGTTATATGAACAGATGGGGTCTTTTGTTCGGTAGAAATGAACAAGTCTTGTCTGACGTTATGGGCGAGAGGGTGTCTACTGTACTTAGGATATGGTTACGTCGAGTTACTCCTGATCAAGTACATTTTTTCACATCGTCTTCGTCTCCCTATAATATTTGTGAGGAAAACTGCGAACAGAATATGATTCAGTGCCTAAAATGCAAAAGATGGTCACACGACTTAGGTTGTGGTGTTCACAAGAAAATGAAAAAATATCTTTGTGATCATTGTTGTAATTAATTGCATAAATAAGGTAATTGAGTGGAAGAACATGTTAGTATAACTGCCCAATTTTTAAAGTAATAAGATTAAAGGTATAGGTAGTGCGACTTAAAGGTTTTTAATTAAGTTCTGTCCATAAATTTTATTAATATTATCAAAGAGGCTGTATGATATTTTATTGTAAGAAATATCAGCAATGACAACGCAAAATATTATTACTACGCACATTTTTCATTTTTTATAGATACTGCTATTAATACCTATTTTTTCTAAAGGGGATACGACTTAATGTAATCTTACCTTACCTGCAGTTGCTTTTAGACTTGGAGCCCAATCCATATAAATGTTAGGCAAAATACATCGGTTACTGAGTGGTTAAAACATCTTACCTTATGCACATCTGCCTAGTGACTCATATACTACGCCAACTCTGGTAGTATGTTAGTGTACATATATAATATATAAGAAATACGGTTGTTGAGATAAAAACAAAATATTTATTCTTAAACTACATTATGTAAAACAAATTCAAATTTATATATGTTCAACAAAATTATTTTTTAAAGTTTATCATAGTATGATATTTTTGGAAACCACCCATATGTATGCAGAGTTTAACGGGGGAATTGTCACAAAATTCGCTAGCTTCACGTTTCTTTGCTATTTTCCTGTTTGTTACAGCCTACATCGAAAAAGCTTAATTAAGCTAAACAAGTCGCATTAGTGGCTACAACGAAGTGCAAAGTACTAAATACATGTAGTTCAACCCGGTTTCGAACTTAAACGAATGAGCTGTGTGCATGATTGATTTTGTGGTTTTCCGTATGTGTAACATGAATATGAGCCAGTTTCTGGAAGCAGTCCTCCACGAAGAATTCCTCTTCATAGACAGACAGACCTCGTGTGCTTTGCCACATTCAAATAATCTAACGTTATTATACAAGGATATGAGAGAAAAATTTATCATTAAATTGAAGAAGATTTTGCATCGAATTTTGAAAAATTCCTATGTAACACTGAACTGTCATCATAAATACATTTACATGAAAAATTTTAAGGAACAATATTAAGCTAAGTGTTAAGTTTAAGTTATAAGGTCCATGATAAAGGAACTGTGATGTCATAATTATGTATATGTATTAGTTCGTCTTTGGGTGTTCGTCAATAAACGTTGTGTGGTATAACGCTCTCTGTTTATTACTTTAACTTTGATCCAGTCTGATTTATTAGAGACTTACATATATTTTGTTTACTAAGAAGCTTATAATGTGTAGTATTAAACTGTAAGGGATCATTTAAAAACGGTGAAATTGTGTTTTGCAGCTGTAATTTCTTTGCAAAGAATACAAGATAAAAATGCAACATTGTAAAATGTTATTTAGTAAGTTGAGATTTTATTTCAAGTAATGGTAAATAAAAAAAAATATATTAAAGCTTGAATTATTATGTTCAGAGCTAAGATAATTTTGAATTATCTGATATTTATACTTATGTGTGAAAACACTTGTTTTAGTTGCTCTCTCGCATTCCCGACAAATTTCTTTTACAACTTATGTTTATGTTAAAAAATATGTTTTCTATTTTTTATCTAATTTTTCTTTATGGGTATAAAATTTGAAGTTATTGATGTAAAACATGACATGGGATAAAGTGTAATTTCATGTTCCTCACTATTAATTCGGAATGATATACAGAATGGTTTTCGAATTCTAATCTTGATTTAATAGTGAGAAAATACATTTTAGAATTTGAGATTATAATATAAACAATGAATGCAATGTTGTCTGAAATCTCCACTCTTAGAATATTTATCTCAGTTTTCAATTTTAATACACAAATTGAAAAAAAAATTAATCTAATGGGTGCTCATTTCTAATAATATCGATATTAGTAATTTGACAAACTTTAAAATATGTAATACATTAATGTAATATATTTCATAATGTAAATATCTAATACATTAATTCGTAACACCTATGTAATACATTAATGATATTTACAAACTTTAAAGCTGAACATACAATTGACGAACAAAGAGAAATATTTAATATTTGCTTTAGGTAAATGGAACATTTTTATCTTTTCAGTTGTAGATTTTGATAATTAATTATATGTTGTCAAGTTCACAGTAAAAAATAACTACAATTTTTGTGTATGAAACCCATTTCGAAAACATGTAGCTAGTCAAGTTTGGTTTGGTTATTATTTACGGCAAAGCAAAAGCTATTTGCCTAAGGGAAGGTATGTCTTCGTGGAGGACTTTCTAAGGAAACCGACTCGAATACGCTACACATGAGGAAAACAACAAAAACGCCTATGCATATAGCCCGATCGCCGGGATTTTTATCTAGTTAGCAGAGTAAAACTTATTTGAAGAAATTTCACTTAAATCAATAAAATCAATAATTTTAAGTTTCTTGACAATTTTACAGACATGTATTTTCGCACATAAATTAGGCACGAAAGCAACACTTTCTGTTCGGGTTATCTCAGTGGTTCTGTGGTTTTTAAGCCCCATGCACTCCTTTCTCCATTGATAGAAGATCATTTCTTCCTCCATTCCAAAACTTGAAATGTGTATATATAAATCAGTATAGACAAAAAATAAGAAATTTAGAACCAGTTCCACAAAGACTCAAAAGAAGTGAAATTTAATATAGTAAATTTCAAAATTCCCTATAAATACGTGAAATGAGCCAAAGTCAGAAGAATTAAAGAAATTTGGAACACTAAAACTTCCGCCCCCCAAAAAAATACAACATCCCCCCCACACAAAAAAAATACATATAAAGGAAGGGAACTGCACTCAAATCGGATGTAAATTTATCAAGAGGAGGTACTTCAGACTCAATTGAACGCCCTCCTCTTTGAAAACCTCTGGGTTTCTGTAATCAAAAATCAGCTGATAAAACATTCTAAATTATTTAATTATAATACCCGAAAATTATTTACCCGAAAATTTTGAATTCCATACCGACGCAGTGTAAGTTCCACTAATAAAAATTCTAATGCAAATAAAGCAAAAGAAATTAATTAAACACTTATTACTGAATTTAAAATTGAAATTAAGTAGTAATACATTTATTTAAATTTAGATTATTTTTTAGCATGTTCTATAAATTAAATAATAAAAGTAAGGATAATGTTTGAAAATACCAAAACTTAAATAAAAGAGGTTTTTTTATATTCATAAACTAAAACTAAATATTTAACAGCTAAACAAAAGGCTGACATCATACCCCTTCTCCGAAACTATAAATTTCGCCTATTGTTGAGATTCCCTGGGTTATCTGTTATTAAATACATTCTCATGCATTAATTTAATTTAAATTCTCTTTAGAATGTTTCCTCAAAATATATACAGCATATATAGCAAATGGAGTTTATCATCATCTAACACATTAAAATGATAGAAAAAGTATAAAAAATATATCATCAATATTAGGGTCATTTATAACTAAAATTGCATTTAATAGCATATATATGCATATAAATCATTCATATTAAATAGCATGTAAAAGTTATTCGCATATAAAGAGAGAAAAACGTAAATTAAAAATATATACTTACTATTTTCGTAACAGATCGTATCATAATTATACACTTTTTCGAAGAACAAAATGAAATAAGGCATATTAATTATTTTTTAAGTATTGCAAGTAATTATTAAGTATTGCAAGTAATTATTTTTTAAGTATTGCAAGTAATTATTAAGTATTGCAAGTAATTATTTTTTAAGTATTGCAAGTAATTATTTTTTAAGTATTGCAAGTAACTGCAAGCTAAAGTGTTGCCATTTGGTCATGATTAAATTCGGGAAATTACATCTTTCGAATTACAAAACAGCAGATTCTAACTCATATTTAAAACAAAAAATTCCAGAGCATATAATTAACTTTATTTTAATAAGTACTTATTACTGGAAAATTTCTAGATCATTTATACAGTTTCAAGTTCCGATTTATTTTCTTTTTCTACTTTTGTCAAACTTCTATGCACCTGAGTTTCAGGAATTGCCATGTAACCTCGTCGATATCTCTGGCTGATACTCATATAACTTTTCATCCTCTCCAATTGAGAATTAAGTTTTTCAAAGAACATTGAAGAACCCAAGAAAAAAGTTATTATCAAAAGCAATGAAGATATGACGTTGAAGAATAAGAGGACAGGTTTAATATCGTCGTATTTTAAACCAGATTCTTTGATGTTTGCACACTTGCAGGCTTGGCAGATTCCATCGAGATGCACGGGTTTAAAATAATTTTTAATTCTGGGCAGCATAAAACTTTCGCATTTGCATGGTTCATAGAGTTTTGTCGAGTTGTAACCGACATTTTCTTTCAAATAAGGCATGGTTATTGTAACTCCATTGCAGTAACATCTACACTCTTGGATTATATGTGCCTGGTACACAATCCACCACAGCCAGCAAAATAAAGCGCATGATAAGAATAGTGTAAGACCAAGAGCACGCATTGCAATCATACTGCATATAAATGAACTTGTAATCCTTAAAAACGTACTGAAAAAGAGAATTAGAAACCTGATCTGCCTTTTTCACACTACCGATGTTTCCTGCTATTTGCCTGTTCTAAAGTTTAACTTGGATTCTAAGTCATTCTCTCCTATACTTAATCTCTCTGATCTGTACAAAAACGCCAGAGATAATCACAGATATCTCTTGTCGTTTACGTATCTTTAATTGCAATTTGGACACTGAATCATTTACTCTTTTTTAGTTTCTGATCTCTGAAGAGGATTTCAAATAGCTAAAACTAGTCATTAGCAAACTGAAAACTCAAATACAGAGCCATTATCATTCCGAATGTATCCAATTTTATCTTAGAACATGAATCATTAATTCTTTTATAGGAAATTGATCTAAATTTGACGGCAAAAACACAACTTTCATCACGATATACAACTGAAGAAAGATATAATATTTTAAGCTATTCGACTAGGTTCGACGCCCAAATTTTGGAAAACAGTACAAATAAATCTTGTTATTTATCAGTTATTAATGTTATTTAGCAGGGTTAATGAGTATTATTTAGCAGAGTACTATTTAAAATGATAAAAAATAGGTGATAAACATATTATCGAATAATATATATATATATTTTTACATTTTGGGTTAAAAACTAGTAAATTTCAGGATTACTAGATACTATCCCACAAAAATATACATGAATATTTTGTTTTTATTTTTGTCCCTTATATTTATTAAGGTATAAGGAATTAAACGGTCTAAAATCTAAGTGATAAAGTAAAATGTCTATTAAATATATTTGTTTGAGTTCATGCACTAGCGATTTTTTGCGAAATTTCTCTCTTTTCATTTACACAATGGTCTGAAAAAATTAGATATGTATGTAAACCTAAACTTTTAGTCCATTTAATTCACAAATTTTCATAGAATATTCGTGGAAAGTTTCGAAGACTTTACTATAGCAATATTTTAAGTTAGGGTTTATTTTCGCAACATAAAAGTTGAAAAAAATCAAGTTTTTCAAAAAATAGATATAATCTAATGTAAAAACACAAGCAGAAGGAAAAGAAAATGTTGCCGATTATGAAAATTAAACTGAAAAATTTGTCTTGTTTAAAAGCAATGGATAACAAACAAAAGGTTCAAAATCATCTTTTGAACATCACCAAAAGTGTTCAAAGGAAAAATTGTCATTTTAAAGTTATTTAGAGTAATTTGTGAACTTTTAGACATCATCTTCCGTGTTCTTAAACAGAAACACCCGGTTCCCGGGGCAGAACAAGAATAACCATATTTCTGCTTCTAAAGACTGGAGAGACAAATCAAAAGTAGTTTTCGATAGCTTAATGTATAAGTTCTAAAATCATATAATAAAAAAAAAATGGACGATTAGGACGTAGTCGGATATCTTAAAACCTATTAGATTGAAATATTCGCGCATCAACGTAAATGCATGACGCTATAACAAAGTGTTTCCTTCCACTATTTTCATATTTAATATTATTTATCCGTAATTAAATTAAGTAACATCAGATTTGTAAAACTCTGATCATATACTTCATTTAAAATACTCATGGAGTGCTATGAAAATAATACCATATTTCATTTAAAATACTCTAGATGGCTGAGGGTATATCAGTGCTTTTAATTTAAAAATATATCTAAAAGTATTACTGAAACTGTTTGTAATAATTTCAATGCAGTATAGAGCACAAAAATCTAATGGAAATTATTAGGACTATTTAACGAAGTGACAATTGTTTAAGGTTTATAACGTTACATAATTTTTCTCCCTCTTATTATATTGATTTTAATTAAATGCTACTTGTATTAAATTTAGCTTTAAATTTTTGATAAATAGTTTTGAGTGCTTTCTAACTGTTATGGTCACCGTTATTTAAACTGTGTCCAAGTACGTCTTGTTTTAAGAGGGATTAATATTCCTTTCTCTCAATCGCAACGTCTATGCACTAATAAGGAACGGTGCTGTAAATGCGGGGAGGAACATTGGCGTAACATATGCCCACTAAAGAAAGAAGAAAAGCCAATCTGTCTATTTTGCAAAGAAAGTCACTTCAGCAGCCACCGAGGATGTGCAGTTTACAGGAGAAAGTTCGACAAGGTAGTAAAGAAAAATGTCCAGATAAAACTGAAAGAATTCATAGAAAAGAAAGGAGACTTTCCAAAACTAACGGACGAAGAAAAGAAAGAAAACAGAAGCGTCGGCAAACCGCTATTCAGCGAAAAAGTATAGAAGAAATTCCCGAAGATGCTAGACGAGATCAATGAAGTAATGTCCTGGTTGCAGGACGCGAAAATTCAAGACTTCATAAATAACATTATTGACCATATGGACAAAATCAAGAAAGCTAAAAGTACAGGTAAAAAGCTAGCAGCCGGTTTCCGGGCGCGTAATGGCAGACCGCACATTGAGTTGAACAATGTTAAGCAAATTTCGCTTACTGCGCATGCTTGATGGTGTACCTTTGACGCGGGGAGAAATATTGGCGACTAAGCAACCCTACGCTAGCTTATTCGTGATCACCATGGCTGTCGAGTGTGTTCGAATGATGTTTACAACTGTAATGTTGTGGAACTTTGCTTATTAGTTATTTTAACGTCCATACCGATTGCATTTGCTTATTTTTCTAATATATATTTCATTGTAATTTGTCAATAACAGTGCATTTAATATTTGTTAACATATGTTCGTAATAATTCGTTATTTAAATGTAATTTGTTTACATGTTATAATTCAGTAATTGTAAACTGGAGTATCTCGCTTAGTTTGTTAGCGTATATTCGCGCTTTTATTTTCTCATTTCAAAGAATTTAATAACTAGCATTAAGGAATTGTAAAATTTCTTCAGTGTTATTTGCAAGCACTTGTTATATTCCTCAGTGTTTCTTTATGTATGTATGAAAGGAACTTATGGTAAATCCTGAATTGTTTTTATTGCTTAAAAGTATAATGAATAAATTTTCAACTAATATATCCTAAATTTCAGTCTTTTTCTGAACGAAAATGTGTACAGTTCCAAAGGAATGTGCAGAATTTCATAGGTATTATATTTTACATTTTGAATGCAAACACTGCTTCACATTACTTCGCAATAATTTCAGCTTTCTAGTTGTTTGAACAGTACAGCAAAAAATAGTATTTTAACACAGTAATTAATTTACATTTACATTATACTCTACGAAGATTTAAACGCCAGATTTGTTTACAATCAGATGGCGGTACATCTACCATATACCGTATTTATCTTCTTTTCAAATCGCGCCAACATAGTAATTACGCCAAATTGTTTCTGGGCATGCGCAGTATGCGATATTCGTTTAACACTGTTCAACTCAATGTGCGGTCTGCCATTACGCTTTCCGGGCAGCGATGTACATTATAAAGATCGCAGAGGAAGAAGATTAGTTTGGAAATAGAGTGGAAATGAAGGAAATCAAGGACTTAATTCAATTTTGCTAAGCTTAGCAAAATTTTCCATCACCAGATTCAAGCAGCAGCTATCGGGGTCAGTTCTTGGGTGGGTGACCACCCACGTGACGAGCCTCGACGAATCACATGTTCCAAAGGCGGAGCTGAAAGTTGCAACTGACTGAGGAGAATTTAGAACTCGATCTTATGGCTTTGCCGTCTTAAAATTTGTGTCTTCCGTCCCCAGGACGCGGTGTACAAGATAGTGCCCCTTTTATCTAATCCTTTATCACCTTTTATCCGCACAGATACCATATAATAAAAATACCGCTGGAGCCCAAGGGCCAAGATATCTACTGATAAGTAGTCTTTTGTAGTAGAGACCAGATGTGAAACTCATGATTCAGATCCAGACTCCTTTCCCGTGTCGATTTTTAAGAACAGATGGAGCTTAAAGTGTCAAATCTGTAAGCAGTGGCGTAACTAGAACTCTTGGGCCCCTATGCAAAAAAATTTCCTGGGCCCTTTTCCCTATAAATTTAATGTGCTTAAAAATAAATAAATAAAAAACGCGAAAATAAAAAAAAAAAAAAAAAAATCAGCGATTCCAGGAGCCAATGTTTTCATGATGATTTTTATCACATCTAGATTAATTGTTAAAAAATAAAAGCGCGTTCTTAGGGAACCAGTTGAAAGATGCGTAACGTGAAGAAAGAATAAAAAGGAAAATAATTAAATGAAAATTTGCTTTAGTCTGGGTATTTGACGTCAGATGATTTTAATTCAGTTAATTAAGACTTTTTGTGTGAGTGCGAGAGACAGATTTTTTTCTCCTTTCATTGAGATGCATACTGATAGTAAATGAAAGAGTCTATATAAAATGAATAAGTCTATATAAAAAAAGGAACATGTCGACGTAGGATGCATTAAGAAAAGGAAGGAAATATGTCTACTGATTATTCGATTATAATGCGAATACAGAAACATATACAAAAACACATTAATACATAAAATAAGTACTTTATAATAAATAGTTACAATTAATTTCCACTTCCACCGCTTTTTGATTTGGGGTCGCCTTTAATAATTTTCAGGTTTGAGACTTAATAATACAAAGAAACTTTTCCTATTTTTCGCTCACTGCTATCCCCAAACTAGGGTAGGTCACGAAGTTATTATTTCATAGTCGAATGCTGGAATTTTAACTTTTGCAAACACTAGCTGTGTCAGGTGCTTCCAAGGGCCTCCTATCTGCGTCATACAAAGAATTGCGTCATTGCACCAAACAGGTAGGGGGTCCTTAAAAACTTAAAAGAAAACGAATTTTATTATCTACATATACTTAAGGATTCTAAAGCTAAAAGTAAATTGGAGTCAAATGAAGGCTATTCCTCAACTATATTAATATTAACAATCGTGCAAAAGGGGTTTAACACAAAATCAAAACATATCAAAATTAAAATAAGAATTTATGGTAGTACAAATTCTAAAATAAAAATGAAAAGCAAAAGGGAAAAAAATACAAGATAAAAAATATCAATTAATCTTCTTTTATTGAAATTCTAATTCCGAACTAATCAAAGGAAAATGAATTAAAGCTTCTATATATATATGTAATGGAATCCGTCTTTTAAGTTTAAACATGTAAATGTAGTTTAGCAGGACATTTAAGGGCCCTCTAAGTCTTCGGGCCCCTATGCGACGGCATTCCTTGCATACCCTTATTTACGCCACTGTCTGTAAGACTACCTAAAGCCTGGTTACTATGGCAACAATGCTTTCCTTCCTCTGTACTCGTTTGGCGGGAATGTTGAGTAAGCCATAAACCATTTAAACACATCTTTTCAGTTGAACAAAAGACCTGCTGTCATTTCTTCCGTCTGTAACTCAAAGCCTGCAGGGTATATTTTGACCAGGAATAAAGAACTTTTCCACTTATGTGTTAAATGAAAGCTATCTGTGAGATATAGGCAGCAGTCGCAGTTCTCTTCTTAAAAGTATAGTTATATTACCAGTAAGGTGACCAGATTTTCCGAAAGGCAAAGCGGGACGCTAGGATCAAAATTTGGGTGGTGGGGAAGGAGGGTGGGTGAGAGCTAAGCCCCTCTGAAGGTGAAAATACGGAGTGCAAAATTTTTAGTGACGTCACATTGTCCTGTAAAAAATTACCGATCATTTGCGAATTAGCGTGTGTGTTAAACAGACTTTACTATTGAAAGAAAAAAGTAGAATTTATCCATATCTCACACTGAATCAATTATCAAGTCAACAATCATGGATTTTGGGATCTGGACTGAGACAACTCATGCGCTTTCAGTAAGAGTAAGAGCGAACAAAGAATAAAAAAAAAAGCAGTCGGAAAATAAAAGTAAAGGACGTGGGCACCATCCCTTTACCGTTATGGTTAATTGGTAATAGCACCACGTCCACCCTTATCTAGAGACTAGTGGGACTACAGGTCATACTTTACAGTACTTACGATATCGTACAATATAAATAAACCATACAATTTCCTACATATGCATGATACAGTATATAATCAAACAGGATTATTAAAGCATAATGCTGGTGCGTATACAGTTAAAATGCAAAATACTAAGTATCAATTAATTATATGATTTTATGTATGAATAATATAATAATATTTAATCATATAATTAATTGATACTTAGTATTTTGCATTTTAACTGTATACGCACCAGCATTATGTTTTAATAATCCTGTTTGATTATATACTGTATCATGCATATGTAGGATAGTGTATTTTTTTTTCTTTTTTTAATTTTCTTTATTAATTTTTTTATTTTATTTTTTAAGGTTTTTATAAGGTTTTATTAGGAGCAGAATGTGGAATATAGGATCATACAAATACAGGATCAAGTCGTGAGGATCATTGAAAAGTACATACTTAATGTGCTTCACAAATTCAGTCATAAGTATCATTCATACAAACGTAAGCATTCTGGAACAACAAAAACCAAAAATGGTGTACCCTCATATTTGCTACAATACACTACACTGGTACAGTAATTTCTTATGAAATATTTCACTTTTACATTTGGCAAGAGCCTTGAACATCATACGACTGACAGTCCGACTTTGGCCCGTTCATCACCAGCTTTGAAGCAGGGCATCCCGAGCGGCGGGTTCGAGTGTCTTCCACTTCTAAACCACCAACCTCTCTAAAGGACACTCGGCTCGCCTGTATTTTGAAGGCCCCCGGACCGCACAGATACCATACATTTGCAAACATTCATGCCTTCTTCGAGATTCGAACCCGGGCCCTTCGATATGGCACTACCACTTTCTTATTTAGGAAGCATATGCATCAGTTACATTTCACATTAGACAAATATGTTCCTGGTATCTTTTTGGTTACAGCCGTTCTGTCAAGTGAAGAAGAGGATTCTCTGCACCTTTTAAATTACGGAGAACGTAACAGTAAAGAAGTACCTAAATTTATATAACTGCTATCACAGCAATGAAATAATTAATATTAAGGATTATTAAATATTTCTAAAATTCAAAAATACTTTTAGTTTATGAAGACCTTACAATATAAATGCTGATTTTAGGGCGTAAATCTATAATAAATCGAAACTGTGCAAACATATGAAAACAAATGTTTAGCAGCACTCGGCTGTGTAATTGCTTCATAGCTGTCAAAATTACACATGATTTCACTTTTTATGATAAGTTCGCTATATTTAAGACTTAGATGGGAAACGTTAAAAGACTTAGATGGGAAACGTTTTTTAATTTACGTTTATTTTATAAACTCTGATGCAATGGTAAATATCGATTTTGCTACAAAAACGTTTTAAGGTATTCCTAACTAAGGTTGTTCAAAATTTTGTTGTACGAGTTCCTTGTGCGGTGGCTTAATGATGCCACTATCATACCTAAAGCTTCAAAAATTCCAAATACGATGAATAACTGCAGCTAACAGCAAATCCAAATAATCAAGAGGAAATTTTATTTATTTTTCCCCTCTCGTACGTTATTTCAGTAAACATTTAATAGGGGAAGAAGTAACTTTATTTCTTTTAAAAAAATGGGGGAAAAAAGAGAGGCACTTTTCTAACAAAATTAAGCAGTAAACTTATTTTTCACTTGCCTAAGCGCAGATACCTTTTGTTGAATGTTTCTGATAGAAAGGTATATTTCTGGGAGGAATAAAAATGAAAGAAAGTGTTGGAATTTTGCATGAACTTTCTCTGCAAATTTAAGCAAATATTAAGTGATATTTCATTGAATTTTTAACTTTTCATTTCACTTCTTTTCAGATGTGTACATCCTGAAGATAAAAGTACGGCTCTTGGAGTGAAAGAAGCGTTGATTTCGCTTTTCTGTAAGAATTTTAATCATTAATTTTTTTAATTTTATTTTTTAGTTACAATTTACACATGAGTAACCTATAATTTTTATTTCCTTTTTGAGTTTTTATATAGCATAATAAAAATATAGTTAAAACACAAATTCTGGGTCGAAACTGTGTCATAAGAAACGTATGCTATTAATTGTGCTAAATGTGAAACATTCAAATCTTTCAATACTAAAATTCTAAAAAAAAAAAAAAAAAAAAAAAAAAAGAATTGGAAAGACTGATGCTTAGCACTTTTTCCATCATTCAAATCTTCCACGTTTAACCTGACAATCAATTAAATAATTTAACTCAAAATTTTGGGAAGGCTAGTTTCGTTGACGTTAAAAAAAAGTTTAATGCACTTGGCTAATAACGTCTTCGGATTTTTCAGTTAGATGAGATTTATTTTTACACCACTTGCTCTTTATCATGTCTCAAAGAAAAAAAGGCAAGTGTCAGATCGGGAAATTTGTGTGGCCAAAATTTTACTCAAATAAATTTGAAAAAAAATGAATTTCGCATGGTGCTTTGGGGCCTGAAGAAGCGCAAGCATGCAAAAGTAAACACCATACAATGCAACAATTCAACACCCATGCATGCGGTAACATTTTCAAGGTTAACGTGAACATTTTGAGAAATGTATTTTAGAATATGGAAAAGCTCATTTAATTGTACTCAGGTGTGAAAGGAGAACATTAAGACTATATGGTGTGAACTTTATTAATTAACTCTATCTGAGAGACTTATAATACACCTAAAGCAAGATTCACTAATAAATAAAAGACGAATCGTAACCCTAGTGAACTTTAGATGAACTCACATTTTCTGATATAAAATTTACAGAATTGAAATCTCAGTGACGTTATATAATAACTCAAAAGGGAACTTAATATCAGTCTATGTGGTCAGTGGGATATAGACGAATCGTAATCCTAGTGAACTTTAGATGAACTCACACTTTATAATATTTACAGAATTGAAATCTCAGTGACGTTATATAATAACTCAAAAGTGAACTTAATGTCAGTCTATGTGGTCAATCGAGTACAGACGAATCGTAATACTAGTGAACTTTAAATGAACTCACACTTTCTCATATAATATTTACAGAATTAAAATCTCAGTGACGTTATATAATAACTCAAAAGTGAACTTAATGTCAGCCTATGTGGTCAACGGGGTATATGCAAATCGTAATCCTAATGAACGTTAGATGAACTCACACTTTATAATATTTACAGAATTGAAATCTCGTGACGTTATATAATAACTCAAAAGTGATCTTAATGTCAGTCTATGTGGTCAATGAAGAACATGAACTTTCTAAGAGTATATGAAGTGAACTTCATTCAATTACTTTATCTCAATGACTTTTAAAACAGAATAACTAAAACATACTTAGTAAAGGATTTAACAAATAAATCCTGTACTTAGTCATATTTTAGCATTGACAGTATCTCTATGTATGTTCACAGACTGTTCATCCTCACGTTGTATGAGATTATTTACCCAGTATAAGTAAAATTTCTTGTATTTTCAGAGAATTTATACATGCCGCTGATTTTCAGGCCAGCTTGGCTAGATCTGGCAGATTGTAGATGTTCACACAGAATGAGCATCTGTTGATAGTCCTTTATAAAGGGCGTGCAATTACTCATTCTTGTGATAACCTGTATGGAATACAAGCACGGCATATTTTGCATTGCTGAATATAAATGCATGTGAATTTTGATGCCATTATCTCTCAGCATCATACTTTTTATAGGAATTAGGGCTTTTAGCTACAGAATTATGATAAAGAATATATTATTAAATATAAACTAATGGTGCACTATTAAGAAGCACGTACATTGTTTTTAAATTTTCAGGTTTTTTTTTATCAATTTCGGATATATTTTTATTAGGTACACTTGTAATTTGAAAGAAACATTAAAGACTCCCTTTCGCAAGATCGCAAGAAATTTCCTTTTTAAATATTCTAATTTCCGACTCTATAGTTTGTCTACAAAAAACGTTTGTTACGATAAATTGATTATGTCAGACCATGCGAGGTTACCTGCCTCATAAGAGGTGCTTTCGTGGATGGCTTGTATACACATGGCGCAAACCATAAGAAATATTTTTACTCCCCTACTCACAGAAACTGTACGTGGGAGGAATGAATTAAAACAATTACATAAAATAAAATCTGATGTGGAAGCCATGACTTCCTTGTACGGTCCATTAAATTATGTACATTTTTTACTGCATTTTATTTAAATTTATTTCCTCGATTTACTCTATCTTAATTAACCGATCCCGCAAGGCAAGTTGAAAATGACATCAAAAATTGCGAATTTTGAAAATAAATATTCTGGTCAATTCTTGTCGTGCTGGAATCATACGTCTTATAATTTTATTTTTTTATAACGAGTGTAAAATTTTCCCAAACATAAGTATAGAAACCAGGAGACACCATTAAATAGATTTCTTTATCTGTAAAAAAATATTATATATATTTTTTAATTCGACATTGACAAAGCATGAATAATTTCGTCCTTTAAAACACTTCTTTAACTGGAAGTATATGACTACGACCAACGATTGCCAAAATAAAGGCCGACTAAAGACTTTTAAGCCGAATAAAGAGAGTATACAGATATATATATATATATATATATATATATAAATTTAAACAAATTTAAATTCTTTACAAATACGTATATATGTATACGTATGATAAAAAATGTGTTATAATTTCTAAAAGAAATATTAATAATATCTCTGGACTGCGTCATTTCTTGACAAAGCTGTACCAGAGCTTGCGTAATACTTAATGACGTTGGAATGAAGTAGCTGATTCGGAACCTAAGCTCTGAGAACTGAAATTTTCCTAATCTAAACCCAAAGCTTCGTTTTAGCGATTATCCATATTAGATTAATGTGTCCTTCTCTTGTATCCCTGTTGCTTCTTGGATGCCATTTCTTTGTGATTTCTTCCTGTCGCAAAAGTATTTAATTCTGAAAAGAGGCACGGTTAGAGTGGTGCCAAGTGAAATGCGATTACAAATGTGAATTTAAATAAAAATGGAATTTAGTCTGCCTAGAATGCCAAGTTATTCAAATCCATAAATTAATTAGGGATTTGCATTATACGCAGTCAAAATTCTTCCTCTTCAATACGCCATTTCCGTACTTCGTCATCAGTATTTTCTGCTTTGCTGCGTCCTTTTCATCTTTTTTTTTATTATACACAAACACACACACACACACACGCACAAACATATATATATATGCTTGGTACTGCTGAATGCAGTAAAAAAGGAAAGTACGTAAATAGATGCTTGGTATTCATACAGCAGTACCATATACGAAATTTCAACTTTGTACTCTAATCATTCAGTTATGCCAGATACATACATACGTACGTACGTATACGCCCGTCATGAAATATAATCTCTTTTGAATCGACTTTAATCCAATTTACAATCTGTTTCGGAAAAAAAGAGGCCTTTATTCTACCTCTGCATACATAACGTCACGCAAAATATTCGCCCAAATGGATTTGGAAACCATCAAAATAGATATTTCAGTTCAAATATAATACCTGAAATTTTTCGAGATTAAAATACTTCCTTTACTTCATACAAGGAAGTAAAAATGCATTAAATTTCTAATTTTTAACATGTAAAAAAATATTTTATTAAGATTTTGTTTCAATTCATTTTAGATATTTTAGATTTATTAGCTTAAAAACCAATTTCTTTTCTTGCTGATTTTCTCATTACTGAAACACTGATTTATTTGTTCTAGGTTTCATACCATACCCGGTTGTGTTCGGTGCAATAGTAGATTCCACGTGCTTGATTTGGGAGGAGAGTTGCGGGCAGACTGGAAACTGTTGGTTTTATGACTTAAAGAATTTGAATTATTCGTTACACAGTGTAGCGGCTTTGAGCACCGTTTGTGGTGCAATATGTACGTATATTGTCTATCGTCTCAGAGGAAGACTTTACGATTTATATGAAGATGATGACAATAGCACCAAGAAAAAGGAAGAACAAATCGTGAAACTGGATACTGTATCTAACACTGTGACTCGATTATAAAGAACAATTGTGAGTGAGAAAAGTATTACGCAGTAAATGCAAATGGCAGTGTTTCCTTTGCTATGAAGTAACAAACCATAAAAATGTTACAAAAATTCATTTAAAAATAATAAAAAGTAAATCTGAAAGGTTTTAAATTTTAAAGTACGTCCCAAAGAGGCGTTTTTTTTTTTTGTTTTGTTTGTTTTTTTTTAGCATTTTGTGTGTTACCTTTATTTATCAAATATCACGTCCTTCGCACTTAAACCATAAAATTCATTTCATGAGTAATATCGCAAAATAATTTTAAATTGAGCATATCTTTAGATTTTCCAATGCACAGTCTCCGCATTGGGGATAAAAATGTGTTTTCTGTACAACGTTGCCGTTGCTCGCTTTAAAAACAAAGATATCTAGAGCCATCAATTTTTGAATAACCTAGTTCTCCCTTCCTTCTCCCCCCCCCCCCGAAAAAAAATATGGGCACCTGGAAACCCGAATGTTGGATTTCGACTTTGTATTATCTATTTCAGATTTTGTTAAACTTTACTAATTTTTACTTAAGAAGCTCAATGATTTCAAAGCGAGCAGTGGCGACTATTGTGTAGAATTAAATATTTTTATCTACAGTACGCGAGGACAATATATCGGAAATTCAACAGATATGATGTTTTTAAATATTTTTAATCCAAAGGGGCGTTAGCCGAAATGCTCTCAAAACGTGTATGTATGTATTTGTAAATGAAAAACGCCCCTTTGGGCTTAATATAAGTTCTGAAATATTTGAGATTTTTTTTCATATATTTTAATTTTTTTTCCGAATCAAATATATATATATATGCAGTCAGTTTTATATGTCTTCATCTAATCAAATTATGTTAACCTGTTTGATATACATTTATAACATTATAGCAACTTCTGTAATAATTTTCTTCCAAGACCGACAATTTGAGAAATTTAGTACCGAGGACTCTTCCTATAGATTTCTTGCTCAAGCAACAAAAAATTTATTTCCGATTACCCTTTCTGTGGACTTCCAACTAAGCAATAAAAGAGGAACTTGGAACACTATGATTGTGGTCTTTCTAGCATTGTTTTGCTGCACATTTTATACCGCAAGGATCATTAACAGGGAAAAGAAATGCAGTAAACTGTACAATTTTGCTTTAAAAATTACAATACACTTTGCTCCTACTTAGCCGTGGGAGAAAAATTTCGTCACTTACTCAAAGGGGGGAAACCCGTCAAGGGGTGGGAAACCCGAAATATCTCAGATTTTATGTTACTTAGAAAGGGACATTTTTTTTTTTTTCACATTTACACATACATACACATTTCGAGAACATTCGGGCTAACGATACTTTGCGATAAAAATATTTAAAAGCAGCATATCTTTAGAATTTCCGACGAACAGTCTGGCGCGTTGGAGATAAAAATATTTTATTCCCAACATAAATTTGTCAATGTGTTGTCAATGCTCGCGTTGAAATCGTTGTGTTTCCTAGTAAAAACTTCGTCATACTTTAAAAAATATGAAACAGAAAATAAAAAAGTTCAAAATTCAAGACTCGGGCTTCCAGGTGCCCATATTTGGGTGGAGGACTACGTTATTCAAAATTTGATGACTCTAGGTATTCTTGTTTTTTCAAAATGCGAAAAACCTTCATATAGATGCTTCATAATTTAATTCCTTTAAATATAATACAGGAGCGATAGTATTTAGTGGCAACAATTTGAAATGTGAAACAGCTTTTTATGGTGATTTGAAGCAAAATGCCGTTTCGAGACTAGTAGCCCACCTGGAATAACGCTCCTTTGGGCTAAAGAAATCGACTTGATTTATGTGCAGATTTTAGACCAAAACTTAAAAGCTTACATAGAACGTAAAAAGGCTGTGCAAAAATCGCATACTCATCTATGGTTTTAAAGTACACCAACATTTACTTAATATGTAGTTCATATAGTAAAGATTATCCAATCCCTAATATCCTTGATTTATTAAAAATCCATACAAACTTTCTTCTGGTAACTTATTTACTTAATACTGATGCACAATTAAATAAACTTCAATCATTTAATGTTGCTAATTAAATTAGATTAATCTAATTACAGCTAAACAAATTTAATGTATTAATTATTCTAAATTTTATGCTACACAACATTTGCATTTTTAAAATATTAAGGTACTGTTATTAACATACGCAAAAAGTCGCTTTCAAGGGGGATGATTATGAAAACTTATGTATTTCACACAAAATAAAATTAAAAGAAGAAATATTCATTGAATTATAAATACTTTATACTTTGAATCCCATAAATTTCAGTTATTTTAAATGGGTACTATCACAGAAAATACATATAAATACTTAGATTAACATTTTCTTAAAATTTTAAGCACAGATATTTTATTAAAATATTTAAAAGACATTTTTAAACCTTACATTTTTAACATTTGAGAGTTATTGTAAATCGACTAAACCAAATGATTTCAGTTTAGGCACGTGACAGAAGTCTAACTTAGAAATTCCTTTGCAAAGAATGACATGGCAACCGAAGGAATATCTCAAATAAAATCTCGGCAGTAGAGTTTTGTGATAATTACATTTTTAAATCACGGGAATATAATAATTACATTTTTAAATCACGAATTACACGGAAATAAAACAAAAAGTAGCCATTTCGATAGATTTCCCTGTTTGTTTGAATTTTATGTAAAATATCACTGTTTCCTAGATTTGATGTTTCGACAATCTTGCACTTAAATTGAATTTGTTTAAGGAATTATTTTTCGATATTTATTAATTGTTGAAGTTGCCCATTTATTGCAAATTAAAAATGTTTAATCTTTGTGAAAAAATTCTGTACTTTCCTAATGTATTTGCTCTAGCAGAATAATACATTTCTGGTATGTTTCTCAAAATAAGTCACATTTTCTAGAAATTTTGAAGCAGAAAAGGTAACAGTATTTCATAGCATTTCAGTAACAATTTGATATGAGAGCAGTCATAGCATTCATACATTCATTCACTGCGTATCGATTATGTATACGTATTTACGCTTAAAAATGCATGCTCGACTCATGTTAATAAATTATCATTTTATTTTTTCATTCTTGAATAACGAACAAAGCTCTTTTGATAATTATCACTTCTCATTTTAATTGAATTGAAAAATATAAGTTATAACTTCAAATATATATTAACATCAAAGTGATTGATTTTAAACCAAAAAGAACATGAAACAACATGTAAAATTTATTGAGTATGATTTAATTAATGAAATTATAAAAATCTATGTTTAGAATTTTGCGACGTTGAATTGAAAATTAGGCATTACAATTACATTCCAGTACAGAAGACAGAAAATATTCATAAAAACTTTCATATGCTAAATATATTGGATTCTAGAAACGTGAAGTTAAAATCCTTGAGTTTTATATAATAGGAGTTTCAATGAAATAATATTTACCTTCGATAACATTTATCGCTGCATTATTAACAAAAGTATATGCTAATACTGACAAATAAGCAATCTTGAATATTTCACCATATTCAGAACATCAAAATTTAATTGATCACAATTTCATTGTGTAAACAAGAAATTATATGAATATTATATATGTGTGTTATTAATCGTTCATTGAGTTCAGTATCTGTGTAACATCTAGACCAAAACTAAACAAGAAATTCAAAGACCAAGAAATTAAACATCCTATCATTGTTAAAAATACTGAAAAATTGTAACGAATTTTCTCATGAATTTCCATATACTTCAAGAGAACTTCCATATACTTTATAAACTTGAATACTATGAAGTATCACATATTTGGATATTTACTCGCTCTCTTACAGTTGCATTAGCATTTCGGCACTGTTGTTTATATTTGAAAGAATTATTTTAAACACTGCTACAGCACCTAGGAAAAACATCATTGAGAAAAGTATGCTCCATATGATGTCGGAATAGTTATTGTCGAATTCAAGGCTGTTATTTGTAACATACCATCTTTTAAGTTCCGTGCACTTGCAGATTTGGCAGGGTGCACTGGCATTTTCTGCATGGAAGTAAGTGGCAATACTCGGAAGGAAATATTTCTGGCAGTTGTACAAGTCATCTCTATTCTTACTGCTTTCTTTGGCACTTTTCGAAATAGGTACTATTATCATAATATCAGAGCAGGAACATCTACATTCTTCTACACTTTGTGTTATACTTGCCTTGTAAAATATCCAGCACAATCCGAAGAATCCAACACCGAAACTTAAGAACAAAACCAAGCGCAAAATATTCATACTGACAAATATTATTATATACTGGCAAATATTACTTTATGTTATTTAAGGGCAAAAAGTCGTCGGAGAGGCAAAGTTAGAATTTAGACATTGTGTTTTCCCATTGTGTCCTTAATCTAAAACTTAAACACTGAATCATTCTTTTCTGGTAAATCTTGATTGTGTGTAAATTTAGTCTTTAGTCGGTAACCTCCATTAATTTTGTTGATCTTCGTTTATCTTTTTCATCAATCCAGAGATAATAAGCACAAATTCAACTGAATAGAAACTAACAACTGATAACAGCCAAACGCAAATACTTTGTCATCCCCATTCGTGTACTTTCAATCCTATCTTAAAAATGACTAGTAATTTTTTATGTTGCAAATTGATTGCAAATTAGAAGCATCAACAACAATTTTGCTTTTCAGTTTATTTGTTTTGGGAAGGGAATTTCAGTTCTTAAAATAAATGCCACATTTTGCCTTAACACAATGGAGTATTAAAAAAAATGAAGAAAATCTGAAAGCTTTCAGATTTTATAATACGGTCAAAGGGGCGTTTTTTAACATTTTATGTGTCACCTCTATTTATTAAATATCATGTTATTCACACTTAAACCACATAAAATTCAATTCAACAGCAATATCACAAAATATATCAAAATAACATATCTTAAGAATTTCCGATCGACAGTCTCGCATGCTGGAGATAAAAATACCATTTTCTGTACAATGTTGCCATTGCTCTCTTTGAAATCGTTGAGTTTGTTAATCAAAAATTCATTAAAGGTTTACGAAATATAACAAAACGCCCGTGTTCGGATGGAGGATTACGTTACTCAAAAGCTGATGGCTTTAGGTGTCCTCGTTTTTTTACAATGCGACAAAAATGCTTACATTCATGCGCATTTTCCTTTATTTAATTTCTTTTAAAATAATACAGGACCATAATATTTCATGGCAACAATTCGAAAAAGGATTCCACCTTTCACATTGATTCAATGCAAAATTCCGTTTCGAGACCAACAACCTTTTCGAGCTAACGCTCCTTTGGGCTGGAAAAAATATTATGGTAGGCTCTCTCTTTTAGTTTAAAGAGCCGCTCGTGTTTGATGGTTAAAATTAGTAATAGAAGTGTAAGGATGCTATAAAACAAGTAAAATAAATAAAAGATTTCACACACACATATGCTTTATTTTTTATTTATTACATTTATTCATTCAAGGTAACCGACCGCGTTCAACAGCCCGATTTTGGCTAAAAATCTCAAACATATTTTATTTCACATTTTTAAAGGCCAGACTCTTAGCTATCAAAAGCAACTTTTCTTCTCTTGGTATGTTTATTAGAAGTGAAGATATACCAGTTTTTCTGGGAGATGATAAAGCGGAAGTTATTGTTTCCCACAGCGGAAGTGAAAGTTAAAATTGCAAATCAAAAATGCAATTTTCCCCCTTTTTATGTTATTTATTAACCAAATAATTGTAAGCATTTCAATTAACCTGGAGAATCTGGCAAAGTATTTTTATTGAGATCTTTCTCAGTTTCCTTTGGCAAAGTAAATAGTTGTGTATGTATGTCATGTACTAATAATCTGAGAACTTTGAATGCTAATTTTGATAATTTTTTTATGATTTATGTTCTTATGTTCATGAAACCATGATAGCTCTAAACGTTCCTCATAAAATCACCTGAAATTTTGCACACAGAGTTGAGATATTATTACGTATGATGGAGATTAAGAGTTAAAAGTTTAGCCTTACAGAATTTAAATTATGTAATTTTTCCTTCATTAGTCTTTGCATTAAAAAAAATTATGTTGACTAACATATTTAACCATACATTACTACGAATGAATGAATCAATATTATAGTATGAATGAACATTTTCCAATTACTCTACTTCACTGCATACGTATGGTTATACACATAAAATAAAGTAAACAATACATTTTATCATCTTAATTTTCTTTTCAGTGTTGTTTAATGTTTTTGTTAATTTGAATGTAAAAGTTTCAGATTTTTGCATGTATTTCACAAAATAATGATTTTTTTTATCACTTTTCTAGTCATTATACTTAAATGTGAGTGCAATCCAATAAAAATATCTCATAAATTCGGAAATATAACAAACATTTTGAAAAAAACCCTTCGAACGAAGTCCGTTAAAATGACCCTATGAAAAACTGGTGGATGATATGAGGTATACGATACATAGTTTGTCTGCAATTACATTCCTCGTAAATGTTAAATCTATAAATGAATTGTTAAGGGTACTTCCATAGTTACTTGGCACCATACTGAGATTAAAATGATGTTTCATAAAATAAAACGCCTTTCATTTCGAACACCACCCGAACACATTGACTGTCTACTAGACCAGCGGTCGCCAACCAGTGGTGGTCCGTGATAACGTTTTGCTGGTCCGCAGAAAAATTGGGACGTTTAGCGAAATTAGTTCTGAATTTAGCGACTTTTTAGCTACTTTTGCAGGTGTATCTAGCGACATTTGAAAATGAGAGTTGGCATCCGTGGAATATTGCTGTTATCAATATTAGCGCGAACTGGAATTCTCCTTCCTTTTGAATTACAAACATATGCTATTCTAGTTGTTAATAACACAGTTTTTCTCCGTGTCAATAGGCAATTGGTGTATTTTTATGGATGGAACTTGATGGAATTATAAACAAGAAAACAGATGGTTCGTCTGCATTCTTGTTTATAATTACATCACTGGAGGTTTCGGTTTTTGTTTTGTCTAACTGTTGATCGATGGCGCCATTGCTGAGTAAGCGATGATTATTATGTTTGCAATAATTAAAAACTGGCGGCATAACACAAACAGTTTATTGATATTGCTTTGCGTTTACCGATTTGTTCTTGCTTTTCGTGAAGTTCCTTTTCAGCGATATGGAAATGTGAAGCTTTCTATACAAGAAGGTAAGATTTTTTGTATTTTTCGTGTAATTTTTTAATGTGAGCGAAATATGTGTAGTTTGTTGATCATTATTGTATAAATGTATTTACTTCTTATTTAATTCATATTAGTGTGCCTCCAAATATAAAATTATATATGTAGTGGTCCGAAGTTCTAAGGGTTGACGACTAGGCGACCCTGAAACTCACATGTGATCATGATTGAATTTTGCTGTTTTAGAAGCGTTACTCTGCGTATACCCTTTGTGGAATTTTTTTGTATGCTTTGTATTTTTTTTGTATTCGTTTGTATGATGTTAAAAAAACACAGCATAAATGATTGAAATTCTTCAGCTTCTTTCCAGCAGACGATATCCAAATCACGTGGTTCTAACTAACTATGAGACGCGCTCAAAATGCGAAGGCAAAGCTGTATCACAATTCACAATTCTTCAAGTGAAAAAAAAAATCTGAAATGTTTCAGATTTTAAATTACGTCCAAAGGGGCGTTTTTTAACATTTTGTGTGTTACCTTTCTTTATTAAATATCATGTTCCTCGCACTTAAACCATAAGATCCAGTGCAACAGCAATATCGCAAAATAGTTTTAAAACGAGCATATCTTTAGAATTTCCGATACAGAGACTCACGCGCTGGAGATAAAAATGTTTTTTCTGCACAACGTTGCCATTGCTCGCTTTGAAATCCTTGAGTTTGTTAATCAAAAATTCGTCAAAGTTTTAAAAAATAGGAAATCGATCATAAAACAAATTTCAAATTTCAAATTTGGTCTTCCACATGCTCATATTCGTTGGAGGATTACGTTATTCAAAATTCGATGACTCTATGTACCGTTGTTTTATCACAATACGAGAAATATACATACATTTATGCAGATTTTTCATTATTTAATTTCTTCAAATATAATGCAGGACTCTAACATTTTGTGGCAACAGTTTGAAAAGTGAACCGACATTTACGAGTCCGACGCAAAATGCCAAAACGAAACTAATAGTCCTTCGGGATTCAAATCCCTTTGGACTAAAAAAATAAATAAAAAAAAATAAAATAAAAATAAAATAAAAATAAAAATTAAACAAAATCTGAATTGTTTCAGATTTTAAATTACGTCCAAAGAGGCGTTTTTAACATTTTGTGTGTTACCTTTCTTTATTAAATATCATGTTCCTCGCACTTAAACCATAAGATCCAGTGCAACAGCAATATCGCAAAATAGTTTTAAAACGAGCATATCTTTAGAATTTCCGATACAGAGACTCACGCGCTGGAGATAAAAATGTTTTTTCTGCACACAACGTTGCCATTGCTCGCTTTGAAATCCTTGAGTTTGTGAATCAAAAATTCGTCAAAGTTTTAAAAAATAGGAAATCGATCATAAAACAAATTTCAAATTTCAAATTTGGTCTTCCACATGCTCATATTCGTTGGAGGATTACGTTATTCAAAATTCGATGACTCTATGTACCGTTGTTTTATCACAATACGAGAAATATACATACATTTATGCAGATTTTTCATTATTTAATTTCTTCAAATATAATGCAGGACTCTAACATTTTGTGGCAACAGTTTGAAAAGTGAACCGACATTTATGAGTCCGACGCAAAATGCCAAAACGAAACTAATAGTCCTTCGGGATTCAAATCCCTTTGGACTAAAAAAAAAAAAAAACAAATCTGAAATGTTTCAGATTTTAAATTACGTCCAAAGGGGCGTTTTTTAACATTTTGTGTGTTACCTTTCTTTATTAAATATCATGTTCCTCGCACTTAAACCATAAGATCCAGTGCAACAGCAATATCGCAAAATAGTTTTAAAACGAGCATATCTTTAGAATTTCCGATACAGAGACTCACGCGCTGGAGATAAAAATGTTTTTTCTGCACAACGTTGCCATTGCTCGCTTTGAAATCCTTGAGTTTGTTAATCAAAAATTCGTCAAAGTTTTAAAAAATAGGAAATCGATCATAAAACAAATTTCAAATTTCAAATTTGGTCTTCCACATGCTCATATTCGTTGGAGGATTACGTTATTCAAAATTCGATGACTATGTACCGTTGTTTTATCACAATACGAGAAATATACATACATTTATGCAAATTTTTCATTATTTAATTTCTTCAAATATAATGCAGGACTCTAACATTTTGTGGCAACAGTTTGAAAAGTGAATCGAAATTTATGAGTCCGACGCAAAATGCCAAAACGAAACTAATAGTCCTTCGGGATTCAAATCCCTTTGGACTAAAAAACAGAAACAACTTGCACTTAAAAAGTTCCTTCACTTCCATTGGAATTCCTTTGGGTACACCGATCCTGCCGACTCCTTGTGATGTACCAGCTTTTGTCCGGAATAAATAGATTGGTGAAGAAATATAGATGTAGTCGTAGCTTAAATTATCAGACGATAAGTTTAAAAAATAAAGGATCCATTTATTATTAGTCAGGAGAAATAGCAGTTACAAAAATGATATTTCCGGAGTAAATAGAAAAGAATTAATAATAACTTTTTGTATGAAGTTTACTGCATCGTTGCATTAAAGAAAAGACCCCGATATTCCTTTGCGAGTCCTATTATAGCCTCTGGAAAGGCGGAGATTCAAAGAAATGACGTCCAGTTCGCTTTAAATATCTCTAGAACATTTTATAACTGTACGTGTAGAAAAAGGCGGGAAAAACAACTTGACTACGGGGAAATGAGGATTGCCTTCGCCGGTACTCGAACCACGGACCTCTCGAATACTCGCCGAGTTTGTTGATTACTACATACACCACGAATGCATGCTTGAATAAGTATTTTTAAAGCTATATCGTAAGGCTTCTAGAACGTTATTTCATTTTAAAATCAATGATTAGGGAGCACATTTTCGTTCCTTGTCAAACTGTCAATGGTGACAAAAATGTAAACTTTTGAATTCTCTAAATGTAAGAGAGGGATAAAACTTTTGCAGCAAATATTTTAAATATTAAATCACAGAGTACCATTGGCTAGATAATATAACATCAAAACTACTGCTGCAACGCTTCAAGGACGCCTTAATCTTACTTGATACATATAAAATTATCCCAAATGCAATAGCTTCGCATTATATTGTTCCTTCTTAACCTCCTATCGTGGTTCGTCCTTGATTCACTTTGATGCTTTCCTTGTTAACGTTTCTCCTACCATCCATTGCAGCAGGTGCTCAGTTTATTGTTCATTATCATCTTTTTAATAAAAGAATGAGTGAAAAGTATTTTGTCAGAAACCGGCCATCTATGTCAGTGTGAAATAATGGTAGTTTAAGGAGACGATGTGGGTACAAAGAGGTTGCTAAGAAAGATGGAGGGAAGAAGTCTAATGTATTTCAAAACAATTATTTGACATTAACGCGTCCTTTCGACTTCTAAAATATTATGGACTGGATTATTTATGGACATATTAAGTTATATAAATCAGGTCATTCAATTACCAATAGAAACTGATTAAAAGATTAAAATTTCCCTTTAGACGTATTATTCCAAGAAAACATAAAATTTTCCCAGCAGAAAGAGTCATAGTATATCAAAAGCAACTTTAAGCATGCATTCTAAGAAAGTGTTCGTTGTCAGGAAGACAATTCATTAAATCATTTGTATAATCCACAGCCACGTATCTTTATACAGAAAAAATTTCAAAACGTTTGGAAGCAGCGGCTTATCCTAAAATGGTTATTACAGCTTTATTTTGCTATTAAACAGAGAGACAGAGAAGCAGGGAATAATCAGAAATTATTGTTGCGTGCGTACGGGTTCGTTACGAAATGAATGCACAAGTCCGATGAAAAATGAACAAAAATTTATTATTATCACAACAAAAATGCTTAAATTTTCTCAAATTATCATGCAGTATTACAATATCTCACAGTAGTTATCTTTTAACTACTCAAATATCAAATAGAACGTAATTCAAAACAGCTAAAGAACGCTAATCCGCGAATTCGCTACAATCAACAACAGTAGTTTTCTAAACAACAACAAACTAAGCAACTACTACAAACTGAGATGTTTTCCTCCTTTTATAACATTTTAAAATCACGCGCTAGAATTTTCCAGTACTTTCTCGAAATTAAAAAGAGATATTTATTTATTTAATGCACGCGCTCTTGTATTTTTAATTTTCTGGCTTAGCTTTCTTCTTTTAATATACGTCACGCGCTGCACTGCGCGAGAAATAAAACCAATTAATTTATAATTGAACTAATATTAGCTTTTTAAATACCAAATTCGTAACACTGCCCCCTTCCCAAGGACTGCACGTCCCGGGCAGTACAATCCCTGGACAGGAAGCTAAATGTACAACTGTGGCATAAATGTATTAATAAGCATTACATTACAATAGTAAACAACATGAACAATAAATGCAATACATAAAACAAATCAAATGCTATCAAATTCAAATCAAATACTAAATGCAAATCAAATACTAAATACAAATCAAATCAAATACACATTTAAAAACAAAAAAGGACCATGGTCTGATACTATTTACAATTATTTACATTACGTACTATGGCCATAGTAATAAGCTAACCTGTCGTAAGAGTTCGAAGACTCACGGATCCGAACCACGACGTCATTCGTGTTCAGCACTGTATATGGACCATCCGAAGGTGACTGTAATTTAGGACTCAGTCCTTTTCGTTGAATTGGGTTCCACAATCACACCTTGTCTCCTTTGTTGGATCTCTGTCTAGTAGCTCTTGTGTCGCATCTGGTCTTCATTTTCTCCGTCGCCAAGTTGACTCGCTTTCGTGCAGAACGGTGCATCCCCTCAAACCGGGCCTGGGCATCTTGGATGTGTTCCTCAGGCGATGAAGGCGCATCCGTAGGGCGACTAAACAGGCGGTCACAAGGCAGACGAAGGTCTCGACCGAAGAGCTTCTGGGATGGAGAATAGCTGGTAGTCTTGAGTTTCTTTTCGACCCTGGTATGATTTCGGCAGCTTCCCGAGTTCGATCTTTCGGACAAGGCGTCGACATTTCCAGGCGAGGATCCCTTTTGAGGATGGATAGTCATGCCATCAGATGCTGAAAGCAGCTTATTGTTTTTGAAATCTAAGGAAAAATTGTATTTCCTTAAAAAGTCCAATCCGAGTATGCATGGATCTGTAATATCCGCCACATATGCCGTGTGATGGTAGGCGGCACTTCCAAACGTGATGTTTACGTTTAACTTCCCAGTTATGTCGATCTTGTCACCAGACGCAGTCTGAAGGGTAACACAGGATGGCGTCCAAATAAGTTTATCTTTAAACTGTTCAGCTAAATCTTTCCTAATGATGGTAACAATAGCTCCTGTGTCAATGATCATATTGCAAGGAACCCCATCGATATTCCCATTGATGGACAGTCCGTTATTGTTGCCACTCACTATAGAGATCTTAAGCGCTTTAAAACAGGGTTTTTCATTATCTGGCAACCTCCGTTCCTTGATATGGTCATTAATTTGTTTCCTGCGTCGTTGCTCAGAAATTGTCTCAATTTTCGTACCCTGGGGTGTTCTGCAATTCTTTCGTACGTGGCCTTCAGCTCCACAGTTCCAGCACTTTGGTTTCTTGTCAGTCCTTTTCCTTCCCGTGGCATTTAATTGTCTGTTTAAATCGTATGCCTTATTTTCCGTGCTCTGGGGAGTTCTGCAGTTCCTTCGTAGGTGGCCTTCAACACCGCAATTCCAGCACTTTAGGGTCGGTTTTGTTTTACCACTATTCCGTCTTAAAGCATTCACTGGTCTTGTCAACTCATCCGTTTTATTATCCGTGCCCTGGGGTGTTCTGCAATGCCGTCGTAGGTGACCTTCAGAACCACATCTCCAACATCTTACAGCCACTTTGTTCTCACTGCTACTCCGTATCGAAGCATCGACTTGTCTGGATTAATCATCTAATCGAGCCATCAATTGGTCCCCTGGGTCGTGGACTCGCACAGCTCTGACTGGGTAGCGATCTCTAAGAGTTGCCTGCTGGGCTGCCTCCAATTTCACGGCGTACAACAGAGCGCTTTTTGCATCCTTTACATCTGCCATTCGTAGGGCCTTCTGTATTTCGGGATCCCGGATCCCATCGATGAAATATTGCAGGGACAGGATTTCCCTTGTTTCTGTCGGGCACTCCGAAAAGGCGTGATGTGACAGCCTTTCAACATCCGTGGCGAGCTCCTGAAGTGATTCGGTGGGCTTCTGTTGACGGGATTTTAATTGAAGCCTGCTGTAGTCTTTTAAACATTTCTCGCCAAAGCGCAGCTCCAAGGCGCCGGACAGAGCTTCGAAATCTAACCTTTTGTTTTCGGGAAGCGTCTGCAGGATATCCGCTGCGTCTGCTCTCAGAGAAGCGGCGAGATGACAGGCCTTAGCTTGGGAATCCCATCCATTCGCATCCGCCACGATAGAAAACTGGGTCTTATACACTTGCCAGGATGTCTTCCCATCATATGTGGATAGCTTCAGAGATGGACGAGCAGGCATCGGTAAGAATTTAAAATCATCACTCTTACTCCCAGCCGTCGCTACGAATTTCTTTAAAGTTTCCAGTTCTTTGGCAACCGCACAAACCCGGTCATCAATTTGTTGTTCGATTTGTTTCTGAACGGAACAAACTCTTTCTTCTATTTCTTCTTTAACAAAAGAAACATTTTCCTCAATTTGTCCCACTTTATTCTCAACCACATCTATTCTGCCTTCCATAGCATCGAATTTGGTTTCTATTATGCAGGCAATTTCTCTTTTCATTTCGCATTGACTTTCTTCAATCTTGACTTGAACAGCTTTTATTTCTTCTTTAACAGATTCCTTAACAACTTTTATTTCGTCTTTAAAAGTTAATTCACCAGTTTGAATGGCCTTCATTTCTTCCTTAACGGATTCTTGGCCCAATTTCATCTCGCCTTTAATTTCTTCTTTAACGGAGTTGACGGCTCCTTCCATCTTTTCTTGGAAAGCAGCAAATGCAGTCATCATTTGCCTGAATTGTTCTTCCATCGCTCTTGTTATTGGCATTCAAATCCCACCGCTGCCACCAAAAATTGTTGCGTGCGTACGGGTTCGTTACGAAATGAATGCACAAGTCCGATGAAAAATGAACAAAAATTTATTATTATCACAACAAAAATGCTTAAATTTTCTCAAATTATCATGCAGTATTACAATATCTCACAGTAGTTATCTTTTAACTACTCAAATATCCAATAGAACGTAATTCAAAACAGCTAAAGAACGCTAATCCGCGAATTCGCTACAATCAACAACAGTAGTTTTCTAAACAACAACAAACTAAGCAACTAGTACAAACTGAGATGTTTTCCTCCTTTTATAACATTTTAAAATCACGCGCTAGAATTTTCCAGTACTTTCTCGAAATCAAAAAGAGATATTTATTTATTTAATGCACGCGCTCTTGTATTTTTAATTTTCTGGCTTAGCTTTCTTCTTTTAATATACGTCACGCGCTGCACTGCGCGAGAAATAAAACCAATTAATTTATAATTGAACTAATATTAGCTTTTTAAATACCAAATTCGTAACATTATATAAATGATGTAGTGAATATTCGAGGTTGCAGATATACACTTTAATCTTTATGCACACAAAAACTAGCAATAATTACGGAAAATTATTATTTCTTCTTCTGTTTCAAAATTTAACCTGTTCTGTTAACTTAATTAATACTTACTTAATTAATACTCTGTTAACTTAATTAATACTCTTTACTTAATTAATATCATGTTTTTCGCAGTTATACAAAATTCAATTCAACTGCAATATCACAAAATAATTTTAAAAGAGGAAATCTCTAGAATTTCCGACACGCTGTCTCGTGCGCTAAGATTTAAAAAAAAAAAAAAAAAAAAAAAAAAAAAAATTCGTACAATGTTGCCATTATTCTCTTCGAAATCGTTGAGTTTCTTAAGAAAACGTTCATAAGTGATTTACAAAATATGAAATAGATAGTAAAAAAATTCCAAATTCCGAGTTTGGGCTTCCATATGCCCATACTCGGTTGGAGACGTACGTCATTCAAAATCTGCTGGCTCTAAGTACCGTTGTTTTACCGCAATGCGAGAAACATACGTACATTTTCGCAGATTTTTCATTATTTAATTTCTTTAAATATAACACGCGGCAATAATATTTGGCGGCAACAATTTGAATAATGAAGCGCCACGAAATGGTAAACGAAATTAATAGCCCTTCTAGACTAACGCCCGTTGGACTAATAAATTTCGTCACGTGTGGTTATAATGAGCAATCGGACTTTTTCAAAGATAAGATTATTATCATGATAACTGTTTTGTGCAATATGAGTAGAAAACAGAAAATGTAACTCAGCTTAAAAATTAAGACAGATATTAATAAAATATCTGACTAACCGCAGTTTCGGCGGATTGCATTGTATTATAGCAAAGCACTGGATATCTGTCTGCTTAGATGCTACTGTTGCCTTCCTGGAGTACTTTCTAAGGAGAGCTAGCTTGTATCCACACTGCAAACGGTGAGAATCATGAAGGCTTTCATACAGCCTGGCTCGTTCACCGGAATTTAAGACCTGGTCTCACTACTAGTCGTTGCTTAGTGACTTGATCACTCGGCTGCAGCTGGGCCAATTTCTCTGAGCAGAAACGGATGTATCGTTGGCTGAAATCGGAGCGCTTCTGCGAAAGAAAAGAATTATCAAGCTATCTGCTGCTTTTTGGGGGAACTTTGTAAGAGATAGCTCATTTTCATGGAGAAAGTTACGAAAACTCGCATGCAGCCAGCCCATTCTCCGGGATTAGAATCCCAGCCAAACTGTCAGAGTTCAGCGATCTTACTGTTTGACCACTAGTGAGAAAATCTTTTTAACTAAAATTTTGCGAATAAAAGGAAATTTCGTGTAATAATTTAATACTGCAAATATTAATATCTTTTGATGCAACTAGTTCTTAGATCTTTGAACATTGCAATATTATAACAACAACGTAAAATATTAATATTAATCTTTAAAAAGTTAAAATTAAAGAAAGAGCAAAAAAGTTCGAAATATTCTTTCTTATTTCTAATTACATAATTCAGTATGTTAAGAATTAGCCCGTAATAAATAGGGATGAAATTCAAAGCAGATAACATAATCCGTTTGCTTTTCCCTCAAGTTGAATATTGACATGAAAGAAAAATAGGTTAAATTCAATGAATTAGACGTAAGTTCTCAGTTTTCCGAGGTTCGTCATCAATGATTATCAATAATATCATTACTGATAGAAGACAAAGAAGCTATGCACGTCTTCCAAGATAAATATAATAACCTAGGAAATAATTTTTTTTTCAAGATTTCATCAACAAACTGAAACTAAATGAATAGAGTTTGATACAGATAATGAGTCGGATAAAGGAATAAATATCAAATACAGCAAGGCTAAGATCAGGTCGATTAGGTTTAAGAAGCAAGTAAATTTTCTTGAAAAGTACTAGGTGCGTGAGTTAAATACGTGAAAGGTAAACTGCATGTTTACTTTGCCCCCCGCCCCCAAATTCTGAGAGCTGTCAGACTTTATGTTACGACCAAAGGGGCTTTTTGTTTTTCATTTACATACAAATACACATTTCTAGAGCATTTGGGCCAATGTTCCTTTGGGCTAAAAATATTTAAAAACATCCTACCTCTAGAATTTTTTATCTCGCGCGAGATGAAAACGTTTTTTCCGTTCAGTGTTGCCGTTGCTCGCTCTGAAATCGTTGAGTTAATAAAAAATTCGTTAATGTTTACAAAATGTGAAATACAAAATAAAACAAATTCGAAATTCGGGCTTCCAGGTGTCCATATTCGTGTGGAGGACTACATTATTCAAAATGTGATCACTCTAAGTACCGTTGTTTATCACAATGCGAAAAACGTGCATACATTCATGCAAATTCTTTTTTACTTAATTTCTTTAATAATATTTGGTGGAAACAGTTTGAAATGTGATTCAGACTTTTATAGTGATTAAACGCAAAATTGCGTTTTGCGACTAATAGTCCTTCTGGGATAACGCTTCTTTGGGTTAAAAAAAGGAACAGTTCTGTATCTTCCGTATATTGGGCCAATTGACAAAATTTAACTTACGTTTTTCATGTCTCGAAAGTGCAACTTAGGATATATTTTAGATTTATATACAGCATTGTTCTAACTTAGTTATTCGGACACAAAATCTGACATTTTCTGAAATGACACACATATTTTTAAATATCTCTGCATTCACAAATATGGCAGGTTGCGTTAACATTTGTAGTTTTTATACATTCGCTAATATTGTTGCGTGCGTACAGGTTTGTAATAGATTGAATGTACAAGTCTGATAAAACGTTAATAAAATTTATTCTTATCACAAGTAATAAATCAACATGCGGAAATTTTCTTTCACAGATATTCGTACAATATCACAATATCACACAGTAGGTATATTTTAAATTACTAAAACGTTAAATAGAACTCAGTCCAAAGTGCAGAGAAAGCTAATCCGATCTCACCGCGAATTCGCTGAAATCAACAGCTTAGTAAACAACTAATAAACAACAGAACTAAAATGTTTTGCTCCGGCTTTTATAAGCTTTTTAATCATGCACAAGAGCAATCTGGTATTTTCTCGGATTTTTCTGGAAAGCAAAAGAGAAATATTTCGAGATATCTATTTATTAAATGTTAAATGCGCGTGCTCCTGTATTTTTACTTTTTAGGCTTAGTTTTCTCTTAAAACTCATCACGCGCTACCTTGCACGGGAAAATAAACCAATTTTATTTATAATTCTACAAAAAATATCAAATTAAATACAAAATCCGTAACAATATAACTAAGTAAAGATGTTTGGCACTTGCAGACACTATTTCGTTTGAATCCTTTGTATTTCAGTCTGCCTTTCGAAATAGGCATAGTTATAGAATATCCGAACAGGAGCATATGCACTTATTGACATTATATGACTTACTGACATCAACACCGTCCTTATATATTGACCACCATATGCCGCAGAACAAAAAGACCAAACCAATGAGAATACGAAGAATATGCCTACTGACAAGAAATAAATTTGTTGCATGCGAGAAGTTTAAAATAGATGAAGACAGAAAACTACTAAAATTCTGGATTTTTTGTACACTGACACATCTTCAGTAATATCCTGAGTTTCCGAAGTTACCAAGCAATACTGAAGTCGCTTTCCAGCGAAGATATCTTTTCTAAGAATGATTTTGCTAACTGATCCTTTCTTTTTTAACTTCTTTGTACAAAGCAAAGGAAGTATCGTAATCATGAAAAATTTTGGGTATCATATTTCAAAGAAAATATCCATTTTGACCTCTATCGAATGCAATTTAACGATGTTTTTGCCTGAAATATGTACGTAAGGGCAAAAGTAAGGTCACTTTTCCCCAAAAAAATTATAAAACTTATTTAAAATGGATTCAGGAGAGATTTTGTCTTAGCGTCTGTACGTACGTACGTATGTATCTATCTCGCAAAACTCAAAAACGAGTAGCCTCAGAACGTTGAGATTTTGTATATATGACTACTATAGCATGTAGTTGTGCATCTCGCGTTTTAGTGGCAATCGGCCCCACCAAAAGTAAATATGAGGTTTGGTTTGTTTTATTAGATTACGGTAAAGCACTCGAGGGCTATCTGCCTTAAGGGAGGGATGTCTTCGTGGAGGACGTTTTAAGGGAACTGGCTCGTATACACGTTACACATGGGGAAAACCACGAAAACACCCATGCAGCCAGCCCGTTTTCGCGGGATTCGAACCTCAGACCGAACTACCACTGTTCAGCGACGTTACCGTTCGGCCGCTGGTGGGACCAGAGAGAGTGGTGGGTTCGTATATATATACCCACTCTGTTGCTCGGCTCCGTGAGCTTAGTATTTTTATATTTATATGTTCGTAAATTGTGCATTTTGTGCTTAAAAAAATTATTGAATTATGTTGTTCTTATCATTCGGTTAAGGTTTATAGTTAACCTGCATGCAATATTTGTATAATAATGAATATTTTAAAAGATATTTAAGAGCGACTAAGCCTAATTTTTTTACCATAGCAGCCATATTTTTTTACATTTGAGACTTAGCAGAATAGTGGGTTTATTGCTAATCTAAGGAAACTAAGCTTCGCAACAACAAAAATAACGTCTTCTTTTATTGTTACGAATTTAATCATGCTTAATCCAATCTGGAATTATCATTTAAGTTATTAAATTATCCCATATATTGACACAGCATAGCGTCCACAACAAATAAAGTCAGTTTCTACGCCTTCAGTATCTTTTTGCCGAGTGAGACCAAAATCAAACTTTCATTTTTGTGCACCGAAAAATCTGCCTTCTTGCCCGCTGGCCGAATTGCTGGTTTTTGTGTAGGAACTCTAATTTTAATTGCAAAAATTGTTCTTTAAATTGTTTTAACTGTATTTTATGTTTTAGAATTTTCTATATTTTTCAATTTTTAATAAAGAAATTTTGAGGTTTTATGTATTTTTGCTATGTCGCGAAGTGAGAACCGAATTAATCGAATGAGAAATATATCTGTAATGAAATTCGAGGAAATAAGTTTAAATGAAATGGAGGAAAAAATACGTACAGTTTAAAAAGGCTGTACAAGGAAGTCATGTGGTGCCCGGATCAGAATTTTTCACTTCTAAAATACTGCTAACATTGACAGCGAAAATTTAAATACGTCATCATTATGGTAGTTAATAATAAAATAAAAATAGAGTTCGAAATTGGAGTCAGATTTAGCTAGACTTTACCTAGGAAATCAAAGGTAATTTTTTATTTGAGAAAAATTAAGAGGTCATTGGAATAAAAGAGCTTAAAATAGTTTTAGTTCATGTGTCCTCATTTCTATGCTTTATCTGTTACTGTTTTCAGAAGGTTATGCAAGAACACTAGGTTTCTTTGAGCAAGAAACATGAAATCTCAGCTCTGTTCTGGTCGGGATAGGATCCAAAGAAAGGGAGTTTGGAAATGGCATCATTTTATCTTTCAAAAGGACTTACGATATCGTGCAGTTTACAGTTACTACTTTTAGGTACGACTTTAATTCTAGGATGTGCAACTCAGATAGAAAAGGCTATTTTTACTGTTAAGGAAAAGCGAATGTGTTCCTGAAAAAGAATAAGATTCCGACGAGTTTCTAAACATATGGCAAATAATGCGAAACCTAGAATTTCCTATGCAACCCAGCAGAAAATGGATGACACTCGTAAACCTCTAGATTAAATTTTAGATATTATTTAAAATTTACAGAAAGAATTACAAAAAGTTATGACACAAATTTTTCTTGTCATTCCTAACTGTATTATTTTAGAAATAAATGACAAGACTTTCTGAATTTGTTCATTAAAACGAACGAAATCGAATTAATAAATGAGCATTTAACATATATGCTTAAAATTATATTAACTGGAATTAGAAAACGAAAGCTGTATCGCCTGTTTATTTTTCTGCTTTTGAATAAAACTTTTATTCAAATTTCAATTGTCACGTGGAATGCATTAATTTTATTTTTTGAAATAAAAATGTTTCGTGTGTTCCTAATATCAAGAAGAGGTAAGTAATATACGATTTAGAAGAATTAACATTTAAAATATTAAATTCTACTTTATATATTATTTTGCATTTACTAATTTTACATAATTCCTGTTCATTATGAAGATATCAACATATATTCTCCAGTACCGGAATTTAGTTTGTTTACATTTTACGAAAAGAGAATTAAATTTGAGGGAAATAGTGTAAAAACAGATATAATATTTAAATAAAATAAAATTTGAAAGTTTACAGACTTTATTTTATGCCAATACGGGCGTTTTTTCATTTACAGGCACATACACATTTCGAGAGCACTTGGGCTAATGCCACTTTGAGCTAAAAATATTTAAAAACAGCATTATCTTCAGAATTTTCAATAGACAGCTTCGTTCGCTGGAGACAAAAATGTTTTTTTTCGTACAGTGTTGCCATTGATAGCTTTGAAATTGTTAAGGTTTTTTTTATCAAACATTCGCTACAGCTTTACAAAATATGAGATAGATAATAAAACAAATTCCATATTCCAAATTAGGCCTTCTAGGTGCCCATATTCGGATGGGGGACTATGTTTTCAAAATTAGATGATTTGATGATTAGGTACTTTTCACAATGCGAAAAACATGCTTATTCTTCATTATTTAGTTTCTTTAAATATAATTCAGGGTGATAATATTTGGTGGCAACAATTTGGAAAGTAATATATCGCATTTAAGTTATTCAACGCAAAGTACCGTTTCGAGATTAATAGCCCTTCTGGGCTAACTCGCATTTGGAATAAAAATGTACACAGAAAAAGCAGGTTGAGTGTTATATTTTTTTTCATTGTACAGATTTAGTTTTATCCGGCAGCAAAAGTTCATATTATTAAAAAATATTTGATAAATATTTATATAATTTCTATGTTTTAAAATTTTTTATGATTTTAAGTTTTTAAATATTTTTTAAAACTTAAAAATGTGTTTGATTGTAACCTGAAATTTGCAAGGGCCACGTTTTCTTTTCTGGTTGTGTATTATGACCGTTTGGATGGTAAATAGAGGATCTAAACGTATTTAAAACGCTTATCGGTATAAGCATATTCAAATATACGATTATATATTTTACTGATTCTGATATTTATGCACTTATCAGTTAGGTATAATGTTTATGCATTGTTCTGATGTTTATAATTTCCGCTTAAAATGAAACCTTAAAAATCAGTTACGATTGCTTAGATTTCAGTAAAGGATTTAATTGTGTAATTTTAAGAGTAAATTTTTTTCAGGTAAAGCAGAAACAATACCTCATTTCCAAATGATTGGCCACTGTACGTAACACATTAAAATTTCAATTAAAAAAATGTTCGATGTGCTAAAATGAAAAAATGTGAGGTTTCCTATTAGGAATAAATTTAACAGAAACAAAATTCCCAGGGGAGGAGAACTGAACTTGAGTGTTATGTGTTCAGAACAAAATTTTGTTGAATATCTGTGAAATGAAAGGTCAAGTAAGTTATCGCTGAATCTAAAATGATATACAGAAAAAAAAAAAAAAAAAAAAAAATCACTTTACAAAATGAACGTTAACGTAAGAACGCACTAACGCACTATCAAATAATATACGTTTATACGATATAGAAATAAAAACATTAGTCACAATAAACAACGTGTACAACTCTGAAATATGTGTATTAATATGAAAGTTTCAAAACTGCTTTGTTCTAAGAAAAGCATATAATTTTTAAAAACTGTAAACATAATCTGTTAACGGTTTTTAATAATTACATTACTATTAAAATAAATATTAAAACTGTAAATTTTAGCTCAATAACATTTATGAATTTCAAATACACAAGGCAAAATATACTATTACACAAATTAAAATTAAAATTTAATTTCTAAAATTTTAGTTGCTGTCTATCTTTAATTATGATATGGATATTCGTATCTAAAAAGACTAGATTTTCAAGAAAAGAATTTCCAAAGGGTAATTTGGTATAATATAACAGAATCAGTAATTTGCCATAAAACAAATTCTTTTGATTAAAGTTCGATATTTCAGTTTGAACGTTCCATAACAGTAAATGCTAAATTTAAATGTTATACTTCGTAGTTTCGTAGAAAGTATTTTCAAAATGTGTTCTTTCAGTACGAAATACTTTGTAAATACTTCAGAACATTCATTAATTTCAAAAGGATTAGTATGGGATGTCCACGTATTTTTATATAATTCGGTTTACAAAGATTCATTTAAAAATGAGGAAGTAGAAATATATCTTTCAAGATAAATTTTAAAAATAAGCCAAAGACATTTAAAATGCAAAAAGTTTATTAAAAACATGCATCTCAATTTATGCATTAAAAATTGTAAACATTTCTTTGTAATAAAGGCATGAGTAGAACAATGAATACCTAAACACAAAACCTGAAAACATTTAATAAACATTTAAAATATATACATAGATAATTTCTTTTTGATAATGTTCTCAATTTCTTAATATATTACTGTAACATAACGACGATGAGACGATCTCTGTATTGCATAGATAACATTGAGCACTATAGTAATTAATACACAATAACACGCCGAATAACTACTAATTCAGAAGTCAAACAACAAAAATCAGCGTTATACACACAAAACTTTCACAGGACTAGTTTCGATGGTTTTACCGAACCATCATCTTTAGCTGCAAATGAACAAGATAGGAAATAATGATTAGATAAGATAAGAAAGCCTGGACAAGAATAAGCAAGTGGCGCCATCTGTTGGCGAAACCAGAACTAAAACATAATTTTTCTAAAAGCCGAAGGCAAATTTGGATTGGAATTAGGATCGTTAACTAGAACAGAAAGATTTTTATGAATGTGAAATGCCTCTAGAAAATCCAGTTTTCCAATGGAAGATGTTTTTTGAATAATTTTGGCAGCAGAAAAATTGAAAGTGTGATTTTCGGACCAACAATGTTGAGCAACAGAAGACTTCTGTGTTTCCTTTTTTCTAACATATGCCTCATGTTCTTTGACGCGAAATTTTAAGGCTCTCTTAGTTTGGCCAATGTAAATTAAACCACACTGGCAAGGAATCCTATAAATACCCCAGGAATTCATATCCGGAATGGGGTCCTTGAGTATAGAAGTTGGAATTTTATTGATGGGAGAATAAACAACCCGAAAGTTAAATTTCTGCAAAATATGTGCAACTTTATAGCTAATTGATGGAAAGAAGGGAATGACAACAGGATTTTTATAATCTCCTAAAATAAGAGTGTGGCTTTTAGTGTGTTGAGATGAGAATTTTTTAACTGCTTGATTAATAATGTTGGGTGAAAAGCCCCTGTCAATAGCTATTGCTTTTAAATAATTCAGTTCTTCATCAAGGGCTAGTTTGGAGGAGCAAACTTGAAGAGCACGGAAAACATAGGAATAAAATGAAGCTAACTTTTGTTTTGTCGGATGACATGATTTAAAATGTGGTGGAAGGCAAATCGATGAAGGTTTACGGTAAACTGTAGTACTGAAGTTGGATGTGTTACGTGTGACCAGAATGTCGAGAAACGGAAGAGAATTGCAAGTCTCAAGTTCAAAAGTGAACTGAATAGCAGGATCAGCAGAATTCATTGTTGAAAGAACTTTATTTAAATCATCTTTGTTACCTTCAAACAGGGTAAAAGTATCGTCTACGTAGCGGAACCATGATGGGAAGTTTAAAGTTTCAAACAATTTTGATTCATAATAATGCATGTAGATATCAGCCAGGATGGGACTGAGGGGGCTTCCCATGGCTAATCCCTCAGTTTGCTTGTAATATTTATTTTGGAAAACAAAATGTGTTTGTTTCAAACAGAGTTAAGTGAGAGAAATTAGCTCATCAATTTCGATGCAAGAGAAATGAAATTCGCGAAGTCTGGTTTCTAGACATCTTAATGCACCCTCCACTGGGACATTGGTGAATAATGATTTTACATCAAAAGAAACCATGAGTAAATTACTAGGAGAAATGTTTTTAACCTTTTTTACAAACTCTATTGAATTTTTTATGGTGTAAATGTTATTGTCTAATAGAGTGGAAAATCTAGAAACTAGATATTTAGCTAAAGGATACGAGGCAGTACCTAAATTTGATACAATAGGGCGGAAAGGAATACCACTTTTATGAATTTTGGGAAGAGCATATAATCTGGCACAATTCGCAACAGATGGGATAAGCGAATGTTTTAAGTTGCTTGAAATGATTTGCGAAGGTTTGATCGCAGTTTTTATTTTGGATAAGTCCGAAGGTGAAGGATCTTTAAGGATCGGATTATATGGTCCTTCGTTTAAGAGTTTAGTGACACCATCGATGTAAGTGTTCTTATCCATGACGACTATCTGGCCACCTTTGTCGGCCTTTGAAATGATAATATCCGGGTTAGAATGAATTTCGCGCATTGTAGCTCTTTCTCTCGCAGTTAGATTTGGTTTCAAAGGTTTATTATTGAATTTCACATTATGAGCGATAAGATGCCTAATCATTTCTTTCTGTGAATCTGAAACTTTACTGAACTTGAAAGCTTTTTCGATAGGAGCCAAAATCTTTGGAATCGAGGGTTTACAGGTTTGTGAGAAGTTAAAATTATATTTTAGAATTCTCTCTTGTTCTTCTGAAAGACTAACATTAGAATTATTAACTATTGGCTTGATGTTTACAATGGGAAGATTTTTTGAACTACTTGAACTGGAAGACTGTAAAAGAAGTTTTTCGAATTTAACTGCAAGGGTGTTTTTATGACGGTTAACTGCATTCTGCGTTCTAGACCAAGACTTTTGTTCAAGGGCAGTGAATTTTGGATATGATTTAGCGAGTTCCAGATGAAGCTTATAGAGTTCATGTTCAATTTTGGACAATTGTTGACGTGTATCCCTTATCACGGACCGAAGTAAGGCAAGCTTGCAATTTAACAGAATTCTTGAAACGCGACTCGAAGGTTTTTGATTAGATTTGATTTGAATAAAATTGGGGATCAATTTTTTACATTTTCATTTAAGTAAAAATTCAAGATGATTCAGGAATTTTTGCCGTTTCAGGCGTAATTTAGTGAAACGATTAACGGATGAAGGCATAATAAACAATGCAGAAAATCAAACTAAATTAACTGAGCAATAATAAAGTACACACAAAACAGCAGAAAAATCCCTCACTGAAATGAATAGAAAACAAAACGTTTGTAAGCAAAATGCATGAAATCAGAAAAGCAAAGCACAATATCCAAATGTACAAAACATAAACATAACTTGAAAAGTGCAAAAATGTACTCACCGAAACTCCTACAATCACAAAATGGCGGCCACACCACGTGCAAAAAAGAAAGCAAAATGTAAGCCTGTTTGGGGCTTCTATAATTAATACACAATAACACGCCGAATAAATACTAATTCAGAAGTCAAACAACAAAAATCAGCGTTATACACACAAAACTTTCACAGGACTAGTTTCGATGGTTTTACCGAACCATCATCTTCAGCTGCAAATGAACAAGATAGGAAATAATGATTAGATAAGATAGGAAAGCCTGGACAAGAATAAGCAAGTGGCGACATCTGTTGGCGAAACCAGAACTAAAACATAATTTTTCTAAAAGCCGAAGGCAAATTTGGATTGGAATTAGGATCGTTAACTAGAACAGAAAGATTTTTATGAATGTGAAATGCTTCTAGAAAATCCAGTTCTCCAATGGAAGATGTTTTTTGAATAATTTTGGCAGCAGAAAAATTGAAAGTGTGATTTTCGGACCAACAATGTTGAGCAACAGAAGACTTCTGTGTTTCCTTTTTTCTAACATATGCCTCATGTTCTTTGACGCGAAATTTTAAGGCTCTCTTAGTTTGGCCAATGTAAATTAAACCACACTGGCAAGGAATCCTATAAATACCCCAGGAATTCATATCCGGAATGGGGTCCTTGAGTATAGAAGTTGGAATTTTATTGATGGGAGAATAAACAACCCGAAAGTTAAATTTCTGCAAAATATGTGCAACTTTATAGCTAATTGATGGAAAGAAGGGAATGACAACAGGATTTTTATAATCTCTTCTTTCCATCAATTAGCTATAAAGTTGCACATATTTTGCAGAAATTTAACTTTCGGGTTGTTTATTCTCCCATCAATAAAATTCCAACTTCTATACTCAAGGACCCCATTCCGGATATGAATTCCTGGGGTATTTATAGGATTCCTTGCCAGTGTGGTTTAATTTACATTGGCCAAACTAAGAGAGCCTTAAAATTTCGCGTCAAAGAACATGAGGCATATGTTAGAAAGAAGGAAACACAGAAGTCTTCTGTTGCTCAACATTGTTGGTCCGAAAATCACACTTTCAATTTTTCTGCTGCCAAAATTATTCAAAAAACATCTTCCATTGGAGAACTGGATTTTCTAGAGGCATTTCACATTCATAAAAATCTTTCTGTTCTAGTTAACGATCCTAATTCCAATCCAAATTTGCCTTCGGCTTTTAGAGAAATTATGTTTTAGTTGTGGTTTCGCGAACAGATGGCGCCACTTGCTTATTCTTGTCCAGGCTTTCTTATCTTATCTAATCATTATTTCCTATCTTGTTCATTTGCGGTTTTGCAGCTGAAGATGATGGTTCGGTAAAACCATCGAAACTAGTCCTGTGAAAGTTTTGTGTGTATAACGCTGATTTTTGTTGTTTGACTTCTGAATCACTATAATAATATAATGCACATAATTTCACTTTTATCACTCTATTGCTAATATTTTTCAGTTCATAATTGCATAAGCGATGGGACATGATTGACAACTTCTGGCATAAAATTACATGTTTCTTTAACGCAGTTCTCAGTAACAATCAAAACATTTCTGGGGAAGATACACTTTTCAGCAGTTTTGTAGAAGTAAATCAGTGTTGAATATATTGATTGATTTATTGGATTTGAGGAAAGTGCAAAATGTACCCAGACAAAAATTATGTGCATTTTTCTTTCCGTCAAAAATTTAAAACAATAAGTTTTTAGGGCAGTGAAAATGTAAAAATTCTGTGATTTAGGCCGTTTTCATACCACCCTTTTATAATATCTGGAATCAAGAGAAGTATGTTTACAATGGCGTAGGCTATTTGTTGTCATTCAAAGAATTCAAGCTTCTGTTAACGATGACATTCTCACCAAACCTAACATTCTACCTTCGTTGATAACATCAGTTTCATCAACTGACTGCTTTTCTGTGTTTCCATCGTCTTCATCATCGTAGAGATTTTTGAGTCGAGAACTTAGTACGCAGACCATAATGTCTGTAAGACAACCCAAGAAAACAAATGCAGCCGACACTCCATGCAATAGGAAACGGAATTTGTCAGTATCATATATCCAACAGCTTCCCCTCTTGCCACAGCTTTCTTCCCACACTAAGCAACTTGCGTCTGTCAATGAGCCATAAATTAAAGGATATGGAATAAAAGCTGTGAATAAAAGAGATAAAATTAATTTAGATCCATTGACTTTAACATCTTAGCATCAAATTACTGCAAAGTGTTTAACATTGAATGAAAAACATAAAGGAAGGTTTTATTATAGTTTTGGAAAGCTCTTTGATTACATCTCATTGTTAATGTCCCATATGAGTACTGTAAGTCTCGTGCTTTACAGATCTCAATTATACTTTTATTGTTTTTACAATACTGTGAGTGTAGGGGAACATTTTTTATAGAGTAAAGATCTCACTTAATTCAGTTCTTAACAAGTACGTTAAAGTAAGAAGAAAATCTTACTAATTTTTATTTTCGGTTTAGTTTATGGCAAGTACTTTGACTCAAGCAGACTAATTATCTTTCTCTTTTGGAGTTTTATTCGTAGATGACAATTTACTTCTAGCAAAATAACTAATTTGATCCTTACTTGGAAAAAAAAAAACGAAACAATCTCACTTAATTTAGTTATTGTTAATTGACAGTAGATTGGTTTGTTTCCCTTGAAAATTAAATTACTCTATTGTCACTAGCAATGGCTACCTTTTTAGTATTTTAAATTTTAATTTTACTCTTTGGAATTTTTGTAATACTATTTCTACACAGCATATTAAAATATTTTTACTACAATAGAAATTTAAATAACTTTGTAGGGATTCCCTTTTTTTCATAACAAATCTATTTTAAGTTTGATACACTTCCTGAACTCCTCAACTTCCCCTCGCATTTTCTCACCAGGATGTATATTTTAAGTTAAGTGAAGTGAGTATTTTAACGGGTGAATCTCTGAATTTATTCAGATAGTGTTTTCGCTAGCCAGCGCACGTTTCGTTGCTATCGCGCTGTTACGCTAGTACGCCTCTTGGCCACTTCGGATTATCGTCACGGTTGTTAGGTTTTCGTTGGACGTAACTTAAAGTGCTAATCCAGCCCTATTCTATTTTAGATTTGAATTGATTTTTTTATTCTACGTTTAAGTTCCACTGCAACTGGTCGGTGTTACTCTAAAGCATGAAGTTCGTGCCTTTCTGTTTAGATTTGAATTAATAAAGGGTTACTTTTCACTCTTCTTCTATGCTGGTATTTCATTCATGCTGAATTCGCCAGGTTCATTGTAGGATCTAGTTTAGTTTATGCGGAATAGAAGAGACAGATCTTACAACTTTTACTTAAAATACTGACTCAAATTTATACCAATAATTAATCGCAGTAATTAAATTTATATCCCTTGGAGACGACATATATAAAAAGTTTCTAATAACAAATTATATATATATTTAAACACGAAAATTAAAAGCGAATTCGATTGAGAATTACTTTACAGAATTATTTGGTAGAATTATTTGAGAAATATAAGCTGTTAATAAATTATCGAAACACTTTACATTCTTGAGATAAATACCCCGCATTTTCAGAATTTTATCTCCAAAAATTTTAATGACTGATGCGAAAATTAAATGTGTTGCCTGTACTGGTAAGCAAATATAATTAAAAAAGTGTTGAAAGTTACGACGTGCTTTTGTTAGAAATATATCTCATACTGTGCAATGTTTTCTTCGGGGCTGCATTAGATAATTATAAAATAAATATTTGATTTAATTTTTATAACATACAACTAAAAAGTATTAAGGTATTTATAAAAGAAATTAAATTTCTACGTAAAAGAATTTTTAATTTTTTTTCATCGTTAAAAAGTGCAATATTGTCATCAAATATTTTCTTGATGTAATCTAACACCATCTAGATAAACTAAATTAATAATTAAAAATATAAAGTAGTAGACTATATAAAGATAATGCTGAGAATTAATCCTTGATCTTAGGGTTGTACATTGTTTTAGAATTAATGATGATGAAAATGTTTGAAGTGAATATGTATATATATTGGGTTATATAAAAATTCTCTGCGGTTTTTTGCCACTAGATGGTGTTGATACCTGTATATATCGGGTAACACTCACCCGATTGTCTCAAACGAACATGCACTTAAAAGGTGATATTTAGCTCCCATTGTGTGTTTGTGTTTCTAATTCATTGCTCGTGCAAATGTTATACTGATTTGAAAATGAGTGAAATATCTGAAGAAATACTCTATGTGATACTTTTGACTAGAAAAAAGGTATAAATGCTGCAAAAACACGCCGAAAAATTTGTGAAGTGTACGGTGAGAATGCTGTGAGTGAACGAAAGACCCAGGAGTGTTTGCAGGATTCCGTTCTGAAAAGAGATTTCGATGTCAAAGATGCACCTCGCTGTGGTCGGCTAGTCACTAAAAAATTCGATGAAGGTATGCAATTGGTTGAGTAAGACCGACATTCAAGCTGTCAGAAAATAGCGGAGGCACTAAAACATCAACAATATGAGTTTCGAATCATTTGAAAAGAGCAGGCTACAAAAAGAAGCTCGATGTTTCGGTGGCACATGAGGAATTATGAGTTATTATGAGCTGCTGCAACCTGGCGAAACTATCAATCGGCCTGTTCTGCTCACAACTCGACCGACCGTTTGAATGAACAATCCAGAAAGAGCGACCAGAATTGGACAACAGAAAGGGAGTTAGTTATGTTCCATCATGACAATGGGCGGCCACACACATCATCGATTTCTCGGAACAAATTGGCGAAACTTGGTCGGGAAGTTTTGATGCATATCCACTAATAGCTCGGACCTTGCACCGACTGACTACCATTTGTTTCGGTCTCTGCAAAACTCTCTTGATGGTAAGAAAGTGGCCCACCGAAGCGCCGCTGAAAATCACTTGGCCAAGTTTTTCGACGATAGACCACAGAATTTCTACACTGATGGAATTATAAAGCTACTTAAAAAATGGCAAAATGTCGTAGATAATAATGCTTAATATGTACTTGATTAAAACTGATTTTCAATAAAGAAAATTTTTGTTCAAATATGTACCAAAAACCGCGGAGATGTTTTATGTGGCCCAATATATGTGTCTGTGTGCGCGAGCACGTGTAGTTAAGCTTAGAATAAAAAAAATCTGTTCGGTCCCAAATAACTCTGTGTTACTTTTTAGCTTTAAAAATGTCTGATTTTAAAAGTATTAATGATATAAAAGAGATTTTAAACAAGAATTAGTGGCTAGGTATCCTTTAAAACATTGTTATAATAGAAACGGAACTTAGATTCCAAAGTTAACATCATATAAATATGTTCGAGTAGTAGCTGAGACATTTTCTGAAACATTGTCAAATTATTCTTTTTCTCAGCCTCTAATGGTCCAGTAAACACAGTCAAAAACTTAAAAAAGGTAAAAAAATAATACTTTTAGATAATTTCAGTAGTTAATTCATTATTGAGTTTCTAAAATGCAAAATATTTACTTAATTGCTTTGATACAATCCATAATTAATGCGATGAAATGTAACTTTCTAAATAGGTATTTTCTCCAAAACGTTTGAAGTAAGTGTCAGTTTTTTAAGTTTTAGAATTTTAGTTTAACGTATTAAGTCACTAATTTTGATAGGAAATAACATGAAAGAATGGTTGATGATATAGCAGGTTTTAAATTCTTGCTTAATCTTTTGCTTCAATCTCATCAGACTGACGAAAGACATGAAAGAATAACGTATTCTATACTTACCAAGAAGTGAAAAAACTGCAGATAAAGCTCCTAAGGCTAAACTTTTGTCCTCAGGATCAACGCATCTGAAATAAATATTGAGATATATGTTATACATTCTATTAATTGTTATTAATATTGATAACACACTTATTACTTTCTCAAATAACTATTGAATGTTTCTTCTTAATTTCACAAAATCAGTTAGGAATAATTATTTCTCTTTTAAAATTTATGTAGCAACTAGAATTATGATTCCTCAATTTATAAAGGGAATCCAATAAAGTTATTCAATGAAAACTTACTATAAATGAGAAAAAGCAAAAATTTTAATTGAAATATAACATATTAAATATTCATATTTTGTTTTATAAAATTAGAAATAAAATAATCCTCTGAAATAATCGAAGCGAATAATCCTTAGAAATAATTTGAAAATTTTAGAAATATTTTTATGAAAAAATTTTAGTTACCATTACATGGTACATAGTCATTCGTTGGAAATTTTCAGCAAATTTAGGACATTAAACTGCTTCTAAATGGCTAACATTATCACAGCGAAGTTTTTTCGAGATACTTAATTTTTCTTACTTTGTACATTTGCTTTACTATAACTCATCACCGAAGTTTGAAAGAATCATACTTGAAGACCAAGTTATCTCACTACTTCATTTAAAGATTTCCCAAACAATAAATTATGTAAATCAATGTAATCTTTTACATCATTAATAATAATAAATAATATTTTCTATTGCAATACACAGGAACCTATAAAAGGTACTAAATTTTAATGTTTTTCAGGAAGATATTTCATTTAATACAAGAAATGATTACTAGTTAATTAATAATCCACAGGTGAAAATTTATTACTCTTAAGGCCTAACCTAGACTTGCAAATTTTTTAGGTGATCTAATTAATGCCTAATATTTATTGGAAATTCAGAGTACTGCAGAGATATTTGCGTCTGACTCTGTGGAAATTTCAGTACGTTTTCAGAAATAAATAACTTGTCGGATGAAAATTAAATTCATTTTAATTGGGTATTAGGAAACAGGTCTTAGCCATCACAAGTTTCTCCTCTGTAAAAGGAACCATTCACTTGATTTTTTAAATGTGAATGCTGAAATTTACGTAGTATTTTTCTACCCTGATAAAGATCAGTCCTTACGAAATGATTTATTTCTAACTGTTTAAAAAACTTAAATTTGTAAACTCACATTGCTATACAATACTACAAGTATTAAAAAGTAATTAAAACAAAATTCTAAATAGCGAATTTTTTTAAGTAAAAAATATAAGCTATTTACTTCCTTGCACGAAGTAAATGAAATATTTCGGGTGCTATATTCAACGCATCAATTATCGAATGCAATTTAATGATGAACTTTTTAAAAATTATTTGAAATGAGGAACGAAGTCACTTTTTTTTCGCTCATGCACAATATAAAAAGGGAAAGGAAAATGGGTTGCCATAAATTAAGAAGTTCGGCAAGTGTATTCTTGGCGCAAATTGAAAAAAAAATGCGGCAAGATAAATTTTTAAATTTCTCCGTAAATTTGGCACATTTTACGAAATTTAATATCAAGGCATAATTTGATTCGTAGAATCGAAATATGGAAAATCGTTGGCATGTCATTTAAGAAAAAGTCCGTGTGTCAAAATACCTGTGTTAGAATATTTTTTATATTTTATATATAAATCTAATACATATTCTAAGTTGCGATTTCGAGACATGAAAAACGCAATTTAAATTTCGGCAATAGGCCCAGTAGAATAGAACTATTCTTTTTTTGTGAAGTGTGCGTGCTAATGAATGTGCATGTGCTAGACATTTATGTATAGGCTACCTAAATCTCAAACTAAGTATATTTTTAATTCATAAGATAACTTTGAGGAAAAAATAACTGCAGATCACTTTGTATAGGAAGCAACGTGGTATTTTATGTCAATTTTATTTGCATTTGAACAATACTTTGTGATTTCCTGAACACTGCAGTACATATTTATATATTATTTTGAATACCATTTTGTAAGAAAAAACAAATATTTTCCACAGACTATTAAAACTTCGTACATCAGTAAAAAATAAATACGGTACTTATGTACATTCGCAATCATCTTAGTAGAAGTAGTTAAATTTTCAGAAAGTCCCAAACTCTGACAACCATGTTGATAACAATCGCTTCAGTCAAGCAATTTCCCCATTTTTATATGCGTTCGATTTATTATATTCCAAGTTTCTATGGTTTTTATTCACAAATCTTGACACTTTTTTGCCTTAAACTTAATTTTAAAATAGGAGCTTGTGGAATTTGCCAGCAATGGAAGAAACTACGGTAAAATTTCTCCAGTAATACAGAATTTGTCTGAACATTTTCTAAAGGGGACAACGAAAAAATGCGTTTTCTAGATAACCGCTGTTGCTTAAGATTGCAGAAGCCGAGTCTCCGCAATTCTCTGATGTTTTTTTAAGTGAAAACAGATCACTGTGTACTTCGGGAGAAGAATAATGCAAATAAATAAATAAAATTACAGAAGGTTTAATTTTTTAATGCATGACATAATCTTTATTACTAATTCAAATTTGAATCTTAAATTGAGAACGTATGTTTTCTCTTCCTGTCGATTTACCAAACTTACTATAAATATCGATAGTTTAAGAATCTTTCTAAAAAAGAAGGCGAGAAAGCCACCAGCTTGCGCATGCTAAGTAACTTTAACATTTGCATCAGTAAAAAGTCGCCAAGATAGATGCTGTAGTACGTAAGTACTATGAATACATTTATGAAATTATATACGTTTAGAATTTGAGACCAGTTTCAGCAGAAGGATTTGGTTTAGATTTCCGTATAAAATTGTAGAAAAGATAATCCACCAGTGGTGCATGTGGGCTACAAACATAAACGTTTTTGTAACCCACCAGTGGAAAACGAGGCCCCCAAAACAAACCAATCATGATCCACCGGTAGGTCATCTGGCAGTTAAGGGGTTAAATGAGTCTTGTTACGAAACCACAAGCTGATAAGGACAGAGGGCGCTGACTAACAGCGCTCGAGCAATGTAGATGTTTTTGAAATACAAATAAACAGTTGAGAACTAAGTTACGGAAAAAATGGTCCTATGTATAAACAAATGAAGAACTGTAACAAACTTTTGGTCATGTATATGTTTTGTGAATAGACTGCAATAAAGTTTTTTCTAATTATATACGTTATTGGATTTATGAATATATTATATTATATACGTTATACGTTATTGGATATACGCTTCGTTTATATTCGTTTATATACGTTATTGGATACGTTATTGGACGCTTCACATTATTGGATTTGTGAAGATCTACCTGGCAGTCAGACTGAACGTAAATACAAAGTAAATTCGATTTATTAATTTGATATTTTGTATTTTTACGTAACGTATATTGATAATAAATCATAGAAATAATTTCTGAACTGAACAAATGCTGCAAAACTCTATTTTTTTAAAATCATATAGTTTTATAAGTACATACATAAACAAGTAAACTAGCAATGAAACACTATAAATGTTCTGTTTACCTGAGAGTGACAAGAGCATTAGCAACGCTGGCTGTAGAAGCGAGAAGTTTCCCAGCACTTAAAACTACCACAAATGTTATCAACCACTGACACTCGAAATTACAATAATTCTTCGTAGCATCTCCAACAGTTATTTCTCCATCATCATTGTGAACACATTTACAGTCAGTGAAAATCTGGAAAATATGCATAAAATAAAACAGGTTTCAATAAACAAATGAAAGTGTCCATAGATTTCAACCAACAATATTTAATAATATTATGAAACATGATTAAATAACTTTTTTGTGTTATTTATTAAAATAAGGCTTTTTTTTCATTATGAACAGCCTAATACTTTTCGTTAGAATATTCTTGCACATGTTCAGCTTTTATACACATCTAAAATTTAATTTATCATATTTTATATCACATTCCATTAGTTTTTAAATTGACAAATCTATAATTAATAAGTAAAGTGAACATTGTAAATATATTATTTGTCGATTTTTTAATATTTTTACGAATTTTGTACTTATAATTTTAGTAGAATTATAAGTAAAATTGTTGTATTTCTTCCGTAACATGAAAAATCTAAAGAGAAGCTATGCCGAAAAAGTAAGAATCCAGGGGCAAGTGCTTTTAACATTGAGTAAATGGGTGTCTCGGTAATTGGCCAGATACCGCCAAGCTGACAACAGTTTTGGCGACTTATTTTATCGCCAAATTTGGTGACCAGTTGGGGACATTTGAATCCGGTCTCTATATCACTTTACTATGTATTGAAATTGGATTGGATTGGATTATTCAATTATGACAAAGCACACGAGGGCTATCTGCCTAAAGGGAGGGATGCCTTCGTGGAGGACGTTCTAAGGGAAACTGGCTCGTATACACATGGAGAAAAACACGAAAACGCCCATGCAGCCATCCCGTTCGCGGGATTCGAACCTCGGACCAAACTACAAGTGTTCAGCGTCTTTGCCGCTCGGCTGCTGGTTGGCCCTGTATTGAAATTGAATAAATGTAATTGACCATTATGTTAGCTGAAACCGTAATTCCAACCTCGTATTGCTTTCCAGTAATTTCGAGAAGCAGAGAGTACTAGAAATATTTTGGCGACTGGCTGAAAACTATTTAAGGCCGAAGACAGCATCTGCTCTCAGTTGCTTAGTTATTGTTGTGCGAGTCGTTAGATGCGCGTGAGTTGAAATACATCCGAGTTAGCTTTCTCTTTAGATGTGTGTCGTATTTAACATTTTTAGTAATTTGAGGCGTAACTTCTGATTGTACTGTGTGATACTGTGACACCTGTATGAGTATTTCTGCAGAAAATTCCAGAAATTTAAAGTGTTTATTTTGAAAAATAAATTTTTATTAACCTATCATAAGACCTCTGTGCATTCTAGCTATTACGAAGCCATATAATATGTTTCTAGAAATACCTTACATACTCAGGTCTTTCTTTAAACTTTACATCTTTAACACACATTCTTTCTAAATGAAATTACTAGTTTCATAGAACCATATAAATTTATGCAGTTTATGTGCATGAGGTAAGGCTGCTGCTCAAAAGTTGCATCAACTACTCTAAATTACTGAAAGTTACACACTTACTAACAAATTTGTCTCATAATTAGTGTATTAAATTTCACTAACTAAAAAATGTTTTAGAAATTCTTTCAGTTTCCTTTATTCTAATGTTTAAGCACTTCATTTGTCACATAAATTATATATTGCAAGTAAGTGAAAATTTAACGCCCTCATTTGTAGATATTTTGCCTATATTTTATTTTAAAATTGTTTTGACAAATCTATATATATATAAAGAAGAAAGTCTGTGTGTTTGTTTGTACGCTAATAACTCAATCACTACTATAGCTATTCTCACCAAACTTTCTATAATTCTTTTCTGGGTCTCGGAAAAGGCAGATGTCATTTAAAAAAAACTGAAATCAGAGATATTACTTAAAAATAATTAAAACGCTAATTTTCGCCCTCATTTCTCCGAGTGGCAACAGTGCAGATTTCAGCAACAATGCAACAATGGCAACAGTGATATATCAGCAACAATGGCTGCGTGTCATTGTTGCTGATATAATGAGAAAGAATTAGATTATTTTTCAATCTAAATTTTTATATGGGTTCCAGTATTGCTCAAAATAATTCATTTTGCTCAAAATAATGATTTATTTATTTTTATTTTTGCTGACCCAAATAGCAATTACATATGTCATATGGGTATATATACCCTATGATTACATAGACAGTTGTGGTATATGTACTGAATATTACTTTGTTCCTTTGACATTTTTTATGCATTACAATGACGCATCATATTAACTATGACGTGTAATATGCTATTATACGAATTTTCAAATGATGCCATGATTAAAATAATACAATACTCTCAATCTAATTTAACTGGCATCTGGTACTTCCGCTAGTAATACCATAAATAGAAGGCTTCAGCAATAAATAAACGAGGTGAAAACTAAAATATAATCTAAAAACATCTAAAAACATGTCATGCATTTTTTTAGATGCATCTTGCACCCAACATTCAAGAAATTATTATGATGCATAAAATATTGGTAACAATTGAAGTACTGGATTAATTTAGTTCTCGTAACGTTTCATGACCTCATAATATTGAAAATGATCGGCGAATAATTTCAGCGGCAAGAATGCGAAGCCTACATTCAAAGTTCGAGAACTGGTAGGCTTATGACCGCGCACTCTCAGTAGCGGAACTACATTCTGACTAACTTTTGTTTTCGCTACTTCCGCCGATAATATTTGGTAGCAACAATTTGATAAGTGACTCCCTGTTTATAGATTTCAACGCAAAATGCCAAAACGAAATTAATAGTCCTTCAGGGCAAATTGCGCCTTTGAACTAATAAATAAAACTTTAATAATGCATTTTATTTCCTGAACTAATGAAACATATATACTTACCTCTTTTTCGCCGGTTTTGTTATAGGCACTACATCCAGCATAACACGGGGAGAAATATGTTGATTTTCCATCAGGTCCACAAATAGGGGTGTACATTTTAGTTGTGCATAAGCAGTCGGCATTGCATTCATTTTGTAAGTCGAACCTAAACGAAAGCAATAGTTTAGTTCCAGCTTTTAATTCAAACCTCGTGATAAATACGGTTATTGAAATTTCTTCCGATTAGAGTTATTTCTTGGTTATTATATAACAGAGTTCTGTTCGAATCAGAAATAAATTAGTTTCAGTACAACGACACTAGCTGCTGCTTTTGACCGATTCTTTAAAACAATCTCGACGGAAGTAATTTACATATTGACCGGCATGCCTCCCCTTTCGATGTTTTATTCTTTTACTATGATAAATTTAAATTACATACACAAAATGCTGGTTTTATTACTTACGGAGTTTTTACTGCATCTAGTGTATTTTTCTGTCTTTAATATTAACGGTATGCATCCTGCATTAAGAGAGGCAGTGGAATATCAGAGACCAAATGTTTGCGAGAGTTAGGTATATTTACTGAGGATTCGAGTTATGACAATGAAATTGGGGCAGGCATATGTGATTTAATTTTTTGGCACAGAAATAAGACTATGGCAAAATTAGACTTGAACATAACAATTCGAGTTTTCAAGCCAAATTGGATACTATCATATTTGCTCTTAAATGGACTGATGAAAACCTGACTGTAAAAAGATATATATACATCTTTATTATATGCGGCTTAAGTATCAGTTTGTCGCCGATAGTTTATTGGTTGCTTGCGTAACTGTACTAGCCAATGGGATGAAGTTACCACGGCATTCAAATAGTCCATATATGCTGATACCATACATGCAGTTATCATTGTTTTAATTAAATTATCATGATATTTAAGAACATTTAAATACTTTTAATTCATACAATTGTTGCTTATTATGCATTTAACTATATGAATTACCTAGAAACTTGCAAACGTTGATAAATTAAAGGAGAAGAAACCAACTAACGAGTTCTGCGTAGTACATCTCATCAGGTAGGTTTACTCAAACTCCTATGCTAAATATCCTTTCGCGTAAAGAGTTTAAAATTTTGCCCGATTTTATTCCGACATTTATTTTAAACCGAATTTTCAGCTGAACGTAAATTGAGCGTGCAGGGGGAACGTGAACATTTGTTTGCATTTGTAATCATCTGCATTACATAAAAACTACGTCTTAATGTAATTTCTTTTAAGAATGCCTCCTAGAAAATACAGCACTGAAGAGGAGAGAAAAAGAGCGAACAAAAACGGCTTTCTCAACAAAAAGAAACCACTAAGCAGAGAAAGACAAAATGAAACTGATAAACATAGAGAAACCCGAGATCGGTGCGGCCTATATCTAAGTCTTTGACTGGCTTCTCTAAAGGTGAAATACATGTCATTCCAAGAATTGATTTGGCTCCATTGAAAAACAGGGTTGCCGTTTCAATTGAGACGTACACAATTTCCTGTAAAACTTGCCTTTGCTATGACCATCAATAAGACTCAGGGCCAAACGCTTAAGCGTGTTGCCATTTTTTTTTTATCTGAGGCTGCATTTGGATACGGTCAATTCTATGTTACCGTTCAAGAGTTCGTGAAAGAACGGACGTAAAATTAAAAAATAATGGATAGTCCTCTGCAAGGCGAGCTTAAAAATGATGGAAAGATCTACACAAGAAATGTTGCGCACAAAGAGATCTTTGACATGTGAATTAATATTTTATTATTTAAATCGCGTTTATTTATTGAGCTAGCGGTGGCTGTTAAGAAATGTACCGCCAGTGGTTTCCTTCATTGCACTCTACTTTAAGCAATTAAGCAAGTAGAAGGGGGAAACCCCGTGGGGCAGTAAGCAAAGGGGCGTCCTCGCCGCCTGCCCTGTGTAATTCAATTTGAATTCGCAGACACCTTTGCACAAATTATTTTAATTAGAATTTATAATATCTAGAACAGCGCTCATTTCGTATGACTGCCGGGCTTTCTAGCCTATTTGTATGCAGACTCATTGATAACACTAATATTTTGGTCTCAGATATAAAAAATTTTTTACTTGTAAACGTTGAGAAAATACATGAAGTGAAAATAAACTGGGTGAAAGCCCATATTGATGTTGTAGGCAGTGAGAGGGCAGACATACTAGATTTTGAAAAAAAAAAAAAATCAAAATATCTGATATTATTACCTCAAAAGGGATATAAGTCTCGAAATGTGATTTTGCGTGAAATTATTAATAAACGCAATGTTTCATTTTCCATTCGAGTCTGTTGCCATTCGGTAAAATGTAGGTTATTTATCTTTTGAACTGAATCCGTTTGTTGTGAATTAATAAACTAAGCCATACAAAAGCAATAATGCAGTTTTAAAGAATATTTATTTTTTTCATTTTAAATCAAATTGATTTAAATAATAAAAATGCATTTAATTAATGATGTATCTAATTGAAAATATTCAGCATTTTTATAGAATGACATTATATATTTTTATTATTTACTTCATATTTCGTAAAAATTTATTGAGTGTTTGATTAAGAAACTCAGCGATTTAAAAGTGAGCAGTGGCAACACTGTACAGAAGAAAACACTTTTTTTTTATCTTCCGCGCGCTAGACTGTTCATCGGAAATTCTAAAGATATGCTATTTTAAATATTTTGTGATTTGTCTGTTGAATTGAATTTTATTAGCCGTAAGTCCGAAGAACTTAATATTTCATAAATAAAGTAAATACGCGAAACGTTAATAACAAAAAGAGAAAAGAAATTTTGCAAGCCATCTTTCTATGAAAACTGAACATTGATAAGGTTGTAGTGTCCAGCAGGGTTAACTTCTATCTGTATAATGGAGTAGGAGGAAACTACACAGACGAAGGGTTAAAAACTCTTTATTAACTCTTTGAAATTTACACTGCGTCAACTCGACGCTAACAAACTTCGCCTCTACTTAAGTGGTAACTGAAAAGCAGGTAATTGAAAATCAAAAGTTAAAATGTTTAACAAGTGCTAAACTAATCTACAGGGCTCAGCGAGATACCGATCTTCGACGCCCCTCTAAAACTAGTGGCAACAGATAAATGCATTTAAGCCACTTGAATCAGCAATTGTACCTACGGCAGAGACGGCTGTTCGAGCCCAACTCTCTAACTTCCCTTCTAAAACCTTGGTATTTAAACTTTCTTCCTCAAAGTAGAATTTGCATTCACGTCACGTGCGCTACCGAATTTAACTATTCTGGCACTGACAATTAGGGGAATGAAGGCTTATAGCAAAGTCTGAACTAAAATTTAAATTATTAGTTAAAATAAATATAAATCCCTACAAGGTGAATCGAAAAAAGGCTAGAAAAATATAAAAAATATACTGTTATGACAATACTTAACGCTGCATTATGTATTCTAAACATATGCTGCTAGACTAGTGTTAAAAGTTTTGTGATATTATAGTTGAATTGCATAAGTGTGAAGAAACCGATGCTTAATAATAAAGCTAAAATCCCCCCCGAAAAAAAGGGGGGTTAGTAGAAGTGAATGCAACGGCAGACTAGTAGACTGCGAGTTCAACGAGAACGTTAGGTTTCGTTCAGGCAGTGGTATACATTTCAGAGAGGTATAGTCCTAAGGCATAAAATACGAGAGATCCGTTCACACCTGCGAGACAGGTCTAAGTCGTAGCCACTTAGAGAAGCTAAGTTTATGCATGGATGGATGGGTCTACAGATTTCCCTTTCTGTTTTTCCACTAAATGAGTTTCGCGGGCTGTCTCTGATTGGTCGACCCTTGTACCAAGTTGAAAACTTCGACTTGTATGCCAAAAACTCTGAACCAGTTTTTGTAACGTAGCAAATTCTGGATACCTAGAAACGAAGTTCGGCTTAAACCTGTTATGACATTTGTACCACCATCTGAACGCAGCCTTCAAAAACATGAACACATCCTTTTAGGCGGCTGTTAAATTCTGCATACTTTCATATTTTTTTAAAAAATTTACTTTTAATTTTCTCCTACGAAGAGCAGAAGATTTGAATTATAGGTTTTGTTACTTTTGTAGTATATCATTTAAACAGAAAGCAATTAAAACATTTAAATTTATTTTTAAAGCCTGATTTGTGATTTCATGCACCACTAAAATATTTAGGGCGAAAACGCCTCAGTAACATGTAAGATCAAGCTTTTTTGTAAAATTTAAAGCTTGAAAAAAAAAAAAAAAAAAAAAAAAAAAAACCCGCTAATTCTAAAATTATATGTTTTGAACCCGAGAAAATGGCACATTTTCATTCGTATTTAAATTTTACCTTGAAATATTTGCATTTTGCGTCTTAATTTTTATTACAAATTGTTATTTACAGTTATTCAGATGTTAAATTAGCAACGTTGCAAATTTTTGATACTTGGGAATTCATTACGTTTCAAGTGTTTCAAAAGCTTGAATTGCGATAAATACAGAATGCATTTTCCTTCGAACTTTCTTTCCAATGACTTGCAGTTTTGGAATACCTATCTAAGTTCAATAGTGAGCAAACTTTTAGAATTGGGAATCCTCGTCTAGCTAAATTATAAGGCATTTTCCCCCCTTTTAAAGGGCGACTGGGAATTAGGGCACCCAGTCTCCAAACCCTGGTGGTGAAGAAGCATCATCCGCCACCTTTAATTTAAACGCCACTGTAGAGTTACTGTAGACTTTTAATTTAAACGCCACTGTAGACTTTTAATTTAAACGCCACTGTAGAGCCATTAGGCTCTTTTTTTAAAACAGGGGACATGAAAAATAAGCAATGCCTTGGCTAGAACTCTAACCTGGACCTTTCGAATACGCTCCGAGTGTGCCAATCTTTACACCAAGAAGGTAGGCAGAATGGAGAGAGAACTCCGCGCATGCTTGCGCTATCACTGTGTGCGTTTTGGTCAGCTGCATTATTTTGTTTATTTTTTGCGATGATTGGTTTGTAAAAGGGAAAAAGTGTGTTTGCTTTGTGTTTTTCCTTTGTTCGTATACTTATTTCAATCATTAGTTCGATTTTACACGCCAAATTTAAGGATTGGTAATCATCTTAAATCTTCAAGGGAGAGAAGCCTACATGGACGCGATTAGTTGATGTTCGGAGACCGGTGTGATTGTGATTTAAATTTTATTCACTGTGTTTGTGCTCTAAAGTATAATTATTTATATTAATTCTTTATCCGGTTTTGAGTTTAATCCTTATTGCGTATTTTCGCGCTATATCTAATGTATTAGGACTATTTTTATACTGCAGGCACTTAAGCCTAACCAGACGGATTAATGTCTACATTCGAACCAATGAGTGCCTAACTGTAGTAAATCATTTGGTGCAACGATCTCAATTGTCTTTTTTGATGGAAGGTTGAGACTCGATCCGCCATTGGTGCACCATTTTGAGGATTTCTTGCTCGTTGGACAGGTTGTTCAATTTTAGTGCTGGAACTTTGATTTTAATTTTGAAAATTATTTTGAAGTGTTTTTAATAAGATTTTATTATCAAAATATAATTATTATTGGCCTTTTTGTGTATTTTTGTTAAATGTGGTGATGTACACTGGTGTGCAAAAATTAAGGACGAGACGGTTTTTTGAATATAACTTTGTACAAAAGCTATCCAAATCAACACATTTAATACCGTAAGATCCCCAATACGTAAGGACATGAGTAATGTAATCAGAAGGATAAAAAGAAGCTTTATTGAAAAAGTAGCATGGAGCACAATGCGACTGAAGGCCGAAACATCCCTGTGATGGGTGTCCAGCAAGAAACATCCGGTCCTTAATAGGAAGTATGATCTCCCCTGACTGCTAGGCAGGTTTCACAGCGTCTGCCCATGCTGAGAATGAGGGTGTCAATGAGTTGTTGAGGCAATGCTGCCCATTCGTCTTGCAGCGCCAATCGAAGCTCCGGAATCGTTACTGGTGGTAAGGTACGAGCTGCCAAGCGTCTGCCTAGAAAATCCCATACATGCTCGATGGGATTGAGATCCGGAGATCGTGCCGGCCAATCCATACGTTCAATATCCTCACTCTCTAAGAGCTGTTCGGCAGCTACTGTGCGATGACATGGTGCATTGTCGTCCATGAAAAGGAATTGCGGACCCATAGCGCCTCTAAAAAGACGCACATATGGAAGAAGAATCTCGTTACAATAACGGGTCCCGTTGACTGAACCTGCGTCGAAGATGTGAAGGTCTGTACGACTACCAAGCATGATGCCTCCCCAAACGAGAACACCGCGACCTCCATACTTGTCCCTTTCAATGATGTTCGAGGGAATCGCTACTCAGACTGAATCTGCTCTCATCTGCAAAGAGTACTCGTCCCCATTCATTGTCTCTCCAATTCCGGTGTTCCCGGCACCACAGAGAACGCCTTCTCCGATGGGCAGGCGTTAGAGGTACACACCGTACAGGGCGTCGTGCAAACAGACAAACAGTCGTGCAAACAAACGCGATATCGGTCGTCCAGTCGCCTGTGTCGTGTGTCTAGCGATTTCTCCCGCTGTCTGCCGCCTGTTTCTTCTGGCCTGTAAGGCAATATACCGGTCATGTGCGGGTGTGGTTCCTCGTGGACGACCACTACTAAACCCCCGGATAGCTGTTCCTGTAGTTTGAAATTGTCTCCAAAGTCGTGAAACGATGCTGTGAGCAATTCCGAACTCTGCAGCCACACTTGTCACACTGCGGCCTTCCTCCAACTTCCCAATGATTCGACCTCGGGTAAAAGCATCCAGATGTCGTCTAACAGATTGATTATTCGCCATTTCTCGCTGAGGCAGCAACTCGGTGTGATTTTAACTGCTATACGGCGTGCAATCTCTTTGCCAGAAATACTGATCTTACACCGACAACATGCTTTATACTACTCAGACACTCCGCCATTACGTCTACCTGCATATCTGCGCATGTGCTACCGTACATCACCTTACTTAATCTCCTGATTGGTCTTTCTGTCCCGCTCTGCTTCTTCGTTCAGCTGATATGCTAATTTTTCGACTTCGTCCTTAATTTTTTGCACACCAGTGTATTGTGTGTTTTTATGAAAAGAGGCTGCTATAAAAGATATTTTGAATTAATATGATTTTAAATGTAATATATGGTATTGTATATAGTGAATTTCAATTGTAAATATGAACTTTTAGATTTTTAATTAGTACATTGAAATTTTGAGAGTGATCTTGAGTACATTCATATATATATATACGTAAGTAGTAGTACTTTTGATTATATGGGTATATTGGAGAGATGTCTACATTTGAGAGCACACTCACTGGTGAAGATAATGGTTTTGATTTAGCTATGAATGATGCCAATGATATTGTTACTTCCTGATTACAGCTAGAGAATTACAGCATTGATTACACATTGATTACAGCTAGAGAATCACTTAGGATTGTGGAAAAGATTAAAAGCCAAATGAAAATAGCCAGTACATTGCCGGATAAGTTAATTGAGGGATTAGATAAAATTCATCAGCTTGCTTTAAAACAGAGTGTCCTTATGGTAGAAGCTGATATTATACGCGGGAATAAAGATGATATCAAGGGCATTAAAGACGAAATTTCTGATCTTAATGTATTGCTTAAGTGAAAATAAGATGTCCAATTCGAAAAGAATGGCTTCTTCGGTTCTTGAAAAAAGTCATGATGAGATAGCGATACAGCCTACCTCTGATGGCGGTGATGTATTCGAAGAACTTAGTAACATGATCAAGCCAGGTGATATCAAGGTTAAGATTAAAAGGTCCATTAGAAGAGAAAATGGAGACTTTTTGTTGAAACTAGGTAGTAAAGATGAAGTAGTTAGGTACTTAAGAAAAAAAAAATTTGAGGAAGTATATTAAACCAAGGAGGCGTAGATTTATTAAACCGAAAATTATTGTTTATGGTGTAGGGAAAACCTTTAAGAATGAAGAGCTTGTAGATGTCTTGAAACGTAACTATGTGTCTAATGCCGAATATGCTAGACATTTGTTTGATATTCTTACGAAAGGACTGGGTAGGACACTCCATCGATTGATTCTGTTTGTCAAAGGGAAATACTGGAAGAGCAACGTCTGGCAATTGGATGGCGTGCTTTCTCTGCGACATTATTTTTGAGACCAAGACACTGTACACAATGTTGGCATACGGTCGCTCTAAGAGATTTTGTACAGATCAAGTCCATTGTGCTAAATGTGCTGGAAATCATTTTGCGACTGTTTGCAAAAATAAAGATAAAGGCAGGAAATGTTTTAACTGTGTGGTTTCTAATCACAAGTATGGTATAGAGATGAAACATAATCACAGTGTATTTGATAAGAATTGCCGCTCTTTAAAGAGAGAAACTGAATTTATTAGAGGCCACATGGAGTTTGATTTTAAAGAATGACCAGTGTGATTTAATGTTTTTGAATTTTAGCATGTATGTACTCATTGGTTCTAGTATATTATATAATTAGATATATAATAGCAGCTGTGTTTTCATTTATGTGTATAGTTCTTTTATTTTCACATAATTTTATTATATAAATTTATTTGTATGATAATTTTAAGTATCAACCTAAACCATTGCGCTTTTGCTGCTGCCCAGCTCTCGTTTCTCCAAAATGGTAATGGCGTTAGTCCTGATCTGATCGTACTGCAGGAGCCCTATTGGGTTAATAGAAAATTGGCATTTATTGGAAATGGTTGGAGAGTTGCAGCTGAAGTTGGAGAACGAACTTCAATTGTTGTTTTAAAAGAGGAAATTGATTTTATAGTGGATTATGAAATGGATGAAATAATAACTATTACTGTATTAATAGGAGACCAGGAATTGAGTATCATATCGGCATACGTTTCTCCTGCAGAGGACGTTGCTGTGAGTCCTCATAAATTGGAACAGGTTTTAATTATATATAAAAGGTTTTTATTTATGGAGGATTTTAATTCAAAACATTTTAGTTGGGGGGGGGGGGGTCAAACTGATTGATGCAAGAGGAACGTTGGTATTGTATCTAAATTAATTTTGTTTAATGACTTTAATTCTATTGAAACCTTTAATTCTACTGTCGGACAAGACTGGACTGATTTACTTAAATTTAGTGCTCCCAGTCATCATGTATGGAATTGGAGCTTGGGGATCCAGGGCTGGGGAACTGGTTAGATTACAGATAAAGTTACACGGTATTCAGAGAGCTTGGGGTTTAACCTGATGTTTTAGAACGGTGCCTACAGAGGCCGTCTCTGAGTTGGCTGGGCTGCCGCCTCTCTCAATTTTATACGAATTTTATTATGAGAAATTTTTATTTAGAACTGGACAAATCGAATTGAAAATGTATGAAGATTATTTGCTTACAAAGAAATCTCTATCGATCCTTCTAATCGATTTGGTTTTGTTTTTGATAACGGTAATCCAACTGTTGATGTATTTGAGATTTATACAGATAGTTATGGGATCAGGGGAGAGCATAGGCGTCCCTTTGTTGTTTTTTACTATGGAATTGAGGTGGATTGCAGAATGTTTAAGTTTAATACATATAATTCAGTTTTCCAAGCAAAGGTGAAGCGTTCAAACAAGTCTTATTATGGTTTAAAAATACCTTGTTAATACCCACATCTGTAAATATTCACACTGACTGCCTGTCACTTCTCCATGCGCTCTCCCGCCCAGACAATTTCAATCCATTAATTGTCGAAATTAAGAGTCATTTAGAAACTTTGAGTTCATATTTAAATATTAAGCTACATTGTGTTAAAGCCCATGTAGGCTTTATTGGTGATGAGAGAGCAGACAGCCTGGCCAATCAGGCGGTCTCAAACGTCAGTGCAATGGATATTGAAGTAACAGGCTCGAAGAAAATTGCTATTCGAAGAATGAAAGAATTTTACGTTAACAAATGGAAAATACAGTAATATTCTTCACCTAAAAACAAAGGATTTATGAAACTAATTAAAATCACGAATAAAATGAAATGTATTAACAATATTGACGTTAATCAGGTTTTAACTGGACATGATAGGTTTCCGTTCTATTTCAACCGATTTAATTTGAAAGAAAATAAACTATGTAATAGTTGTCAGGTTGATGATGATACTAGGCATTTTGTGGTTGATTGTAATTTAAAAGCCCCTATTAAACATATTTTTAACTTTACTGCTTTTAATGCAAGTGCCATTAATCTTAATGTTTTTAAATCATATACTATTACTCTAATGTTTATCAATGAAAATAGGGCACTTAAGGGAATCTTCTGTTAAAATTGAATTCTGTATTTATATGGGTTTTAGATATCTTGGTAGATGTTGTGAATTTGTGTTCGTGGTTTGTTTTTTTGTTCGTTTGTAATTTTGTGTTAGATGTGCTTACTTATTTTTAATTTAGTATTTTTGTTTGTTGTTTGGGGGTGGCTGGGTTGCTAGCTGCCCTTGTTTGTGGAGAGACGGGGCCCCTTCTTTTCAGCTATGTAGAAACTCGTGTCCAGGTGGGCTTAATGGAGCCTCCAATTCTTACAATTCGTACCTTATATACTTCCCCTTTTAAAGGGCGACTGGGCATTAGGGGACCCAATCGCCAAATCCTGGTGGTAAAAAATCATCATCCACAACCGTTTAGTTCAGATGCCATTGTAGAGTTATTAGGTTTCTTTTTTGAAGCAGGACACGTAAAAAATGAGCAATGCCTTCGCCAGGACTTGAACCTGGATATCTAGAATATGCCACTGTTGAGTCTTTAGTTTTCGTTTTTGGAGCAGGAGATATGAAAAATGAGCAGTGTCTTCGATGAGGCTCGAACCTGGATCTCTCGAATACGCGCCGAGTGTACTAACCGTTACACCATGAAGGCATGCAGAAAGGAGGGAGAAAATACCTTATAAAATTTTAAAAAGGAAGCGTAAGATCATTGCTGATTCCATGCGTGATTTGACCACACCTGCTGAAGAATGAATAGTGGTAATTGATTCATAATTAAATTTCATGTTTCTCTATCAATATTCCTCATTATTTCAGCAGCAATGATTTAAGTAATACATTTTACTTACTGAAGAGTTCCGACAGAACTTGTTCCAGTCATCTGATAAAGCGGACAAGTAATGCACATACAAGCGATCAGAGCAAAAGCACTGAAAGATTCAGCTATGACAATTCCGCCTGTCATTACTCTGGGCCTGGGCTTGAATTTTCGTATTGCTATCCCACCAAGTAGAATCCCCGCTTGCATTCCAACAAGGCCGGCAGGACCTATTGTAATATGCCGTGTTAAAGCTTGAACTTAAAATTAGGCAGTTGTAATCATAACATTTTGCTTCGTTAAATATACATTATTTATATTGAAAGATAGTGTGTATTATATTTAATTATGTGTTTAACTTTTCATGTTGATTTAAATCAGAGTGTTTGTTTTGCATCGTATATGGATTACAGGTGACAGGTGAATGCAGGGCCCGGACGGCTTAATATGACAAATCGGGTGTCGTCCGGTACCCGCACCTATTTAGAACAACACAACCCTGGCGACTTCCTGAAAGGGCTGCATCGGAAATATATTAATGGAGAATATGTGGTATTGACGTGGCCAAACAAGGGCGTGTGCATATTTATGCTTCAGTATACAATTAATAAAAAGTTTCATACATATGTACATTGGTGGTATAGGTACATTGGATACATATGTATATTGGTCTAAGGGGTTAATGAGATAGGCAAACAATAAACACTTATACATTAAAAGAAATGAAACACTGACGCAACTGGCGCAATAATGCAGAAGATGACAATTAATGAATACACGTAATCGTGTGTCATCCTATATGACTATACGTAAACTACTAGAAATGATATGCATAAACACATACAAATGATGGCGATAAATGAAAACACATAATCATACATTATTCTACTGGACTATACACACATCAATAAAAATGATACATACACACCTATACGTTGACAGAAATGATACACTGAGAATGAAAATTGTGTATCAGTGTGAACGATGACAATTAAAGGTTACACATATTCGTGTATTACCTTACTTGGCTATACATATATATTAGTACAAATGATACACTTAAGGACTTATACATTAATGGAAATGAAATACTGAAAATAACACTTATACATTATATGATAGATGAAGAATAATGGTAACACGTAATCGTGTATCATCCTAAGTGGCTATACATACAGTAATAGAAATGATACACTTATACATTAATATACATTTACATAAAGGATAGAGTTGTGGTTAAGCCGAATCACACAAGTCCTGGCCTAATGCTTGCAGTCTGTCCATAATACTTTTGAGTTTTTTAAGTACCGCTGGTTGGCGAATGAAGAATCTTTTATAGGCTGGATCTGTGTTGTAAAACGGCATGTGCCACTCTCGTGTTAGTGGGCAGAAGGTGACATAATGGTCCGGGCTACCTGGCTGGCCACACACACAAATGTTGGTACAACAGAAATGTCTATTAGACCATTTCATCTTATATTTCAGCTAAAGAAAAAGATCTGATGTGGATACTACATGACTTCCTTGTACGGCCTACTAAATTATATGCAATTTTGCTGCATTTCATTTACACTTATTTCCTCGAATTTAATCAGAGATATATTTCTCGTTCAATTAATTTAATTCTCACTTCGTGGAAGCGAAAAATACATAAAAACTCAAAATATCTTCATTAAAAATTGAAAAATATAAAACACCAAATACACTAAAAACAGCTAATTTTTTAAAATTAAAATTGGAGTTTCTATGCAAAATCAAGACATTCGACCAGCGTGCAAGAAGGCAGATTTTTCAGTGCACAAAATGGAATGTTTACTTTTTGTCCCACTCGGCAAAAGGAGGCAGAAGGTGCAGAAACTGACTTAATTCACCGAGTTTTTACCGAGTGGTTTTATTTACATTCTAATTGGTGTTGTCTATTTATTAGCTACACATCGTTGAACGTTTAAAAGTCGTTCGTTTTAATTTTAATACTTAACATAATTCATTTTCTACTTAGTACAAAAGTCACAATGACCGCAGATAATCGTGTCAAATTTAGTAATATCTAGGTACATGAAAATATGTAAATGATAACTATAAGACAAATATTTACATAGTAAAACTTGGGAGACCAAGGAAAGTTTCAGTGGTATTTTATGAAAATTATGAGTAAAAGCATTTTCATTAACACTTGAAACACTTTTATCTCTAGCGTGCGAGACGTTTTATCGGAAATTCTAGTTATACTGTTTTTAAATATTTTGTGATTTTGCTGTTCGAATCGAATTTTATGTGGCGTAAACGCCAAAAACGTGATACTTAATAAACAAAGTAAACACACAAAACGTTAATCATAAAAAGATAAAAAAAAAAATTGCAAAGCCGTTTTAATGAGAAGACTGAACATTGATGTCATAAATTGAGAAAAAAACTGGGAAAAAAAAAAAAAAAAAGGGGGGGGGGAAGAAAAATGTGTGCCAACACTCAACGCTGCATTCGGAATTCTAAAGGCACATTGGCATGCTGCTTTTAAAAATTTTAAAAAATTTTTGTTATTGTATATAGCGTAAGTGCGAAGGAAATACTGCTTAAAAATAAAGCTAAAAAGACAAAAAAAAAAAAAAAAAAAGGGTTAGTAGGAGTGAGTGTAACACTATCCATGCGGACTGCGAGCTCAGCGAGAGCATGAAAAACCTTAACAAACCCTTTTGGAATTGTTTTTTATTTTTTAGAATTTCTAGCCATATGTACAATTTTGTGAAACTGATTGTTTAATTCCATATAAATTAGACTATAAATATATTAAACTAAATGCTTGAAAACTTTCGCAGTTAACTTTCCGGATACAATTCCGGAAACTAGAGGCATCACTTTTCTTAGCAGGACTTTTAAAAACAAAACGTAAATAAAGACATGAGTTGCATAATCCTGAGATGTTAAAATGTAATTAGATATGCAATTGTTTATTAATAAAAGTTCTAAAATTTAAAATTCATAGGAATGTGAAAGTGTTTCGTTAAGATTCCTCCAAAGAATTCAACTACTCAATTCATAAGTTCGATGCTTTGATGGTTTATTTTATACTAAGAAAAATGCACAGTATTGTGGTTGCAAGTAGCTTGATATAAAACCATTAGGAATCTAAAAAAACTGCCATTCAGTTTTCTTACGATAAGAATTTAAATGCGTAATTTTTTAGCTATATAAGATTTTAAAATAATAGATACTTGTACTTTTGAGACTAGAGAACGTTTAAGCATCACAAATCAATTTAATCTACACCTGACACAACACATAAAATTTTTATTTACGACTAAACTTCAGAAAATTTATTCCGAAATTATTACCTGAGTAAAGACTGGCTTTAGAAGCTGATTCTCTAAACTGCATCTCCATGTATTTTGGCAGTAAGACGTAATAGCCAACCAAGCCGTTCATACGGAAGATTCCTCCAAGGTAATGGCAAATCAGAATCGGATTCTTGGCTATTCGTTTCATTGCTTTGCCCATATCTAAAGAATACATATAAATAAATTTCAAGATGAAGATATTTCGTAATATGGCAAAAAATGATAATAAAAGTTTCATATTTATCTAAAATGCTATTTGAACTCATACATAAAAAGAAAAAGAGAATTTCATTTCCAACAATAATTATCTCAAGTACAATGATTATAATACTCTAACATTTACATATACATGGGTGATGTTACTACAGTCAACAACTTCAATCAAACAGAATACGATCGCATTTATTCTTCATGAATTAAAATTTCCTACACTATAAGAGATTTTAATTTCCTTAATATAAAACTCATCCACTTGGCACCCCAATATTTCCGAAAAAGTAATACTTAATACCATACATACTCAACTCATTAGAATCAAACATATTTCCAACAATGTCGAATACTTACTAGAAGAAATCATTAATTTAGTCAATATTCTCTTAGAGAATAAAACACCTCTATTCAAAATTTCTATATCTTTTAAAGAAAGTTGGTATTAACTACCTTTTCTTTTTAATTTCTCATCTAAAGTGATATGATAATTATTACTTAAATCTTAATCGGAGGTAATTAATCTTAATTGGATGACTACGATAAGAAATTTAATGTACATATGTACAAAGAACCTTTATCTTTTCCCTTTTAATTATTATTTATACTATCTTTATATACTTTCTTTCTACTATTTTCTAAATTTAACTACTAGCAAATCTTGTTTTTACCAAAACAAATGGCGCTTTTAGTTTCAAAGACGTATTGTACCCTTTCAAAGACGTATTCAAGTGTTAATGTTCTGATTACGTGAAGACTTTTACCTTTTATAACATAATTTTTTTTTTCCTTTTTCTCAACTTTGAGCCAGTTCTGTTTTCCCATTTTAAGATTTTACCGAGGGCAGCATCTTATAGAAGTTCCTTACGACGCCATTTTAAGTTGACGATTACCCCCTTACTCGTCGGTAATAATTTTTTCAGACCGCTTCCAACTTTTGGCACCCCTCGTACACAAGGTATAACATGATAGGGCATTTTGAACACATGTTAAAATACTTAGTTCTGCTATTGGACACTTTGGACCTTATCGCATAATTTTTCCAAGAACTGCAAAATTTCGGCTTCTCTAGAGTAGTTTGAGTTCTACTTTCTTTCGCAAAGAATACAGTTTGGTGATCTTCAGAATTCAGTGTTTTGGCAGAATGCCAAACAGGGTTGCGTATGAGATGGTCGAACTATACCTCTTCAGATACTAAAAATGTTTTATTATCTTGGAAATTACGGTATATAAAGATTGTAAAGAATAAGGGTTATCAAATGGAACATTTTAAACACAAGAAGCTCAGATAAAATATTTTTGTAAATATAAGAAATTCGTTTACAAAGTGTGCGAATAACCTTAGTAGTAGCAGAATCATTTTTAAAGTAGTTTTAAAAGATGTTATGGTTGTCATTTTTATCCACCATATAACCTCGAACGGCTTTCTAATAAAAATGTGAATTCTTCATCTACTCACAGTTAAAAATAATTCTGTATTATACATTTTTTTAACTTAATTTCCTTAAAACGTGTTTTCCTTCCGCATTCAATTGTTGGATTTGGTGATATTCTAATCGAAGCAAAGTAAACGGGAAATGTAAATCATATATTACCTTTGAGTTGCTCAGTTCGTGACATAGGCGCCTCTTCGCTTTTCGTTTGCAGGTTCGAGGGTATTTGTTTGCCCGGGAATCGTCGCGGAAACAGTGTCATAGGCAGTGACAATATCAATATTGCTATTCCAAGGATGATGAATCCCAACCACCAGGCTCCAATCCAACGAGGATCTTTTGTTCCAAAACCAGGATCATCTGAAAATGAAATCCTACTTTTGTTAGTCTTTTACAGTACTTTAACAAGTACAAACTCAAGCTCGAAAGAATGTTTCATTTTAAAGCAGCATTTATAAATAAATCTGAAGTTTACTTTTGTACAAAAAAAAAAAAAAAAAAAAAAAAAAAAAAAAAAAGCGTTATGTTCAATAAATAGATAAAACACTTGTGACCAGTCTAGTGATTTATATTAGAAAAGTGTGAAGTTTATTCCACATCAAGTTTTAAGAATTCATAAAGTCAAAAACATTTTTGCTTTACATTTATGTGTTTTACATAATTAAGAATATAAACAGGGAGGAAACCTTCAGCTAACATCGCAGCGTCAGCTTTCAACTCTTCAATATTAATAAAACTAACTGAAAGTATATATATATATATATATATATTCCCTGTTTAATTATGCAATAGTTAAATCTGAAAGATATCTATATTAACTTCTACTAAACTGATTAAAAGATCCAACATAAACTAATCTATTAAAAGAAATGAAATCTGAAAAATTTCAGATTTTAACGATCGCCCAAAAGGATTTGTTAAGGTTATGTTCTCGTTGAGCTTGCAGTCTACAATTCTCCTGTTACACTCATTCCCACTAATCCATTTTCCCCCTTTTTTTAGCTTATTTATTAAGCGTAATTTTCTTCGCACTTAAGCCACATATACAATCCAACAGGAAAACTGCAAAACTTAAACAAAAGAGCCGCATAGCAGTATATGTTTAGAATTCCCGATGCAGCGTTAAGTGTTGGCATACATTTTTCTATTTTTTTAATCATTTCTCAGGTCAGCACATCAGTGTTCAGTTTTCTTACTAAGATGACTTCACAAAATATCTTTCTTTTGTCGTTTTATTAATGAAGTTTTGAGTGTTTACTTTATTTACTGAATATCACACTCTTAGCGCTACATCACATAGAATCCCATTCAACAGCAAAATCACAAAGTATTTAAAAACATCATATCTTTAAAATTTCAGACAGACAGTCTTCCGCGCTGGAGATGAAAATTATCTGTTCCTTAGTGTTACCACAGCTCTCTTTAAAATCGTTGAGTTTTTAAAACAAAAATTCGATAAAGTTTTACAAAATATGTAATAGGTAAGAAAACAAATCATATTTTCAAATTTCCGGCATCCAGGTGCCCTTGTTCGGGTGGAGGACTACATTATTCAAAATTTAATAGCTCTAGGTACCGTTACTTTTTCACAATACCTAATAAAATTTCAAATTTCTACATCTAATTAGTTTTGAGCTATGCCTGATAAATGCATATATACAGACATACCTACGTATAGACGTCACGCAAAAATCCATTTGGACACATTTTAAACCCATTTTACATACAAAATGTCATACAAAAACGTCATTAAAACTGATTCGGGAAGGGTCAAAATGAATATTTCTGTTGAAATTTGATAAACGAAACTTTCCACGATTCTGATATTATCTTTAATTTTAGAAGGAAGTAAAAAATCAGTTTGGTATCCGTGAGCATAAAAAGAAGTCAAAATCAATCTTAGTACTTCTTAACTAATCAGCTTGTTTAGTTTGGGGAACACTGTCCATGTTCCGTAAATGAAATTATACATTTTTTAATCAATCGATGGAAACACATAATGTTTTCTTTTGTTATGTTTGCAAACTTGTCTTTTTAAAAGACAACTAGTGTTTTAGACTCAAAGCAGTACTCCCTTTACAGATAATTTTCGACAAATAAAAGACTTAGCTTAATCTAACATGTGAATATCCAGTAAATACATAAATCAGAAAATTAAAGATAAATAAGACAGAAAATCTCTACCTGGGAACCAGAACTTAAAGATCTGGGAAAGAATGCTTAAACACCACAGCTCAGTTTTTCAGGCTGAACTGATTGCATTAAAAGCTGCACTTGTCTACGCACTGTAAAATAACTATTCGAGTATATATTCAGACTCAGCCTCTAGCCTTCAGGCAATCCAAGGCATATGTAGTAAAAATCCGCTCGTCAGGGCCATACAAAAACTCTTACTAAGAACACAAAAATACTATAGGCCTGAACTCCAGTGGATACCTGCCCACACCGGAATACTTGGTAATGAAATTGCAGATGCAATAACCAAAAGAGCACCAACTGACCCTCACGTTCGCACACTTGACGTGCCTCTCCCGAGCTCGTTCTTAGAAGCTGAGCTCGAGAGAGAATTACTCAAACGTTGGCAACATCTGTGGCAGACAGAGACCACCGGCAGAAGAGTTCACAGATTTTTTCCAAAAGTCTGCCGGGTTCTAAAAGTGGCTCGTTTCACTTCACTCTTTCTAACAAGGCATGGTTCCTTCATGACGTACCTGCACCGCTTCAGACGACGCGAAAACGATCATTGCTTATGCGGGATGGCAGGAGGATCCGGGCCACTATCTGTTCGCTTGCAGAGAGACTTTCTTTTTCTTTTCACCATCGACGAAACGGCTGGCCCACTGGGTTAGGTGTATTTCAGCATGTTGGATCCCGTCGATGGAATTAAAAGAGCTTGCAGAGAGACTGCCAAACATCATCTTAGGCAACCAGTAGCAAACCACATCCATGCATGGGCCGAAGCTACTTCGAAAAATCGCAGTGCATTGAAACGCATATGCGATTGCATAAACATTGCACGCAAAATCTCAGACTGGCTGGAGTAATTCTCAGCGGCCATCCTCGTCACCAGCACAAAACCCGTATGCTCTGTATCTGTAATGAATTAATTTTATCTTAAGTTAGCTTTTTCGGCTTTTTTTATTCCCTGTATATACTTATCTATTTGAACTGTAAACCCTGACTTATGAACCTTTATTATTTTTTTTGGCTTATTTTATGTTTTCACTGTTTTGACTTTTTTATTTTATGTATTATTTCGCTTTTTATTATTTTATTTATTATTTTTAGTATTGCTATTTAGTATTTAGCCCTATTTCAGATATTCGTTTTACTGTTTTATCAGTGAGTCTGTTAATTGCTCATATATTGCACAGTAGTCATTTATTATTCACGTTGTGGATGCTTTTTGTAACCACCTATCCATAACTCTGTAAATATGTAACTGAAATTGTTCTTCTCACCCGCAATGTATTCTTCTTCCATTATTGCACTATCGCCTCGTCCAGCATTTCTTTACCCTGCCCTCTACCAAACTCTACCAAAGTGTGTTATGTTGATTAAGTTATTTCCGTCAGCGGGCTATCTGGCCGATATGCTAACTGCTGGATATATACACTTCTGGGCATATGTGTAAAGCTGATTCACCTAAGTTTCGAATCGTGGTCGATTAAGTAATTCGTTCATGCATTTTCTTTTGAGTGGCATAAACAGGAAATAAATTTTTCTTAGGAAATTCTTCAGAAAAGTATCTGAATTATAGAAAGAAACTCCCCATGGCGTTTCAGATTTACATTTTTAAAATCGGTCTTTGCAGTTTAATCAGTTTTTGCAGTTTGTTTCAATTAACCAATTTAATATGAAGTTCATTAAACTAGGAATATATTATATACTTACAAAATGGGTCTTCGTAGAAATTCAAACATAAGGAACACAGCAAGAAACCACATGTTGGTCCTAGAAGGCGAAGAGAAAACAGAGTACCTAAAATGATTAAAAAAAAAAGGTCTGTTGTGGACATCATATGACTTCCTATTACGAACTACTAAATTATACACATTTTTTGCTGCATTTCATTTAAACTTATTTGCTCGAATTTCATTAGAGATATCTTTGCGGCAAGGGTGCATGAAAACTGAAAATATGTTCATTAAAAACGGCATAATACTGAAAAACATAAAACACCAAATACATTTAAAAATAGTTAAAGATAATTCTTACAGTTACAAATAGCGTTTCTATCCAAAACCAAGTAATTCAGCCAACGGACAGGAAGACAGATTTTTCAGTGGACAAAACTGAAAGTTTACATTTTGGCGAAAAGCCATAGAAGCTGGTGCACAAACTGACTTAATTCACTCTTCTACTAAAAGTTTCAAATGTAAACAAATCGCTGCTTCGTTAGGATTAATATCACTTAAACAACATTAAAATTGTTGGTAATTCTAGTACTATTGCATGCAGACGAAGTAAAGGCATAAAAACGTTAACCGAAACATAAGAACAGTATAATTCAATCAATTTGAAAGGAAAAAAATGCACAATTTACTAATATGTAAGAATAAAAAACTGAGCTCATCGAGCCGGGTCACAGAGTGGGTACATACATACATAGATTTATATAGGTTTTGTGTAGCCGATTGGAACCAAAAAGGGGTGTGCTCAACTACATGTTATATTAGTCGCATATAAAAAATTTTCGATGTTCTGAGGATACTCGTTTTTTAGTTATGCGAGATATATACATACGTATGTACAGACGCGACGAAAAAAAATCTCTTCTGAATCCGCTTTGTGAAAAAGAGTCCTTTATTCTATCCTTACTTACTTACATGCCAAGGAAGCACATTGTTCAAATGGATTCGACAGTGTTCAGAACGGATTATTTTTGTTGTAATATCATACCCGAAATTCTTTGCGATTATATTCTTTCTTTTACTTCGTACAACAAAGAAAAATGTAGCTGGGTATACGTTGTCATTGCTCTTAAGTAATAACTATACAGTTTGTGAAATACCACATGAGAGTTAAAAATTTTATCATGCTTACATGTTATGTTGAAATTTATTGTATGATTCCAAGCTTAATCTCAAGAAAGATTCTGTCTGTGTGTGTGACTTTGGTTCGCGCTGCGCGTAAGCTAATAGACCCACGGCTACGAAATTTGGTACATAAGTGCACCTAGACAAGAGCCAGCACACCTCGAAGCGATGTTTTCGAAATTCGAATTCGAATTTTTTTTATTTTATGCTTTGTGACGAAATCGCGTCATTTTGAGACATAATGGGCTATAGGAAAGCGAGGTTTTACTCTACACACTCCATTTTCACATCGTCATGAAACGTAGGCACTTAGCTATCTTACGAACTTAAAATAAACTTCGTGTTTCAATAAATCGATTTAATACGAATTTATTTAACAAAGGGAGTTTAACACCTTTTCAAGGGGATTTTTTCTAAAAACGTTTATTTTTAAAAATGCACAGTTTATTTTTCTTTGATTTTTGGACGCGTTAAACTTTTATCCTTGCGACTGCTTTTACAAAAAGAATTTTGGAAAAATGATAATATTTTGTATTTTTAAAAAAAATGTTTTAAATGCAGCTTCCGAGTACACTTCTCACATCTCACATGTTTAAAAATATGATTTTTGCAACAATTTTCCCGTCTTATTGTTGTTGATCGATTTTTGATGAAATCGCATTATTTTGAATAGTTTCATTCTTTTAGAAATATGGGTTCGGCAACAATGTTTCATCGTATTTCTTATGTCACTGTTTTTAAGAGATTGGCATATTTAATTGTCATTTATATGTATATATAATACATTTTTATTGATTTTTTTTGATAAAGTTGTTCTGCAGAGTAAAATTCTACGCAGTTTTTAAATTTAACTTTTGGTGTTCCCTTCAGCCGTTTTTCCGGTGCATTTAAAAGCCAGACGAAGGCTGGCAGCGAAGCTGCTAGTAAGCTATAAAGAAACCATCAGAATTTCTATAACTGCTCAATCTATCTGACTTAAGTAACTCTTTAACCGTGCACGTTATAGCTCTGGATTTAATCAGACGAAGATTTGCTCACATTGTTACAATAGTGTGTTTCGTAGCTTCTAGTTCATATATTAGACAAGGCTGTTATAGAAATGAATTAATTTATAGAAAATCATTACTCTCGTGTACTTAATTAATAGACAACTGTAACAGTATTCTTAGAGCAGTATTTCTGAATCGGTTTTGCTCCATGTATCCTTTTTAACCATTGCTAGGTAATCATGCTCCCCCTTCTCCTTCCTAAACTTGAAAAATGCAGGTATATTTACTTAATTTATAATATTTTTAACAAATTTCAAAAATTTAACAATAAAAAGTATAAAAGATGTTTAAAAATACTAAAACTTGAATGAAAGTAGATTTTTTGTTCATGAACTGAATTCCATAATGAAGTACAACTTATTCGTTCATAAATTGAAACTAAATACTTAAGTCTGATCTCTTTTCCAAAACTAAGGGATCTTACCTTTTTAAAGTAAAATAATACATTTGGTGAAGCAACCGCATATGTGTAAAAGTAAAATTATTTCTCTAAATAAAAGAGATACACTTTTAAAAATTTTTATAAGAAACACGTAAAAATAATTAGGGAAGCTGGGTGGGGGAGCGAATTTAAATTTTTACAAAAGAAAAATACTCTGTTAAAGCATTTTAAGGATTACTGATGAAAATATAATAAACCATAATGAGAATGTTGCATTTTCAATAATTAGTCCTGAAACAAATTACATTTGTAAAACGGCTTTTTTTAATATTAAATTTAGGATTTCATTTTCGGTATGCAGTTTTTAAATTGGCTTTCGTACATAGTACGTAATTATTCAGTTATGCCTACTCACACACCCACGTACTGTAAATTTAATGAATTAAAGTTAACAATTTCCTAAGCACATACTTTACTTATTCACATATTTTCTCTCTAGCAGTTTGAATGTATGGTTCAGGAAGTTTATTTACATACATTTGAAAATAAGTATTGAATAATAACCTTCATTAAAATGAGAAGCTCTTGGCATTTTCCAAAGGTCCTTTATTAAACTTTTTAAATCATGGTCAAGACCTTCATGCGCCTATTCCATAGGCATAAATAACTTAACTCCCATGAAAGGGGTAAGTTAAATTGGTAAATTTATACTTTTTATTTTTTTTTCAGCTATTCTCATAGAAAAATAAATTACTTTGCTTATTTAGATACAAATGAAGTTGCTGAGAATTTCATAGAATTTTTCTAAATGTCCGACGACATAATTTTAATGTGATTAAGGGATGTAGTTTGTTTTGTTTAATTATGGCAAACCTCTCGAAGGCTATCTGAATAAGATGAGGGATGCCTTCGTGGAGGAATTTGTAAGAGAAACTATGTTGTATATACGTTGCAGATGGGGAAAACCACGAAAACTCCCATGCAGCCAGCCCGTTCGCAGGGATTCGAAATCCGTACGGAACTACGTGTTCAGCGAATTAACCGCTCGGCAGCTGGTGGGCTAAATGATTTACGAATGCATTTACTGTTTGAAACAATTTTAAAACATGCATGAATTTTAAAATTTGAAACTGATCAATCTTCTACACAATCAAATAAAATCGCACGTAACTAGCTGCATATTTAATTGCATTGACCCAGACGTATAATAATACCTAAATATGAAATTCTCAAAGAAACTTAAAACGCAGAATTCTAACTTTTCAAGAGTAAGAAATTGTAACATGATGTTTTCCAAGGTTCAATATCTGAAAAGGAACTTGCAAACGAATGCAAATAACAAAAAGATTCCTATAAAGTTACAATGAGAATATCATTAAAAATAAATAAATAAATAAATAAAAAAATTGAAAGGTTTCAGATTTTAAATTGCGTCCAAAAGGGCGTTTTTTTAACTTTTTGTGTGTTACCTTTATTTATTAAATAGCATGTTCTTTGCATTTAAATAATAAAATTCAGTTCAGTAGCAATGTCGCAAAATCATTTTAAAAGGAGCATATTTTTAGAATTTCCAATACACAGTTCCGCGCCCTCTGGAGATAAAAAGTTTTTTTCCCCGCTGTAGTGTCTTGCCATTGCTCGCGTTTAAGTCGTCGAGTTTGTTACTCAAAAATTCGTTAAAGGTTTACAAAATATGAAATCGATAATAAAACAAATTCCAAATATCAAATTTGGTTTTCCGCATGCCCATATTCGTAGGAGGATTACGTCATTCAAAATTCGATGGCTCTGTGTACCGCTGTTTTATCACAATGTGAGAAATATACATACATTTATGCACATTTTATCATTATTTAATTTCTTCAAAGATAATGGAGGACTCTAACATTTGGTGGCAATAGTATGAAAAGTGAAACGGACATTTATAGTGATTCGACGCAAAATCGCAAAACGAAAACAATAATCCTTCAGGTACAAGCCCATTTGGAGTAATAATAAAATAAAATTGGAAAAAAAAATTTAAAAAAATAAAAAAGAATAATCTGAAAGGACTCGTATTTTAACGGTCTCACAAAAGGGTTCATTAAGCTTTGTCTATGCTGAGCTCGCAGTTTAGCAATCCTGCTGTTACATTCACTCCTACTAACCCACTTCCTTTTGTCTTTTTAGTTTTATTATTACGGATAATTTGCTTGCCACTTACATCAGATACAATTCAAATCAACAGCAAAATTACAAAAATTTTAAAAGCAACATGTGTTTAGAATTTCCTATGAAGTGTTAGTGTTAGCATGTCAGCATATGTTTTTTAATTTTTTTTTCAGTTTTTTTCTTAGATTATCATTTCAAACTACAGTTTTCTTAGTTAGATGGCTTGCAAAATGTTGTCTTTTTATTACTGAAGTCCTGTTTGTTAAATTTACTAATTAAATATTATGTTCTCGCACTTATGGCACATAATATTTAAAAACAGCACATCTTTAGAATTTCGGATAGACATTCTAGCACCCTGGAATTACAAAGTATGAAATATAAAATTCGAAATTCAAATTTCGGTCTTCCAGGTGCACGTAATCCGGTTTAGTTATACAAAATCTGATAACCTCTAGGTACCATCGTTTTTTCACAGTGCGAGAAACTTGTATACATCTATGCAGATTCATCATTATTTAAGTTCTTTGAAAGCAATACAAGGCGGTAATATTCAGTGGTACAATCTGAAAAGTGATTAAGACATTTAAAGTGATACGCAACCATATCCCGTATTGAGACTAATAGCTCATTTGGGCTAACGCTCTTTTGGGCTAAAAATAAATAAATAAATAAATAAATAAATAAATTTAAAAAAAAATTAAATTAAACTAGAAAAGAAATAAAAGTCATGTACTATGCAGATTTTAAAACTTACAGGCATTAAATTAATAAAATTTGCTTTGACTTCATTCAGGAGAAAATAAAATGCACATCTTTATTTAATTTATTTAATGGTGCTGATTTTGTAAGTTTTTCTTTAAAATAAAAGTCCATTTAGGAAGTTTATTTACAATAATCGTTATTCTGCAGATTCTTCAAACTTCAATATGCATCTATGCATTTGGCTGCACTAAAGTAGGACTTCTAGCTGTTAGAGAAAAAATTAAATGCATTATCAATATTAAGAATAGGAATCCATTAACAGCCTTTTTTTTTTATCTTGTGTACATTTTGAAATCTGTAAAATCAAAAAGGTTTAATTTAATCACTCTTAAAAACAGAAATTTTTCTTAATTAATATCGAAGCCCTGTGTAAATCTTAAGTTTGCATTACCAAATTTGTCATAATTATCCATAATAAAACTAAAACGGACAAAATGGGGTGTCATATAAATTGTTACATAATTTTTTTATATTTCTTAGCTTGGAGATAATCAATTACATATTTTTTAGCATTTAATTAGACACATTTTAAGATTTACTTCGCTTTCCTTAATCACTATGTTGAGACAGTAGTTGTACTTATCACTATGTTGAGTTGTTTTGAAGCAAGAGACATGAAAAATGTGCAATGCCCTCGCCGGGACTCGAACCACGACCTCTCGAATACGCATCGAGTGTGCTGACCACTACACCACGAAGGCATGCTAAGAAGGCGGGAAAATACTTTATGACTAGTGAGCGTATTAAGAATAACTAGTTTAAGACAGTGGTATTTATTGTAGAAAAGAAATCGAATTATGCAAGAATTCCAGAACTTTTAAACGGAAAATATCGTTAATTGATGCTTAAAAATTTTTCCACTCTAAATCTTACCTTTGAAACAAGTATCATTTAGGCATAATAACCCATATTAACAGAGAAAGTTACACAATATAATAACAAACGATAATAATGGAATACGTTAATATAGCATTTTGAAAATACAGCTTACCAAAATAAACAGGAGAGTTTTTCTTTTTTATACTGTCATCTAAATATGATGTTCCAATGATATAGAAAGCTAAGGTTCCGATTCCTTTTAAAAAATTCCCAAAGAACAGCAGAGATACTGCAGTTAATGTTGGTGATTTTTCACAGAAATAATCCTTCTCTTTATGATCACAAATTTCATGCTTAGTTTTGTTTGTTAAATACCGCAAACCTTCTGAATTATGGTAGAGAATAGACCCATATATGAAATAGGGTGCCGCCATAATAAAGCAGCTGACAACAGCTACCACCATTCCTATTGCAACAATACGAGGCCTGTGAGCTTTGCCACCAAAATATCCCAGTAATAGCCCAAAAAGAATCGGGCTTATTTCTTCGGATATCATAATTATACCTGTTATTTTAGTTTCATACCCATATCTTTTCTCAAGCGTTGATAAACATCCAACCAAATATGTGAAGAAGGCTCCTTGTAGAAGACCTAAAAGGGTGTGATTTACAAAAAAGACTTTGGGCTTGCTAAATTTCTGTAGCCACGCGGGATAAAAGGATCCAACTCCACACATAATTTCTTCATCATCAGGCAGATTTTCAGACTGCTCGGGTTCCATAGACTGGAAGTCTGTTTTTAACGAGTTATGTCTTGGATTTGCTACTTTAGTTGGCATCTTAAAGCGAATGCACAGAGCTTGGACAGAATATTCTTCAGTCACTACGCAGCATAAAGATCGTTTGCATTTTTCATCTGTAAAAAATCACAGAAATATCACTGTTTGAAGTTTGACAAAATTTTACGCATGATTTTGTCCGATGCTTTGCAAATAATACTGATAACGTTTTATTCGAATTATTTAGCAAGCTGTTTAAAAACGGAAAATTATTTCATTTAAAGTGCAACTTCGTCAGCTGTTTGAACACTATTTACCTGCACCGAGTTCGTTTGCTGACATAAAATTGCTCGATGTTTCATTCTAGTTTAATGAGAACAAAGCTGTCAACATTGCACAACTGAATTGCATGATGGGAACATAAATATTTTCCCTCTCTGGAGTATCTGCTGAAGAAACTTCACTCACATAAAATTTGATGGCTTGATAGTTCGAGATATGCAGTGACAATGACTGACTAACTGTATTTAAATGAGCTCGTAAATGTCACGTGATAGAACTTTCTTCTCAATTGCTGGAGTTTTCTCTTTCAATTGTTAAAATTCGCGACATCCTAATCAAACGAAAGAAGACGGGAAATGTAAGTCATTTATGACTACTTTTGAATTCGCCAGTGGGTGACTCCAATGCCACCCTTTTTGTTTTCTTGCAGTGAATTTCGAAGTTGTTTCCATCTAACAAAGAAGAACAATTTATTCTTTTATGAGAATAGCTGAAAGGGAAATTAAAATTATAAACTTCGCCCAATTTTCTTTCCATTATATTCTTCGGAATCCGTCCCTTCATAGGAAAGGCGATGGTGGCCCACCTATTAGGTGCCTCCATAATAAAGAGACCACCACATCCGGCCTTGTATAGATTAATTAGGGTTACATTTGCAATTGTTCACAATCTGCCATTGAAAAAAAAATCATCAACATTCGGTCGAGAATAATTCGGTAGAAGCTTACACCAAAATTTCTTATTCCTTTTCTAAAAACATTTATACGACAGGACTTTGGATTTACATATTAAAGGCACCAATAATGCATTAAAACATCTAAATTCATCGCATATTTTTAGACCATTTTCATTGCATTTACAGAAATAGTTTATCTAATTTTTTTTAATGAATATTCCATTTAATAAACACGATTCTTCACTATCTTCCTCTACCGTAATTTCCCAGTAAAGCCTTTCTAAGTGGCGAAGAGGTATTTTATCCCATTCCTCTTGAACAGTTTATCAAGGTCGAAAGAGGGTTGTAGGTCTAACGCTGGGCAATCCGCTTTTTAAAAGTTCAAAAGTGCAAAAATCCCTGGATAATATATCGCGAGATACTATCCTACTACTGATATCCCTACTATCAACTGAATATTTAGTAGGGTATGGTCTTGATATCCGTTTCCAGTTCCATTTTTTTTTCAGGGAATTAACAGTGGATTTTGACATGTTGGCTGCTTTCTTTGTCTTAATGTGGTTTTACTAATTGATGGCACTGTGGGTATAGAGAAGATAGTTTATATTTCAAAATTGGGTATAAGATATGTCCCTGATAATATGTGGAGTTAACTTTAACAGTTTTATGCCCTATCTTTAATTTTTACTTATCATGATATCAAGAACCAACAACAATCATAAATACCTTTGAAAAACTTTCCTTAGATTCTTTGACCCATATTCTAAGATATTTTCCTTCTCTTTGAGGGTAAAAAAATGGATCTCTTTTTATTGAGTCATTTAAATGCACCCAAGATTTATCCGTTGCGACAACAGTTTTCCATTTTTGTCCGAATATTTTTTTTTTCTCAGAGAGAATACTGAAGCGTGTTCTGCTTTCGGTTTGGTTTATTTGGTTACTGCGAAACACGCGAGGACTAGCTGCGTAGGGAGAGGGATGCCTTCGTAGAGGACTTTCTAAGGGGAACTGGTCGTATACACGTTACACATGGAGTAAACCACGAGAACGCCTATGCAGCCAGCTCGCTCGCGAGATTAGAATCTCGAACCGAATTACAACTCTTCAGCGACTTTACCACTCGACCATTAGTGGACCCTATATACTTTCGGCGATATGTAGTGAAGAAAGACGATGGCATTACATTTTTTCGCGTTTTTAAGATTCAAATGAGCATTAATCTATTTGTTTACAGGTGAAACTGAGCATTTTAATGTTTATGAGACTGTCCTTTAACTCTGAAGATTTTCTTTTAACATTAAAGTTTTTAACTTGGCAACATTCGAAACATTCCGTTTTTTTGCTTGAATATGTATTTTAAGCAATGTTTTAACTTGAAGCCAAATTGTGACGCCTTTTTTATTGACAATATTATCTATCACTGATTTAGATACCGAAAAATCATGGCTTTCACAGCACTTTTTAAGAACTAAACATGAATAATTTTCTTCGGAAAGAGCACAGGCATAGCCTTCCGTCCATTGCTTCTTTAAAAGCGCCATTTTGTATGAAAACAAAATTGTCCAATAGCAGAACAAAATTTACACTTTCAATAAATATAGTTGCTGTTAAAACAAATTTTCAAGCAGGAAATTTTTATAGCAAATCAAAGTTCTCTAAAAAATGTGCGAACGGCCTCAGTATATCAAATATATCCTTATAAAAGCAGTAACTAAATTGTTAAAACATTCTGTTGCGCAGTCCTTGATAAGGTAACAAAGAACAGTTCGATGACAGAATTTTAAGAACTAGATAGTTTCTTTCAAAGGATATTTTCTTGCCTGGAAATCATCGTCGAGACTACATCATAGACATTGCGAATGCAAAAGCTGCTGTTCGAAGGATGATGAACTCCATTCACCAAACTCCAGTCGAAAAAGGATCTTTTGTTCAGGAATTAGGGCCATCTGCAAACGAAATACTATTTTACTTAGTCTATGAGGCATTTCTTCCGCCTTCTTAGCGTGCCTTTGTGGTGTTGTGGTCTGCACACTGGGCGCGTATCCAGAGGTCCGTGATTCGATTCCCGGTGAAGCCGTTGCTCATTTTTCATCTTGCATTCTTCCAAAAAAAAATACCTAATATCTCTACAAGTCTTTCAGAATAATTTTATAAATTTACATTCAAGTTCAAAAGAATAATTTATTATGAAATGATATTTTTTTCTGTAACAAAAAAACTTGCGTTACGTTCAGTAAATTGGTAGATTTAAAAAATTTAGCTTTCAAAAGAATAGCTCCTCACTGTTAATCAAATGTGGTATATACTTATTAATATCGCTTTTTTTTATTAAACTTACTTATTTTCTTTTCCACAGTTCGAACTTTAGTTTCAATCTAAATAAAATGCGCAGTTATTTTCTGATTTGATTTAAAATTTGTATTTTTTTGTAATATCTTATAAATTTTTCGAAAACCTTTTTTTAATTATATCCAATCACATTTTTACCATCATCTTAAAGTAGTTGCCTTTCTAGATATACATATAGGTTTTTGTTCCTAATTTCACAAGATATGCGTGAATTTATATACTGGCACATTTTGAAATTTGACATATTTGTTATAAGCAATAATAACGCCAAAATGTGCTTTACGCACTTTGTTAAAATTATTTGAAAATATGAATGATACAACTGTTTTTTACGCTCGTGCACAATGAAAAAAGGGAACGGGAAATTGCTTGCTATAAATTAAGAATACGGCCAAGTGAATTTTTCTTAGCGCAAATTCAAAAGAATTAACGAATATAAATTTTTAAACTCCTCCGCAACGTTTTCACCAAATTTTAGAAAGTTCAGTATTGTTGCGTGCGTACGGGTTCGTTACGAAATGAATGCACAAGTCCGATGAAAAATGAACAAAAATTTATTATTATCACAACAAATATGCTTAAATTTCCTAAAATATTCATGCAGCATTACAAAATCTCACAGTAGTTATCTTTTAACTACTCAAACGTTCAAAAGAACTTAATTCAAAACAGCTAAAGAAAGCTAATCCGCGAATTCGCTACAGTCAACAAGAGCAGTTTTCTAAACAACAACAAACTGACCCCTACAACGAACTGAGAGGTTTACCTCCTTTTATAAGATTTTAAAATCGCGCGCGAGAATTTTCTAGTACTTTCTCGAAATCAAAAAGAGATAAATTATTATTAATAAGATTATATAGAGATAAATTATTTATTAAATGTTAAATGCACGCGCTCTTGTATTTTCAATTTTCCGGCTTAGCTTTCTTTTAATATTCGTTACGCGCTGCACTGCGCGGGAAATAAAACCATTTAATTTACAATTCAACTAACATAAGCTATTTAAATACCAAATCCGTAACAGTATTTGGGCATAATTTGAGTCTTAGAATCTAAATATGGAAAACATCTAGTACGTCAATTTCAGAAAAAGTCCGATTTTGTATCAAAATACCCGTGTTAGAGCAATGATGTACATAAATCTCACATATATTCTAAGTCGCGCTTTCAAGACATGAAAAACGCAAGTTAAATTTCGTCAATCGGCCCAGTAGAACGAGAGATATAGAACTCCGTCATTTTTTTTGTGAGAATGTAATTAATGGAAGCCGAGAATTTTCCAGATGGTTTATCTTTGATGAAACTGAGCTACGTGGTCGACATATTCGAGATATTAAATACTTTGAATCTTCCTCTCCAAGGAGTAAATGCACATATGTGATACGGGTGATAAAGATAATGCTTTTTGTAGAAAATTGGAATTGTGGTGCAGAAATTCAGAGCAAAATAACCTAGAAATGTTTGAATATGCACATGAAAGTGTTAAAACTTACAAGGTTGAAGAACAGAATAGTGTTACGAATTTAGTATTTAAAAAGCTAATGTTAGTTCAATTATAAATTAAATGGTTTTATTTCTCGCGCAGTGCAGCGCGTGACGAATATTAAAAGAAAGCTAAGCCGGAAAATTGAAAATACAAGAGCGCGTGCATTAAATAAATAAATATCTCTTTTTGATTTCGAGAAAGTACTGGAAAATTCTAGCGCGTGATTTTAAAATCTTATAAAAGGAGGAAAACATCTCAGTTTGTAGCAGTTGCTTAGTTTGTTGTTGCTTAGAAAACTGCTCTTGTTGATTGTAGCGAATTCGCGGATTAGCGTTCTTTAGCTGTTTTGAATTACGTTCTATTGGATATTTGAGTAGTTAAAAGATAACTACTGTGAGATATTGTAATTCTGCATGATAATTTGAGAAAATTTAAGCATTTTTGTTGTGATAATAATAAATTTTTGTTCATTTTTCATCGGACTTGTGCATTCATTTCATAACGAACCCGTACGCACGCAACAATTTTTGGTGTCAGGAGTGGGGTTTGAATGCCAATAACAAGAGCGATGGAAGAACAATTCAGGCAAATGATGACTGCATTTGCTGCTTTCCAAGAAAAGATGGAAGGAGCCGTCAACTCCGTTAAGGAAGATATAAAAGCTGTACAAGAAAAGATGGAAGCTGGCCAAACATCTTTTAAAGAAGAAATTAAAGAGGAAATGAAATTGGGCCAGGAATCCGTTAAGGAAGAAATGAAATTGGGCCAGGAATCCGTTAAGGAAGAAATGAAATTGGGCCAAGAATCCGTTAAGGACGAAATGAAAACCGTTCAAGCTGGTCAAGAAGAAATGAAAAGAGAAATTACTTGCATAATAGAAAATAAATTTGAAGCTATGGAAGGCAGAATTGACGCAGTTGAAAATAAAGTTGAACATATTGAAGAAAAAGTTTCTTCCGTAAAAGATCATATTGAAGAAAGAGTTTCTTCGGTGAAAGAAGAAATAGAAGAAAGAGTTTCTTCTGTAAAAGAACATATAGAAGGGAGAGTTTCTGCTGTGGAGGAACGAATTGAAGGAAGAGTTTGTGCCGTCCAACACCAAATCGAACAACAAATTGATGAGAGAGTTTCTGCAGTTGCCAAAGAAATAGATACTTTAAAGAAATTCGTATCGTCGGCAGGGAGCAGGAGTGATGATTTTAAATTCTTACCAATGCCTGCTTGTCCACCTCTGAAGCTATCCACATATGATGGGAAGACCTCCTGGCAGGTGTATAAGACACAATTTTCTATCGTGGCGAATGCGAATGGATGGGATTCCCAAGCTAAGGCCTGTCATCTCGCCGCTTCGCTAAGAGCCGACGCAGCGGATATCCTTCAGACTCTTCCCGAAAACAAAAGGTTAGATTTCGAAGCTCTGTCCGGCGCCTTGGAGTTGCGCTTTGGGGAGAAGTGTTTAAAAGACTACAGCAGGCTCCAATTAAAATCTCGTCAACAGAAGCCTACCGAAACACTTCAGGAGCTCGCCGCGGATGTTGAAAGGCTGTCCCATCTCGCCTTTTCGGAATGCCCGACAGAAACAAGGAAAATCCTGTCCTTGCAATACTTTATCGACGGCATCCGAGATACTGAAATACAGAAAGCTCTACGAATGGCGGATGTAAAAGATTTAAAAAGTGCTCTAGTGTACGCCATGAAATTTGAGGCAGCCCAGCAAGCCACTCGTCGAGACCGCCACCCAGTCAGAGCTGCTCAAGTCCAGGAGCCAGGGGATCAAGTCACCGCTCGACTTGACGATTTAACTAGACAACTGAACGCCTTGAGATGGAATATTGGTGAGAAGAAACCGACCGTTAAGTGCTGGAACTGCGGTGCTGAAGGACACATACGACGAAACTGCAAAACACCCCAGGGTACTGATGTTAAGACCGCTTCTAACAAGCAGCAGGGAAACTAATTAGTGGCCATCTCGCGGGGCGGAGGTTGCCAGATAATGAAAAGCCCCCGTTTAAAGCGCTTCAGATTTCTGCAGTGAGAGGCGGCAGTAATGGACTTTTCATAATAGGACATATTAATGGAGTTCCGTGCAATATGACTATAGATACAGGAGCCAACGTCACCATCATCCGAAAAGATTTGGCTCAACAACTAGGAAACAAACTTATCTGGACGCCGCCCTGCGTTACCCTCCAGACTGTGCCCGGTGAGAAGATCGACATCGTCGGAAAAGTAAATGTTAACATTACGTTTGGAAGTGCCGCTTACCATCACACGGCATATGTAGCAGAGATCACTGATTCTTGCATACTCGGATTGGACTTTCTAAGGAAATACAATTTTTCCTTGGATTTTAAAAATAACGAATTGCATTCTACATCTGAGGACATAGCGTTATTTCTCGTTAATGATGAAGAAGTTAAATCTGTCCATAAAATCATAGCACAAGACTATATCGCTATACCGGCAAGAACAGAAATTTTACTTCCTGGATCCATAGCCGAAAACAGAAATTTCCGCTACGGCATCATAGAATATCCCAATAACTGTAATATCCCAAAAGGAGTACTAGTAGCCTCAACGCTTGTCGACCTATCCAGAACGGTTATCCCAGTGAGAGTCGCCAATGTAACCGAAAAGTTGAGAGTTATTAAGAAAGGTGAAGTGGTTGCAACATGTACTCCAGTAACCTGCGTTGAAAGAAAGAGTAACATCCAAGAATCCGTGTCCTCAGAGAGCATTACATCGGAGTTATTGCAGAATGCACAATTAAACGATAAAGAGAAAAATGCTGCCGATCGCGTCATTAAAGATCTTCAAGTTGTTTTTTCCCGCTCGTCTTCTGACGTGGGTCGAACTAGTTTGACACAACATAGAATAGATACTGGCGATCATCCCCCGATCAAGCATCATCCAAGACGTCTACCGTTTGCTAAACAGGAAGAAGTGCGAACACTGTTGAAAGATATGGAAGAAGGCGATGTCATCGAGCCTTCAGCGAGTCCATGGGCATCTCCCATCGTTCTCGTCAGAATGAAAGACGGCTCAACAAGATTTTGCGTTGACTATCGCCGGTTGAATGAGGTTACGAAGAAAGACAGTTACCCTCTTCCTAGAATTGATGACATTCTAGACACTCTTTCTGGAAGCAAGTGGTTCTCAACACTTGATTTAAAGAGTAGGTATTGGCAGGTAGAAATCCATCCTGATGACCGAGAAAAGACGGCATTTACTACGGGACAAGGACTTTGGCAGTTCAAAGTGATGCCGTTTGGACTGTGTAATGCGCCGGCAACATTCGAACGTCTTATGGAGACTGTTTTGAAAGGCCTTTCCTACGAAGCCTGTCTGATATACCTGGACGATATCATCATCGTCGGAAAGAGTTTTGAAGAGCATCTAGAAAATCTTAGAAAGGTGCTTCAGAAACTGAAAGAGGCCAATCTGAAGCTGACTCCCGCTAAATGCAAATTGTTTCGAAAGGAAGTGACTTACCTGGGACATGTCATCTCTGCAGAAGGTGTGCGCACGGATCCTGAAAAGGTATCAGCGGTTAAATCCTGGACGCGTCCCGAAAATGTCCATCAGCTGAGAAGCTTCCTAGGGCTTTGCACCTACTATAGGAGATTCGTGAAGAACTTTTCTTCCATCGCAAGACCACTTCACAAGCTGACAGATAGCAAGCAAAGATTCTTGTGGACAAAGGAATGCGAGGATGCATTTAACAACTTAAAGGAAGCTTTAACATCTGCTCCAATCCTGACGTATCCTCAGCTCGACAGACCATTTATTCTCGACACCGACGCGAGCAATGAAAGTGTCGGTGCTGTTTTGTCCCAAGAAATAGACGGCCAAGAACGTGTAGTAGCTTACTGGAGCAAGTGCCTGTCTAAACCGGAGAGGAATTACTGTGTCACAAGGAAAGAGTTGCTCGCCATAGTCAAAGCTGTAGAACATTTCCATCATTATCTATACGGGAGAAAATTCCTCCTCCGCACGGACCATGCCTCATTGGCCTGGCTTTTAAATTTCAAAAATCCTGAGGGTCAAATAGCCAGGTGGATACAGAGACTCCAAGAATATGACATCACTATCCGTCATCGTAAGGGATCATCACACGGAAATGCCGACGCCCTGTCTAGAAGACCTTGCCAAGAAAGCTGCCGATATTGTTCCAGGGTGGAAGAGAAATACGAGCTGCTGACTCCGGTCGCAAGACAAATTACATTATCAACATCGGCTGAAGGAGACCCGTGGAGTGATGATGAAGTCAGGAAAGACCAGCTGGAAGACCGCGACATTAAACCCATACTTGATTTAATAGAGTCATCAAACAGAAAACCTACATGGCAGGACATTTCTATCTGTAGTCCTACAACAAAACAATACTGGGCACTCTGGGATTCACTTCACATTCGAAACGGCGTCTTATACCGGAAATTCGAGTCGGATGATGGGAAGACGTTCCGATGGCAACTGATACTTCCAAGATCCCGGATTCCTGATGTCCTCAAAGAACTACATAACAGCCCTACAGGAGGTAACTTTGGAATTATGAAGACCTTACAGAGAGTTCGTGAGCGCTTTTACTGGAATAATGCAAAGAATGACGTGCAAAAGTGGTGCCGAGGAAACGCAGCCGAGGCAGACTGCAACGTTACAACGTAGGTGCGCCTTTTGAACGTATCGCCTTTGACATCCTGGGACCTCTGCCACGAACTGCTGATGGCAACAAATACATACTCGTTGTCATTGATTACTTCACCAAGTGGCCTGAAGCTTATCCTATTCCTGATCAAGAGGCAGTCACAGTAGCTGAGGTAATGATACAGCACTGGATTTCCAGGTTCGGAGTGCCTCTTCAGTTACATTCCGATCAGGGAAGGAATTTTGCCTCGGCAGTAATCAAAGAACTATGCAAACTACTTGGCATTGACAAAACTCAAACGACGCCATTGCATCCCCAGTCGGACGGCATGGTAGAGAGGTTCAATCGAACCATCCTTAATAACCTCTCATTAGTGGTTTCCAGAAACCAACAGGACTGGGACAAGAAATTACCACTCTTTTTACTGGCTTACCGCAGTGCTGTCCAGGAGACTACCGGCTATTCTCCATCACAGATGCTCTTCGGTCGTGACCTTCGTCTGCCTTGTGATCTATTGTTTGGCCGTCCTCCGGATGCTCCTTCATCGTCTGAGGAATATATTCAAGATCTCCAGGCCCGGTTTGAAGTGATGCACAATTTTGCACGAGAGCGAGTCAACTTGGCGACGGAGAAGATGAAGACCCAATACGACACAAGAGCTACTGAACATCAATTCCACGAAGGAGACAAGGTGTGGTTGTGGAATCCGACTCGACGGAAAGGACTTTGTCCGAAATTACAGTCACCTTGGGATGGGCCGTACACAGTCCTGAACAGGCTGAATGACGTCGTGGTTCGGATTCGTAAGTCTTCGAACTCTAAACCTAAAGTCGTTCATTACGACAGGTTAGCTCATTACTATGGCCATAGTACATAATGTAAATAATTGTAAATAGTATCAGACCATGGTCCTTTTTTTGTTTTTAAATGTGTATTTGATTTGTTTTGTATTTAGTATTTCATAGTATTTGATTTGTATAAGTTAGTTATTGCATTTATTGTTCATGTTGTTTGATATTGTAATGTAATGTTTATGCCTCAGTTGCATTTATGCCACAGTCGTAAGTTTAGCTTCCTGTCCAGGGATTGTACTGCCCGGGACGTGCAGTCCTTGGGAAGGGGGCAGTGTTACGAATTTAGTATTTAAAAAGCTAATGTTAGTTCAATTATAAATTAAATGGTTTTATTTCTCGCGCAGTGCAGCGCGTGACGAATATTAAAAGAAAGCTAAGCCGGAAAATTGAAAATACAAGAGCGCGTGCATTAAATAAATAAATATCTCTTTTTGATTTCGAGAAAGTACTGGAAAATTCTAGTGCGTGATTTTAAAATCTTATAAAAGGAGGAAAACATCTCAGTTTGTAGCAGTTGCTTAGTTTGTTGTTGCTTAGAAAACTGCTCTTGTTGATTGTAGCGAATTCGCGGATTAGCGTTCTTTAGCTGTTTTGAATTACGTTCTACTGAATATTTGAGTAGTTAAAAGATAACTACTGTGAGATATTGTAATTCTGCATGATAATTTGAGAAAATTTAAGCATTTTTGTTGTGATAATAATAAATTTTTGTTCATTTTTCATCGGACTTGTGCATTCATTTCATAACGAACCCGTACGCACGCAACAATATGAAAGGGGTTATTGTAACCAAAGTCATTTAGCCATACTGGCGAAGAATTTAAAAAGTAAACTTCGAGAAAATTTGCAACATCTCAGCTAAGGGCAGTTTTGGAAGAACTGGACCATCATACTATATGGTCGATTTTCAAGTCGTCATGGATCAATTTGTTTCTAATCAGGTATATAAAATTCCTCTCAGAATCTCATTATATACTTCCTGAAGTTTGCGGAAATCTGCCTTCGAGGCTCACGCCCAAGCTACAGGTGCATAGCATAAAATTGCTTTATAATGCATAAGGCGCAGGTATATCCTTTTCATCTCATTGAGAGACAGTACAGCGTAATTTCCAAATACTTCAGAAGTTGGTTGGCGATAACACAGGTTTTTTTATGATCTGCTTAATATGACAAGTCCATGAAAAACTTTAATTAAAGGTAATCCCTAGCTAAGTTACATTTTTTATGCTGCCTATAATTTCCCTGAATAAATAGATGTTGTTTAATGCTATGTTCCGAATCTTGTACCTCCTTATCAATAGCAGCTTAGACGTTGAACCATTTATAGCAATTGTTCATTTTCTGCACCAGTCTCAAGCATCTAAAAAAATCCTTCAGTTTGGAAATGGCGTTATTGGGTTGGATAGAGCTCACGGCTATCGCCGTATCGTCAGCATGGCAAGTTAACAAAGCATTATGATCCAGTTTATCACTGGGAAAATCGATTACGTAAGACAGGTAGAGAACGGGCACAAGACAGAAGCCCTGGGACACTCCTGCAGTGATGTACTGAAGGCTGAATCAACTTTAAACCTTCAAACCCTTGGCTTAAATATGCAATAACTAATTTGCATTCTGGTAAGGACTATGAAAAAAAAAGTTATAGCACAGGTTCAACTCATAATAACTGTTAATTAACGTAAACTATTACAACAGTTTTCCTTTATATTCATCTTGCCAAAAGTAGTAAATCTAACTTCCTACTTTTAGCATCATCATTTTTGTCAGGCATCAGGCATTTTTGTCTTATAACTTCATCAGCTGGGAATTGAATGAAATAACAAGGTATTAATTTACGGAAATATTACCATGCTACAAATCACACTAACTGAATGATAGATCCAGCTGCCAACTGTCATTTATCACGCATAGTGTATATTTAAGTATGTAAGTGGAGGGTTAGATCAGTGGTTTCTAAACTTTGAACACATCATTCTCTTTCGCTCAACCCTTAAGATTTTATAATACAGATCTAACCTCGTTTTGCAGAAATATGACCCTTTCCTTCCTTTCTTTCAGTACTCTTGCAATATATCTTACTACTGTATTATTTTAATACCTTAAAATTAACAGATTACAGTAAATATGACTAAAAAATACAGTCACATAAAAACTGATAATTACATTGTTTATTTCAAATAAATACAATGATAATACTTATTTTAAAATAAATCATAATGGTACTAATATAGCGTTATTATTCTGAATATCAGCTTTTCTAAATCGGAAATGAGAAAAATGAATGAATTGATGAATTTATTGACGAGTCGGGGGATCTATACCTATACGAGAACACTAGGATTCTTGAAATAGTGTCTATTTATTTAAAGTTATTTAAATAGTAGTACATAAATACTTAAATAGTACATATAACTCCGCACATACGAAATTTGAAGAAAGAGTTACGAATCGATCTTGAAAGGTTCAATAAATTGGTGCTCTCATCAACATATACAGAACAAAATAAGTTGCCAAACATGTTACTATTTTTCAAAGGAATTGTAGTGTTCGAGAAGAAAATAATTGTTCGATTATGTTCTTCTCCAAGCATGCATTAAGTAGCATTAGATTTCGAGCAACTGTATACTTTTTACCGCTTTTAGTGATAACTTAGTATATTTTGTACGAATTCAGTCACATATTCATCATTTCTGTTTAGCTGAGATTAGATGATGATGATGTTTTCTGACATTACGAGTTAGTTTCTCCCGTACGCCTGACTAAACTGTCTCTTACTCCAGGGGTATGGGTGCCACAGGTTGGGAACCGATGGCTTAAATGAAAGTGAAATTCTAGGCAAAGACATTAAGACGAAATACTTCCCTATATTTACGTTGAATTATTAGACATATATTCAAAAGAATAAATTTCAAAGATCCTGTATCAAAAAGTTTAGAGATGTTAAATACTGAAGTGTACAGATCAGACTACTTTTAAGAGCACACCTTACTTTTAACTTCCTCATCGAATCAAATAGCTGTGAAAATCTTGATAGAGAATCGTATCTGTTAAAGACTACAGGAACACTGAAAAAAGTCAAGAATTCAACGGTTTTAAAGTGAAATTTTTTAAATGAAAACTGCTGTAGGAAAGCAAATGTCTTCTAATTTTACAATCTTAATTAAAGACCTTTTGTTCATCTACATCAGAATTTTTCCAGCAAATATAATGAATATAAAAAAATGAGAAATTAGCTGCGATCTTCTTTGAAGAAATTTCTTTTTTCTTGCAGAGGAAAAATTAAAACATTCATTAGCGACATATTTTGCTTTTTCTTAAGACTATATTAAATTAGCAAAATCAACCGAAAAAATGATGATAAATATTTTCCGTGTTTTCCTTGTGCCTAAAGATGTATATAATTAAAGTATTAAATAAGTGACATATTTGTATGAAGTTTCTTATGAAATTACAACTTTCATGTGGAAACAGAAAAATTAAATAGTTAAAAATGTAGAAGCTCCACAGATATTTGCCTCTAATGAGGTCACTTACATTTTTTTCTGTATCTGTCGGAGGTTGAGTTTATTTATGATAATAAAACTTAAGATAATAAAATACCCTAAACAGAGTAAAATCAAAGCAAATTTAAATTTTAGTTAATTTTTTTCTTTTTTTTTTTTTTTTCAATTTCCACTCGATTTATAGCAAGGAAGCACATTATCTTAACTTTCGAAGTTGTGTCGCCATCTATCAACAGAAGACGTTATTAGAAACTTTCACTCCCTGTAACAGTTCCTATTTAATTTCAGTTACCTCGTATGTCTGTAATAGACATTAAATAATTAGGTACTTTTTTCAAAAGAATTTTGTTTTCTTTTTACAGTAAATAATAAAATTTATAACCATTAAAAGTTTCAAATGATTAAAATTTTAAAATCACTTTCTGGGAATTAATTATTAAAATATAAATGTATTTATAAAATAAATGAGAGTAATAAACAAAAAGGTAACATATATCAAGAGCTGCTATATTAAAATTATAATTGCCTTTTGTTATTATCTCACACAAATATATTAAAAAAATTGCTAAATGACTTATGCTGAATTTCTGTTTCACTCATGATTTTACTTCACTAAAACAAATTTGAAACTAATCTCAAGCAAAATAAAAATACTACTACATATTCACACGCATTAACCAAAATGCTGGTCAGAGTAGCTCCGAAAGAAAATATTTAAAAATATTCAGCAGTTGGCAAAGATAGTTTACAGGATTATCTTAGTTTGTAAACGAATAGCTGCTCTCTGTTCTTTTTAAATGAAAAATGAAATATTACATTTCTCAATAAAATATTTCGTTTCATAAATTAAAAAAAGTTATATCCTTTCTTTCATAAATTATATCCTTCTGGGATCCCCCAATATTAATAGCATCTTGACAAAAATACTGTGAGGTACTTTTCCGTTTCGCCGGCGCAAATCTCGCCAAGCAGACTTTATTGGCGACAACACACATACGCTTAACACAAGTTAGTTCTAAGATATTTTTATTTTGAAGGTATGAACATTTTAATATGGCTTAAAATTTTGTAAAAAGACATTAATTTAAGAATTTTCTACGCTTTCATGGAGCAACGCCCTGATTAGCAGTTTCTTATCATGTGACTCTAAGGGATCTCATCTCACGTAAACTCCGCTACAAAAAATCTAATTCTCTCAGTAATTATCTACATTCATTTCAAGTTATATCTTAATTTGGAATACAAGTTTAAATTGAAGAATTATTTCAATTCGTACGAATAGCTTACTCCGAAATTATGTAACACCGCAGTGCTTTACTTCGCTAGTGCAATCTCATTAGAATGGATGAATTTAACCCTTAACTTTGCCTTTTCTATATTTTCGCCTTCGGGTGAGTGGTGTGATTGCATCCTAATTGACTTAATTACCGCGAATGGCCTTAGGGTATAAAATTGAACTATCTGGGTTAAAATTCTATGTAATTGTATGCCAGTATTGAAAGAAACAATCAATCTGATAAGAAATGGCTGCGAATTGTTTTGAAAATGAGGCGTAAAAGATTACCAGCGAGGATATTTCGTTTGGTAACGGTTGTATCATTTTTGGCGACTTTATTGCTTGCGCCGGCAAAATGGAAAAGTACCTACTGTGATACTGAAACTCATATTAGTGAGCGTGTTGAAAGAACATGTATGACAAAACGGAACCGTGCGCTTACGCGATAACAACAACAACAAAATTTCATTATCATAAAATTATTTCATTTCTGATAAATAATCCCAGTTCTGTCTTCTGGTGGTCTTTTATATAAATGATTTCATACTTGTTTCACTTTTTGGCACTAGATGGCCCCAGCGATGTTTGTTTCTATTTCTTAGCTGGAACCTTCTGGAAGATTTTATTCATTGTTATCGAATAAGCGTAAGTTTTTTCTTCGTCACTTTCCCGCCCTCTAAGTGCAACTTACAAAGTTCTGTTAGACTTTTAAAAGTTATTGTCCTGTAAATTTACGAAATGTATGTTAATTTTTGTTGTTATAGTACCTTTAACATTTAAGTATTTGTTTTGAGGCTTCTTAACGTTTTTGATGATCTGCGAGCCTGACTCACGAACGTCTTGATGACTAGGCCAGGTAGGAGAAGAATATAGGTCGAAAAATATATGTGGCTTGCGGTAGGATGCGTTCGCAAATGTTTTTTTTTTTACGGAACTAGTGGGTATAAAAAATCACATTTCTGGAAAAAGGCCTATTTTTAGTTTTATTTTTTGACTGCATTGCTAATTGTTCCACACACATTGTTAATTACTTAATAAAATTCGATATATAATCCTAATAATTCAGTTTAAATCTCGAATTCTAGCGTTTACTGAATTTTAAAATGAAAAATATAAGATAGAACTCAACTGAGAGGTAATTTAAGATTAAAATGGGAAAAAATGCTTTTGAAGATGTAAAATTAATTCTGGCTTTAATTAATACTCGAAAATTAGTTAATATTGCAGCTTCACGAATTTGCTTTCCTTAAGAATTACCTGTTGTGTTTGGCATGAAATTTTTACGTAAGTTATTTACATATCGAAGCTGAAATAAAAATTGTCTTGTTAAGCACAAGACAATTTTTATTTAAGTGTTGTCATTATTCATCTGAACATTTTCCCTTGAGACTTTACATGGCGAAATTTCTCAAATAATTAACAAAAATTTGAGGTATTATTCTTTAGACTGCCGAATATTGTAAAGAAAATTATTTTCAATTGAAGAATTATTTCATACATTTATCATGAAACTTTGGAACTTTTGTAGAAAATTCGACAGTAATTTTATTAAAAAAAGTTACATTACTTGCAATCAAAAACTGAGTAATGAAAGCAATCAATATATCTTCCAGACATTGTTACTTTGTTCATTTAATTTCAGCAAAGTACTTGAGGGCTATCTGCCTAAGGGTAGGGATGCATTGGCGGAGGACGTTTTAAGGCAAACTGGCTGGTATACACATTACACATGGGGAAAACCATGAAAACGCTTATGCAGCCAGTCCGTTCGGTGGATTCGACCTCGGACCGAACTACCAGTGATCAGCGACTCGGCCGTTGGTGGGCATTCAGACATTGTTACATATGCTACTAACTGTACACACTACCGAAAATTAAAGCATAGTAAAGTGAAATTTACGATTGCGAAAAATTAATAAAATGTGACAGAAAAAGCTAAAGGAAATTCAAAGCAACTCTTAAACAAGTTCTTCCTATTATCATAAAACAAAAAACCCAACTCTTACTTTAATAGCTATAAAAGAGACTGAGTATTGATATGATATTTGTAATATTTCTATATATTTTAATCAATCGATCATATCTAATGGCAAATACGCAGTAACTAGGTTTTCATACACACTGAAGAGCAACTGAATTAGGGATAGCTGGCGTTACACAAGTTTTGAGCTATGCAAAAGCCTGGAACCGACTTGCAAATAACATAAGCAGCAGTTTGACAAGATAAGATGTGATGCTAACGGTATTAGTAAATAGTTAAAATCGAAATCGGTAACAGTACATACCTAAGTGCATTTGAAAATACCCAAATCGTCGGGGACTGACGAATGAGTCACTTCATTTGGGAAATAGTGCAGACATTCGGATTTTCAAACACCACTCTATCTAGGGTATGTCGATTCTGCTAAAACTATTCCTTCCAGTGTCTACTGGTCCACAACAACATGTAAGCTGTCACACCATGCAAAATAATCTCCTCTCAATGGGGTACACATGGCAGGAGCAATCGTTCTACGAAAGTCTTTCTGCTAACTGCACAAAAATCGCACAACGATTAGGGTGGGCACAAGAACATCACCAATGGACCGTTGAGATGCAGAGAAATGTATCCTGGAGTGATGAGTCAAGATTAACTTTTGTACATGCCGATAGCAGGATACGTATACGGCGTAAACCACATGAAGCGATGGATCCTTCCTGCCAGCAGGATTTTCTTCAAGGTGATGGAAATGGTATTCTTGCCTGGAGAGTGTTCACATGGAATGAAATGGGACTCTTGGTATGAGTGTCATCGTCTCTCACAAGTGAAAGTTACCAGGATATCCTTGACGATCATCTGTTCCCGTATGCTCGCTTTCGACAGCAAGCTACAGAGATTATTGTTCAACTAGATAATGCATCGCTTCCGAATTATATTGGAATGACATGTATCTCTAATTCAATTTCTCTTCAGTGTATAAATTACATGTAAGTAATGAAAGAATGATATACTAAAGCCTCATATATGTTGTAAAAAAATATTACATTTTTATTTATTTTTATTCACAAAGGGGTAGCCACATTTAAAAGTTATTATCCAAAAGATATTGTAGGGATTATTTTAATTTTCTAATAGTTATATTTAATTTTGAGACACTTTCGTTTAAATTCTCGTTTTGCTTCTACAACTCCTTGCCAGAATGAGATTTCAGTACTGCGTTTTATGTAAATAAGGTAGAACCAATATGGGAATTTCAGTCACTTCTGTAGAAGAGCTCAGAAGTTCCCAGTAGAGCGTGTTTTGCCTTCGGGCCACCTCGCTTTAAACTTACCTTATTGCATTCAGCCGTAGTCTTATGTTCCTGATAGTGTTCGCCGGTGAGGTTTAACTAAGGGCCAACAAGGTTCGTTTTTTTTCTGTACTAGTTAGGATTAATTTAGTTCTTTATTTTTTATCTTAAGTTAAAGCCCAAGTGGAGGCTTTCCTGTAAGTCCGAGAGGATCCGACTGAATTATTTCTTTGGGTGAATAAAAGGGTACTTTAACCTTTTTTTAGACTTATATTTACAGTTGTAAGAAGACCAGCGAGTTGTTGCTAGACCCTTTATTAAAGTTCTCGTGGCCAAGGACACGTAAATTAGCTAAAACGTTATAATATAAATAACCTTACTACTATATTATTTTTATTAAACTTATTACTGTTGCATAATATCATGGGGGTCTACCTGTAATTGCTTACAAATATTTAATGTATTTCTGTATTTCTTTTTTTTACATTAAGCAACTATTCCAGTCCAACTATACTAGATTTAAAATGCAACATAAATTATACTAAGCTCTGGTAGCCCATTATATAATTTACTCGTCTGTGTAAAATTTGAATATATTTTCAAATACGAGTTGCTGAGTAAAACTACGTTATGTAAATTACTGATGCTACAATCGGAATCCGCCATCTGCGAGGACCATAAAATAGCACATTTGAAAAAAAAAAAACCTGTAAATTTAGCTGTGATAAGAAATCTGGAATAGCTAATTTGTAACAATAACTTCCAGACATTATTTGCCCGAAGAAATGGGATGGAGAGCAACTGGAGAGATTAGAGGCAGTTCATAGTCAGACAGAATTAGCCAGATGGCTATAAGTTAGTCTTTGTGTGGTTTATGGAATTTGGCAACAATATCCAATCACAGACTCGGCAACCAAGAGGTTCAGCCAAGGAGAGCCAATGGCTACGACGAGCGTCTATATGCGCACGAAGGTATCTCCGAATCAACTTATATCCGCTCTTGCTGTAGCCACCAGAAGCTTGGTGTGAACGTCAACTGTATGTAGAAGGCTTCATATAAGAAGTCTGTACGCGAGGCTACCAGCCATTTGAGTGTCGTTGACGTGACGTCATAGAACGGAACATTTGAACAATATATCCACTGAAAGGCTGATCGGTGGAGGGCTGTTCTCTTTAAGTATGAGCCCAGATTTAGCCTTCAAAGCGACAGTAGGCTTTATTTGATTTGGAAAGAACCTGGAACCCGTTATCGTCCAACAAACATTGGAGAAAGATATGCATACGAAGAAGGCAGTTTCTGTGTTTTCGGTACTATCTCTTTGAGTGGAAGCATAGATCATATCTTTTCACGTTGAAACGTGGATGCTATACAGATGACATTTCAAATTTTCTCCGATCAAAATATTTCGAAAATTTCGTTCAATTTCTCTTAAATCTTTCATACCCTTAAAAGATTTCTCAACCAACAAATCCCTCAGACGCTAGTCTAATCTCTGAAGTAATTATAGGTTAATAAGAATACATTTGCTTAAAATAAACTACTGATAAAATTTTGAGCATACATAAGCAAGGAGTCAAATTAAAAGCAAGCAAAAGACTGGTAAAAATTTGCAAAGAATTCCTTAACTGAAGGGCATTTATCATTGGCACACCAATAGAGCTATCTGCATTAAAAATAAGAATGCGACTATAAGTTTTGAAGAAACTGCGTTCCAACAGTAAAATTTATTTTTTACAATGATATCAATATTTCGATGCTAATGTTTAAAACTGTTCAAGTATAAAAGTCAGTAATAAAAAGTAAAGCAGTCATTCTTACTGACTGGATTGCAATAACCATGGGGAAAATCTGCGAAGTTCTGAAAATTATAGTGTCTCTAGAAATGAAGCCACGAGCAAAATGCAGGTATTAATTTTGTTAATACCTGTATAAATAAGTGCATAAAATAAATTTAGTGGTTTTAGAAATATACTGGTGTAAGAAGTATGCTTTATTATGCAAAATATTTAGATTAGCATTTGGGAGATGTATATCCCAATCATATCGTATATGCTCAATCGGCGGCAAGTCTGAAGCAGCTGCGAACTGTGGTGAAATGCGTACCTCATTCAATCAACTCATTGTTATACAAATGTGTAGCGTAGATCATCCTATTGAAATTCGTGTTTCGTGAATTTGCGAAAATATTAAGAGGTGCTCTTCTATTATGCGGCAGTACTTCCGACTTCACAATCAACTGGATATAACACCATTCTATCTCAAAATTCGTATTAAGCTAATCTATGACTGTATGAAATACTGTCATTTTATACCCTTTATGCCATTATACCCTGGTATTTGATCGCCCTTAATGCCTTCAGGATGTTCTTTCGTCATCATTTTATTAGAAGGCAGATTTGCCATTAAATAAAATTCGTCTGCATTAAGATCCTAATATCATTAGTACTTGAAGCACTTTATGCTGTGCAGTGAAAAGCGTACTTGTTGCTGATCTTCTGCCACAGAGTTACTAGATAGCTTATGTCTTGTGTTGATGATTGTCGTAGCAGAGTTCTGATTCAGCTGCTGCTGGTAAATGAATTAAGCACATCCATCCATCTAACTCGAATCCCAGTTTTTTCAGTAGCGTATCTATGAGTTGAAATATTTTATCGTTATGTTATTCGCTGATGACTTTCTTAATGCAATTTAAAAATTGTATTTTACTCAAATTTCTTCCCATGTGATGGGTAATTGCAAGCATAATAGATCGATATCCTTTTCCTTCTAGTACAACTTCAGTATGGCTAACTTTCCCTTCAAGTATCCAGAGTGCCGATACCAAGCCTGCATGACAAGTCTTGAACGAATTCTGACGAATTTCCCATTCTAAGCAGTTCCCATAGATTTAAAAATGGCCGTTAAATACCCAAATATTTTTATTCTTCATAACTTGCAAATCATTAGTCATACTGTAGAGACATAAGGTTATTTCGAAGTAGAAGAGATGTGAAAAAGGAGCAATACCCTCGCCGGGACTCGAACCACGGACCTTTCGAATGCGCGTCGGGCGTGTTGACCACTACACCATGCCAAGAAAGCAGAAGAAATACCTTATACAAAAGGGGTAGTCGGGCTTTAGGGAACCCAATTTCCAAATCGTAGTGGAGAATCATCATCCACCATCTTTTTAGTTCGGGCGTCATTGTAGAGACATTAGGTACTTTCGAAGCAGGAGAAATGAAAATTCTGGAGAAGACAGGGTTGTATTTGTCCATCCCATCATAGGAGGCAAAGGTGGCCCATCTATTTAAATGCCTCCATAATACAGTGACCATCGCTTCTGGTCTTGGTAGTGGCCAACGTCTGTGGAAGGTTTGGGTATATTATTGAAAAAAATTCAGTTCACCAACAAAAGGAGAAAAATATAAACAACAAAAATCCCTCTGAGAGTCAAATTCCTGAGGAAATGAAACGAAGCAAAAAATTAAAATCAAACGTCAAGACTGGAAAATACGTTTTTATTAAAGCACAAAAGAATCTAAATAAACTGTAAAGCATTTCTCCCTCTTTTCCGCATGCATTCATGGCGTAATCGGAAGCACACTCGACGCGTATTCGAGAGGTCCAGGATTCGAGTCCCGGCGAGGAAACTGTACATTTTTCACGTCCCCTGCTGCTTAAAAAAATAATAATTAATGACTCTATAAATGGCGGCCGCACTGTAAGGTGGTGGACAATAATTCGTCACCACTAGGATTTGGCGACTAGATCCCTCAATCCCAAGTCCCTTTTTAAAAGGGAGAGTATATATTGGAAGCATACTCGATGCGTATTCGAGAAGTTCAGAGCTCGAAGACCCGGCGAGAGCATTGCACATTTTTCACGTCTACTGCTTCGAAAAAATCTAATGAGTCTACAAAAAGCCCAAAAATATGGCCAAATATGATAAAACCAAAAATGGAAATGATATTTACATCTTTTGCCGCAAGTTGTAGCAAATACCTGTAACGAACTATCACTGCAACTTGTACCCTCACGTAACAAGATGTCACGAAGGTGCAACCCTCACGTCAACATCAGCAAAGTCGGGACGGTGTTGGTAAAACGAAAGAATTAAAAAAATAGAACAGTTTGTTTGTGAATCGCAAAAAATTAAACTTTAAAATTTAAAAATAAGCTTAAAAAATCAAAAGTAATTTGCGTAACAAAAAAAAGTAATTTGTGTGTTTATTAGCCCAACCCTAGGACAGCTGCAGGCTGAAGTAAGTAGCACCAAAAATGCAAAATTATAGCGTCAAAAACATAGACAAAGTAAAAAAAAAAAAAAAAAAATGCAAAATAACAGACAAAAAATATTGTGAGAGGATCGAGTGAAAAAACAAAACGAATATATTTAATATTTAAACGAATATATTAAAACGAATTATTTGCGAAAATAATATTCCAATATTTGAAAAAAAAATACATGTATAAAATTTTTTAATCCAAAATCTGATCATAAACAAGCAAAAGAGCTAAAAAAAATCTAATAAAAATATTTTAATATGGATGGATTCCAAAAGCATGTAAAACAGAAGTAATCCAACATACGCAAAAATAAAAGAAATAAGTCTAGAATAAGAAATAACTAATAAATGTTTTCTTTTTATTTATTCATTTATATATATAAAAGTTAAATATCCGCAAGGAAAATTTACTACTTGCTATTAAAAAGTTCGTTTATTTATTCCACCCTTTACAGACCTGCAGTTATTTATTAGAGATCTGATAAAAATAGGTACATCCTAATGACCCCGAAGTTCCCTTTCACCAAGTTATTTATGAAAAAGTGCTGATGTCTGTTTTGTCTAGATGCTCCAGACAGTGTAGTAAAGTAAACCTGTTTCAGAAAGAAAACGTAAAATAAATACTGGCGGGATTTTGCCGGAAAGAGAAGCTATGAAGACATGGAAATTGGTAGTTCTTTTCGGCTGACGTCATTACGTTTACTTTGGTAGTAAGGAAACACTGCGATCACAGCTAATAGCTTCTGAATAAATACGGATGATTGCGTTTTCTGACTTTCTTCAGCCAACAATAACATCATTCACAGTGAAACAAAACTAACAGAAGTTGCTGGCGTGACTTCCTTTGAAGTAGTTCGGCATTTTAATATTTATAAAAAAGTGCCATTAAAGCGTGTTTGAGTTGGTTTGAGTACGAAATTGGGAAAATGTTTTTGGTTGTCTGTTTAGATCTTAGTTTAAGAACTTAATGATAATTATTATCTGAAACAAACATGCAGATTCTAATTAATGACTCTAAATCATTGGTAATTAGCATAGTTCCACATAACAAAGCAAAACGCAACAAAGGCTGTTAATGCAAAAATAAGTCAGAACATAGAAAAAATCGCTACCTAAGCTAAAATTAAATCAAAAAGTCTGATGTGGACAATTCCTGACTTCCTTGTATGCCCTAGTAAATCATACATAATTTTGCCTGTATTTCATTTAAACTTATTTCCTCGAATTTCATTACAGATACATTTCTCATTCAATTAATTAAGTTCTCATTTCTTCGCGGCAAGTCAAAAATACATTAAAACTCAAAGAACCTTCAAAACAAAACGTAAAATACAGAAAACCTAAAACACCAAATACAATTAAAACAATTAAAAAAGATTTCAACAATTAAAATTAGTTTCTACTAAAAAAGAAGCAAGCAATTCGGCCAGTGGGCAAGATGACAGTTTTTTCGGTGCACAAAACTGAAAATTTATTTTTGGTCCCACTCGGCAAAAAGACACTGAAGCTGTCCGAAAGTTCTTTTAATTCACTACTAGATTAATGTTATGTAGCGAATTTAAATTATTAATATGTGTTTTAAGTCATTATTATTCTAATATTTTTATTTGTATTCATGTGTATTTTAATCTGGAAAAAGAAGTATTCTTAGGCTCTTAAGGTGTTGTTTAACTTGTTGTTCTTGAATAGGAATTGTAACAAAGGCGAGAGACGGTTGCGAGGACACACATCTGGTTTATGGCCGTTTCACTAACAATGTCGCCCTTTTAACTGTAACACATATTCTGCCAAACTTAAGGGAGCTTTGCCGTAAAGTTTAACAATATTAAATATTAAACATTAATTTAAAATAAGCTCAATACAAATTCATTAAACACAAAAAATAATATAATAACTAAGAATACATTATGCACAGTAAAATAATACGAACTAATTATATACAACAAAAATACATAAGAATTTTCCATAACAATTCGGAATATGTTATGTAGCGAATTTAAATTATTAATATGTGTTTTAAGTCATTATTATTCTAATATTTTTATTTGTATTCATGTGTATTTTAATCTGGAAAAAGAAGTATTCTTAGGCTCTTAAGGTGTTGTTTAACTTGTTGTTCTTGAATAGGAATTGTAACAAAGGCGAGAGACGGTTGCGAGGACACACATCTGGTTTATGGCCGTTTCACTAACAATGTCGCCCTTTTAACTCTTTGCGTGGGAAACGGATGTCGCTTTGTAAGTTTGCAGTTTTATTACTTCAAGACAGTGGGGGTGGCTGGTAATTGGATTTTCGTAAAAGCTTAGTTTCACTTGTTAGTTGGGGGGGTCTATTTTTTGGAATATGTTATGTAGCGAATTTAAATTATTAATATGTGTTTTAAGTCATTATTATTCTAATATTTTTATTTGTATTCATGTGTATTTTAATCTGGAAAAAGAAGTATTCTTAGGCTCTTAAGGTGTAGTTTAACTTGTTGTTCTTGAATAGGAATTGTAACAAAGGCGAGAGACGGTTGCGAGGACACACATCTGGTTTATGGCCGTTTCACTAACAATGTCGCCCTTTTAACTGTAACACATATTCTGCCAAACTTAAGGGAGCTTTGCCGTAAAGTTTAACAATATTAAATATTAAACATTAATTTAAAATAAGCTCAATACAAATTCATTAAACACAGAAAATAATATAATAACTAAGAATACATTATGCACAGTAAAATAATACGAACTAATTATATACAACAAAAATACATAAGAATTTTCCATAACAATTCGGAATATGTTATGTAGCGAATTTAAATTATTAATATGTGTTTTAAGTCATTATTATTCTAATATTTTTATTTGTATTCATGTGTATTTTAATCTGGAAAAAGAAGTATTCTTAGGCTCTTAAGGTGTTGTTTAACTTGTTGTTCTTGAATAGGAATTGTAACAAAGGCGATATGTATTTTTGTTGTATATAATTAGTTCGTAATATTTTACTGTGCATAATGTATTCTTAGTTATTATATTATTTTTTGTGTTTGATGAACTTGTATTGAGCTTATTTTAAATTAATGTTTAATATTTAATATTGTTAAACTTTACGGCAAAGCTCCCTTAAGTTTGGCAGAATATGTGTTACAGTTAAAAGGGCGACATTGTTAGTGAAACGGCCATAAACCAGATGTGTGTCCTCGCAACTGTTATGTAGCGAATTTAAATTATTAATATGTGTTTTAAGTCATTATTATTCTAATATTTTTATTTGTATTCATGTGTATTTTAATCTGGAAAAAGAAGTATTCTTAGGCTCTTAAGGTGTTGTTTAACTTGTTGTTCTTGAATAGGAATTGTAACAAAGGCGAGAGACGGTTGCGAGGACACACATCTGGTTTATGGCCGTTTCACTAACAATGTCGCCCTTTTAACTCTTTGCGTGGGAAACGGATGTCGCTTTGTAAGTTTGCAGTTTTATTACTTCAAGACAGTGGGGGTGGCTGGTATTTGGATTTTCGTAAAAGCTTAGTTTCATTTGTTAGTTGGGGGGTCTATTTTTTTTCTCACGTTATAAGTGCAGATGTTTTTCGGATTGCATTGTCAGATTTTCTGGTGTTTGATTCGTCATGGGTGTGTCATTTTCTCAATTTAGATAACATAAAATTCCGGGATTGGTAAGATATAATTTTATGATTTTTTTGAAAGCCTATGAACTCACAGAGGTGGAGAAACCGAGTTTTCCTGGGTGCTTGCACCAGGCTAGAGATCATTCTGATTCTGATTTTCAAGAAGAGTAAGAGGAGAAAAAGCGGGGGCTTGACCCTTCGGGTCTTGCTTCTCGCGAGCCGCGTGAACAGCCGGCAGAGGGTATGATTTTTCTCTCGGCTTTTAGCTGGCGAGAATTTGCGTTGGCATAAGGCATAGAGCTCAGCAGAAGAATTTCGATTTCTCTTATCCCAAGAATTGTTCGGCAGATTCTCTTGGTGACCCTGACATCCTGATGCGGTATTCCTGTTTTTACCGGCTTTGACTTCCTAATTAGATTTTGTTCCAAAGGTGCTCTACGCTTATGGTGAGTTTCGGGGCTTCCAGAATGAAAGAGACTCGTGTAGGACCCTTCTAAGGAGTGCATTGCTGTTTATTCTGCCTGTGCCAGCTGCGTCGATTGTTTTTCCCTGGTGCATGGGAGAATATGTTATGTAGCGAATTTAAATTATTAATATGTGTTTTAAGTCATTATTATTCTAATATTTTTATTTGTATTCATGTATATTTTAATCTGGAAAAAGAAGTATTCTTAGGCTCTTAAGGTGTTGTTTAACTTGTTGTTCTTGAATAGGAATTGTAACAAAGGCGAGAGACGGTTGTGTTATATAAAAAAGTTTATGCTTGTAATTTTAAATACTTTATTCCATTATAACTTAAACTTAACTGACTCACTGTGGTGCCAGATAAATTAACAAAAAAAAATCAAAATCAGATAATTCACATTCAAAATCTATTTCATAATATTCATATATCATTTCAACATTCTCATAAATATTCGTATATCATATCTATCAATCAATCGTATAGTGGTATAGTAGAATTTAACCTTTTAGGTTTGCGTTGTGAGTAACCTATGTAAAGGGAAAATCAATAACTCCAAATTCAAGTAAACTCCATGTTTCTTAAAAGCCCCCCGGCTCAAACAAATGGAGGGACATGACAGACCACAGAAACTACACTAAATTTAAACAAATGAAACATAAAATACATATCAAACACATTTATTAATTTCTAGAATATTCAAACATATGATAACTAGGTAAACTGATCAGTCCCCTACAAATTAACCTTAAGAGGTAAATTAACATATATATCATTTTAAATCTTATACTCATGTTAGGTTTACTAATTTATTTTTACATTACATAACTCACAATTTAGGCGGTTGTACCTTATATTAATATAGTATCATTACTCGGTTACAATTTAAATACAAAAGACAGAAAAAAAATTCACTCACAGGGTGAAGTTCATATATTCAACTCCTATGCCATCATCGACTGATTAATATGGAGTGCTGATAGTTCAACAGATCGTCCTACTCATTGCGTTGACCATTCGAAGAGATCGAGAATGCCATCATCGACGGATTAATACGGAGTTTTAAATAGTTCAACAGATCGTCCAGCGTCCGAAGTTTACTCGAGCACCACATTATTCCTGCTGTCCTTTATTCACAAAATCATCGTTAATGGAGGCAGACAGTTCTTGCGAATTTTAAAGATGACTTGGTTGCAACACCATTGAAGCTGTCCTTACAATAAATAAATTCCAGAGCATGGAATGATGAAAAAAAAATCGACGCAGCTGGCACAGGCAGAATAAACAGCAATGCACACCTTAGAAGGGTCCTACACGAGTCTCTTTCATTCTGGAAGCCCCGAAACTCACCATAAGCGTAGAGCACCTTTGGAACAAAATCTAATTAGGAAGTCAAAGCCGGTAAAAACAGGAATACCGCATCAGGATGTCAGGATCACCAAGAGAATCTGCCGAACAATTCTTGGGATAAGAGAAATCGAAATTCTTCTGCTGAGCTCTATGCCTTATGCCAACGCAAATTCTCGCCAGCTAAAAGCCGAGAGAAAAATCATACCCTCTGCCGGCTGTTCACGCGGCTCGCGAGAAGCAAGACCCGAAGGGTCAAGCCCCCGCTTTTTCTCCTCTTACTCTTCTTGAAAATCAGAATCAGAATGATCTCTAGCCTGGTGCAAGCACCCAGGAAAACTCGGTTTCTCCGCCTCTGTGAGTTCATAGGCTTTCAAAAAAATCATAAAATTATATCTTACCAATCCCGGAATTTTATGTTATCTAAATTGAGAAAATGACACACCCATGACGAATCAAACACCAGAAAATCTGACAATGCAATCCGAAAAACATCTGCACTTATAACGTGAGAAAAAAAATAGACCCCCCAACTAACAAATGAAACTAAGCTTTTACGAAAATCCAATTACCAGCCACCCCCACTGTCTTGAAGTAATAAAACTGCAAACTTACAAAGCGACATCCGTTTCCCACGCAAAGAGTTAAAAGGGCGACATTGTTAGTGAAACGGCCATAAACCAGATGTGTGTCCTCGCAACCGTCTCTCGCCTTTGTTACAATTCCTATTCAAGAACAACAAGTTAAACAACACCTTAAGAGCCTAAGAATACTTCTTTTTCCAGATTAAAATACACATGAATACAAATAAAAATATTAGAATAATAATGACTTAAAACACATATTAATAATTTAAATTCGCTACATAAACCACTTGAAAAGCCAACAGTTAAGAGTAAGAATAATACCTTTTAACTGCATTTCTAAAATTTCAAACAAAACCAGCTCTACCTTTCAAAAAAAAATCTTTGTTTTTTCAAAATTCACAATTCAAAAAAATTTTTGCTGTAAAATGCAAAACTCTCTATTCTTCTGTTTTTTACACATTTCTCAGACAGCAATAAATGTTCACAAAATTCACAAACTAAGTAGAAATTCAATTACTCAAACTCAGAAAAGCTAAACAAGAAACTTCACTCCGGCTGAAAATTAACTTCCAAAAAAAAATTCAATCAATCCTTAAGTAAACTATCACTGGTCCCGCGCAACTTTACAAATCTAACCAAAATTAACTTTAAGAAACAAACATTTCAGATTTTTCCAAAAATAAATTCAAAAATAAAAATTTTAACTGAATTCTATTAGGCACAAATTCCACAAAATCTATTAACACACTTCATGAAGTTAAAAAAAAAAATACTATTTCTCGAACACAAAAAAATACTGCTCTGACATTAAATCAATTAATTAAAATTAGAAATCTACAAAGCAATTATTTAAAGTGCAATTAGCAAAATCGACACATTAACACAAATGCAATTCTCACCAAAACTTTAAACTAAAAGATAAATGGATCAAACATCTAGGTGAGCGCAAAAAAATTTTCATCATTTATGATCAAAACTGTAATATTCATACACATGAAAACAAAATAGAAATCAAATATAAAATAATACTCAAATAATATACACAAAAATTTATAGTGGTCTGCCAGTCGCGAGGTTACGGCACCATTGTTATATAAAAAGTTTATGCTTGTAATTTTAAATACTTTATTCCATTATAACTTAAACTTAACTGACTCACTGTGGTGCCAGATAAATTAACAAAAAAAAAATCAAAATCAGATAATTCACATTCAAAATCTATTTCATAATATTCATATATCATTTCAACATTCTCATAAATATTCGTATATCATATCTATCAATCAATCGTATAGTGGTATAGTAGAATTTAACCTTTTAGGTTTGCGTTGTGAGTAACCTATGTAAAGGGAAAATCAATAACTCCAAATTCAAGTAAACTCCATGTTTCTTAAAAGCCCCCCGGCTCAAACAAATGGAGGGACATGACAGACCACAGAAACTACACTAAATTTAAACAAATGAAACATAAAATACATATCAAACACATTTATTAATTTCTAGAATATTCAAACATATGATAACTAGGTAAACTGATCAGTCCCCTACAAATTAACCTTAAGAGGTAAATTAACATATATATCATTTTAAATCTTATACTCATGTTAGGTGTACTAATTTTTTTTTTTACATTACATAACTCACAATTTAGGTGGTTGTACCTTATATTAATATAGTATCATTACTCGGTTACAATTTAAATACAAAAGACAGAAAAAAAATTCACTCACAGGGTGAAGTTCATATATTCAACTCCTATGCCATCATCGACTGATTAATATGGAGTGCTGATAGTTCAACAGATCGTCCTACTCATTGCGTTGACCATTCGAAGAGATCGAGAATGCCATCATCGACGGATTAATACGGAGTTTTAAATAGTTCAACAGATCGTCCAGCGTCCGAAGTTTACTCGAGCACCACATTATTCCTGCTGTCCTTTATTCACAAAATCATCGTTAATGGAGGCAGACAGTTCTTGCGAATTTTAAAGATGACTTGGTTGCAACACCATTGAAGCTGTCCTTACAATAAATAAATTCCAGAGCATGGAATGATGAAAAAAAAATCGACGCAGCTGGCACAGGCAGAATAAACAGCAATGCACACCTTAGAAGGGTCCTACACGAGTCTCTTTCATTCTGGAAGCCCCGAAACTCACCATAAGCGTAGAGCACCTTTGGAACAAAATCTAATTAGGAAGTCAAAGCCGGTAAAAACAGGAATACCGCATCAGGATGTCAGGATCACCAAGAGAATCTGCCGAACAATTCTTGGGATAAGAGAAATCGAAATTCTTCTGCTGAGCTCTATGCCTTATGCCAACGCAAATTCTCGCCAGCTAAAAGCCGAGAGAAAAATCATACCCTCTGCCGGCTGTTCACGCGGCTCGCGAGAAGCAAGACCCGAAGGGTCAAGCCCCCGCTTTTTCTCCTCTTACTCTTCTTGAAAATCAGAATCAGAATGATCTCTAGCCTGGTGCAAGCACCCAGGAAAACTCGGTTTCTCCGCCTCTGTGAGTTCATAGGCTTTCAAAAAATTCATAAAATTATATCTTACCAATCCCGGAATTTTATGTTATCTAAATTGAGAAAATGACACACCCATGACGAATCAAACACCAGAAAATCTGACAATGCAATCCGAAAAACATCTGCACTTATAACGTGAGAAAAAAAATAGACCCCCCAACTAACAAATGAAACTAAGCTTTTACGAAAATCCAATTACCAGCCACCCCCACTGTCTTGAAGTAATAAAACTGCAAACTTACAAAGCGACATCCGTTTCCCACGCAAAGAGTTAAAAGGGCGACATTGTTAGTGAAACGGCCATAAACCAGATGTGTGTCCTCGCAACCGTCTCTCGCCTTTGTTACAATTCCTATTCAAGAACAACAAGTTAAACAACACCTTAAGAGCCTAAGAATACTTCTTTTTCCAGATTAAAATACACATGAATACAAATAAAAATATTAGAATAATAATGACTTAAAACACATATTAATAATTTAAATTCGCTACATAAACCACTTGAAAAGCCAACAGTTAAGAGTAAGAATAATACCTTTTAACTGCATTTCTAAAATTTCAAACAAAACCAGCTCTACCTTTCAAAAAAAAATCTTTGTTTTTTCAAAATTCACAATTCAAAAAAATTTTTGCTGTAAAATGCAAAACTCTCTATTCTTCTGTTTTTTACACATTTCTCAGACAGCAATAAATGTTCACAAAATTCACAAACTAAGTAGAAATTCAATTACTCAAACTCAGAAAAGCTAAACAAGAAACTTCACTCCGGCTGAAAATTAACTTCCAAAAAAAAATTCAATCAATCCTTAAGTAAACTATCACTGGTCCCGCGCAACTTTACAAATCTAACCAAAATTAACTTTAAGAAACAAACATTTCAGATTTTTCCAAAAATAAATTCAAAAATAAAAATTTTAACTGAATTCTATTAGGCACAAATTCCACAAAATCTATTAACACACTTCATGAAGTTAAAAAAAAAAAATACTATTTCTCGAACACAAAAAAAATACTGCTCTGACATTAAATCAATTAATTAAAATTAGAAATCTACAAAGCAATTATTTAAAGTGCAATTAGCAAAATCGACACATTAACACAAATGCAATTCTCACCAAAACTTTAAACTAAAAGATAAATGGATCAAACATCTAGGTGAGCGCAAAAAAATTTTCATCATTTATGATCAAAACTGTAATATTCATACACATGAAAACAAAATAGAAATCAAATATAAAATAATACTCAAATAATATACACAAAAATTTATAGTGGTCTGCCAGTCGCGAGGTTACGGCACCATTGTTATATAAAAAGTTTATGCTTGTAATTTTAAATACTTTATTCCATTATAACTTAACTGACTCACTGTGGTGCCAGATAAATTAACAAAAAAAAAATCAAAATCAGATAATTCACATTCAAAATCTATTTCATAATATTCATATATCATTTCAACATTCTCATAAATATTCGTATATCATATCTATCAATCAATCGTATAGTGGTATAGTAGAATTTAACCTTTTAGGTTTGCGTTGTGAGTAACCTATGTAAAGGGAAAATCAATAACTCCAAATTCAAGTAAACTCCATGTTTCTTAAAAGCCCCCCGGCTCAAACAAATGGAGGGACATGACAGACCACAGAAACTACACTAAATTTAAACAAATGAAACATAAAATACATATCAAACACATTTATTAATTTCTAGAATATTCAAACATATGATAACTAGGTAAACTGATCAGTCCCCTACAAATTAACCTTAAGAGGTAAATTAACATATATATCATTTTAAATCTTATACTCATGTTAGGTGTACTAATTTTTTTTTTTACATTACATAACTCACAATTTAGGCGGTTGTACCTTATATTAATATAGTATCATTACTCGGTTACAATTTAAATACAAAAGACAGAAAAAAAATTCACTCACAGGGTGAAGTTCATATATTCAACTCCTATGCCATCATCGACTGATTAATATGGAGTGCTGATAGTTCAACAGATCGTCCTACTCATTGCGTTGACCATTCGAAGAGATCGAGAATGCCATCATCGACGGATTAATACGGAGTTTTAAATAGTTCAACAGATCGTCCAGCGTCCGAAGTTTACTCGAGCACCACATTATTCCTGCTGTCCTTTATTCACAAAATCATCGTTAATAGAGGCAGACAGTTCTTGCGAATTTTAAAGATGACTTGGTTGCAACACCATTGAAGCTATCCTTACAATAAATAAATTCCAGAGCATGGAATGATGAAAAAAAAATCGACGCAGCTGGCACAGGCAGAATAAACAGCAATGCACACCTTAGAAGGGTCCTACACGAGTCTCTTTCATTCTGGAAGCCCCGAAACTCACCATAAGCGTAGAGCACCTTTGGAACAAAATCTAATTAGGAAGTCAAAGCCGGTAAAAACAGGAATACCGCATCAGGATGTCAGGATCACCAAGAGAATCTGCCGAACAATTCTTGGGATAAGAGAAATCGAAATTCTTCTGCTGAGCTCTATGCCTTATGCCAACGCAAATTCTCGCCAGCTAAAAGCCGAGAGAAAAATCATACCCTCTGCCGGCTGTTCACGCGGCTCGCGAGAAGCAAGACCCGAAGGGTCAAGCCCCCGCTTTTTCTCCTCTTACTCTTCTTGAAAATCAGAATCAGAATGATCTCTAGCCTGGTGCAAGCACCCAGGAAAACTCGGTTTCTCCGCCTCTGTGAGTTCATAGGCTTTCAAAAAATTCATAAAATTATATCTTACCAATCCCGGAATTTTATGTTATCTAAATTGAGAAAATGACACACCCATGACGAATCAAACACCAGAAAATCTGACAATGCAATCCGAAAAACATCTGCACTTATAACGTGAGAAAAAAAATAGACCCCCCAACTAACAAATGAAACTAAGCTTTTACGAAAATCCAATTACCAGCCACCCCCACTGTCTTGAAGTAATAAAACTGCAAACTTACAAAGCGACATCCGTTTCCCACGCAAAGAGTTAAAAGGGCGACATTGTTAGTGAAACGGCCATAAACCAGATGTGTGTCCTCGCAACCGTCTCTCGCCTTTGTTACAATTCCTATTCAAGAACAACAAGTTAAACAACACCTTAAGAGCCTAAGAATACTTCTTTTTCCAGATTAAAATACACATGAATACAAATAAAAATATTAGAATAATAATGACTTAAAACACATATTAATAATTTAAATTCGCTACATAAACCACTTGAAAAGCCAACAGTTAAGAGTAAGAATAATACCTTTTAACTGCATTTCTAAAATTTCAAACAAAACCAGCTCTACCTTTCAAAAAAAAATCTTTGTTTTTTCAAAATTCACAATTCAAAAAAATTTTTGCTGTAAAATGCAAAACTCTCTATTCTTCTGTTTTTTACACATTTCTCAGACAGCAATAAATGTTCACAAAATTCACAAACTAAGTAGAAATTCAATTACTCAAACTCAGAAAAGCTAAACAAGAAACTTCACTCCGGCTGAAAATTAACTTCCAAAAAAAAATTCAATCAATCCTTAAGTAAACTATCACTGGTCCCGCGCAACTTTACAAATCTAACCAAAATTAACTTTAAGAAACAAACATTTCAGATTTTTCCAAAAATAAATTCAAAAATAAAAATTTTAACTGAATTCTATTAAGCACAAATTCCACAAAATCTATTAACACACTTCATGAAGTTAAAAAAAAAATACTATTTCTCGAACACAAAAAAATTACTGCTCTGACATTAAATCAATTAATTAAAATTAGAAATCTACAAAGCAATTATTTAAAGTGCAATTAGCAAAATCGACACATTAACACAAATGCAATTCTCACCAAAACTTTAAACTAAAAGATAAATGGATCAAACATCTAGGTGAGCGCAAAAAAATTTTCATCATTTATGATCAAAACTGTAATATTCATACACATGAAAACAAAATAGAAATCAAATATAAAATAATACTCAAATAATATACACAAAAATTTATAGTGGTCTGCCAGTCGCGAGGTTACGGCACCATTGTTATATAAAAAGTTTATGCTTGTAATTTTAAATACTTTATTCCATTATAACTTAAACTTAACTGACTCACTGTGGTGCCAGATAAATTAACAAAAAAAAAAATCAAAATCAGATAATTCACATTCAAAATCTATTTCATAATATTCATATATCATTTCAACATTCTCATAAATATTCGTATATCATATCTATCAATCAATCGTATAGTGGTATAGTAGAATTTAACCTTTTAGGTTTGCGTTGTGAGTAACCTATGTAAAGGGAAAATCAATAACTCAAAATTCAAGTAAACTCCATGTTTCTTAAAAGCCCCCCGGCTCAAACAAATGGAGGGACATGACAGACCACAGAAACTACACTAAATTTAAACAAATGAAACATAAAATACATATCAAACACATTTATTAATTTCTAGAATATTCAAACATATGATAACTAGGTAAACTGATCAGTCCCCTACAAATTAACCTTAAGAGGTAAATTAACATATATATCATTTTAAATCTTATACTCATGTTAGGTGTACTAATTTTTTTTTACATTACATAACTCACAATTTAGGCGGTTGTACCTTATATTAATATAGTATCATTACTCGGTTACAATTTAAATACAAAAGACAGAAAAAAAATTCACTCACAGGGTGAAGTTCATATATTCAACTCCTATGCCATCATCGACTGATTAATATGGAGTGCTGATAGTTCAACAGATCGTCCTACTCATTGCGTTGACCATTCGAAGAGATCGAGAATGCCATCATCGACGGATTAATACGGAGTTTTAAATAGTTCAACAGATCGTCCAGCGTCCGAAGTTTACTCGAGCACCACATTATTCCTGCTGTCCTTTATTCACAAAATCATCGTTAATGGAGGCAGACAGTTCTTGCGAATTTTAAAGATGACTTGGTTGCAACACCATTGAAGCTGTCCTTACAATAAATAAATTCCAGAGCATGGAATGATGAAAAAAAAATCGACGCAGCTGGCACAGGCAGAATAAACAGCAATGCACACCTTAGAAGGGTCCTACACGAGTCTCTTTCATTCTGGAAGCCCCGAAACTCACCATAAGCGTAGAGCACCTTTGGAACAAAATCTAATTAGGAAGTCAAAGCCGGTAAAAACAGGAATACCGCATCAGGATGTCAGGATCACCAAGAGAATCTGCCGAACAATTCTTGGGATAAGAGAAATCGAAATTCTTCTGCTGAGCTCTATGCCTTATGCCAACGCAAATTCTCGCCAGCTAAAAGCCGAGAGAAAAATCATACCCTCTGCCGGCTGTTCACGCGGCTCGCGAGAAGCAAGACCCGAAGGGTCAAGCCCCCGCTTTTTCTCCTCTTACTCTTCTTGAAAATCAGAATCAGAATGATCTCTAGCCTGGTGCAAGCACCCAGGAAAACTCGGTTTCTCCGCCTCTGTGAGTTCATAGGCTTTCAAAAAAATCATAAAATTATATCTTACCAATCCCGGAATTTTATGTTATCTAAATTGAGAAAATGACACACCCATGACGAATCAAACACCAGAAAATCTGACAATGCAATCCGAAAAACATCTGCACTTATAACGTGAGAAAAAAAATAGACCCCCCAACTAACAAATGAAACTAAGCTTTTACGAAAATCCAAATACCAGCCACCCCCACTGTCTTGAAGTAATAAAACTGCAAACTTACAAAGCGACATCCGTTTCCCACGCAAAGAGTTAAAAGGGCGACATTGTTAGTGAAACGGCCATAAACCAGATGTGTGTCCTCGCAACCGTCTCTCGCCTTTGTTACAATTCCTATTCAAGAACAACAAGTTAAACAACACCTTAAGAGCCTAAGAATACTTCTTTTTCCAGATTAAAATACACATGAATACAAATAAAAATATTAGAATAATAATGACTTAAAACACATATTAATAATTTAAATTCGCTACATAACATTAACAATTTCAGATGTAAACAAATGGCGGCTTCATTAGGCTTAGTAAAACTTTTAAATTCTTGATAATTCTACACCTATTGTATGCAGGTTAACTAAAGCATAAAAAAACCTTAACTGGGACATAAGAACGACATAACTGAATCACTTTTAAAGCAAAAAATGCACACTTTACCAACATATAAGAATAAAAATACCGAGCTCACCGAGCCGGGTAATGGAGTGGTTATATGTATACATACATTTATGTACTTTTGATGCGACCGATTGCAACCAAAAAGGAAGATGCACAGCAACATGTTATAGCAGTCCCATATATAAAATATCAACGTTCTGAGGCTATTCGTTTTTATGCTAGATGCATACAAACGTACGTCCGTACGGACGTTAAATAAACAATCTCTTCTGAATGAATTTTAAATCCATTTTACAATCCGTTTTGAGAAGGAGAGTCTTTTATTCTGCTTGTACGTACAGATGTCATACAAAAGCATCGTTCAAATAGATTCGTGAACAGTCAAAATTAATATTTGCATTGAAATATGTTACCCGAAATGTTTCGCGATTACAGTATTTCCTTTACTTCCTGCAAGGAAGTAATAGGAAAGTTGCTATTGAAACGCATTACAATATTTTTAATAAATATTTGCAAGTGATTCTTGACATTTTATTTGACCTTGATCACTATCATTACCTCATTGCCGTGAAAAATGCCGTGAAAATTTCTGGAGTGAATTGGCCTATTCCTTGAAGTAAATCTGCTTCCTTTTATATCTGCTTTGATTTGAAAGTAAATAAAAAGTGTAGAAAATACGAACTGCATACATTTTTGTGAAATACTATTAAAAGAAATGAATTTTAAAATTTACGAATATTGATTGTAAACATCTAGTTCTAAATTTCACTTATATTTTCCTAATAAGCATTGATGCATTTTTTAGAAATGGGTTCTGAAATTTATTTTCGAATTAATATAGATTTTAAAAGTTGCTTTTAATTCTAATGGTAAAGTATGACTAATTCGAATTTTTAAATATTCCAAAAATTCGAGAACATTTTAGGATTCGGATTCAGAAAATTTTGGATTCCTCCCCTCTTTAAATAATATATTATTGAAGGCAAGTATTACATTTACTTCTGATTTACTTTCTGATTTTATCTTATGATAATGTTTCTAAGTGTTTGGTATTATTTTTGGTGGGAAGATGTCGTTGAAAATGTGATTGAGCGCACTGAATATTGCAAAGATTTTTATTTTCATTTATACACTAACTTACCAAATAAATCATTTCTTGCAGCATTTTCTATTTTATTTCGAGAAAATGTGAATAAGCACTTTCCGACCTTAATGCATATTATGTTTGTATAAGAGCCGAAGAAGCTTGGCTGAAAGTATAAAATAACTCTACTTCGATATTCGTTGCTAGAAGATCTTCAAAAATTTTTTTGGATAAGCTGTTTCTCTTTGTTTAAGCTTGAAAGTAAATTTACCCGAATTTTGCACTAGATTTTAAGGACTAAGTATAAATTTTCTTTTTTTCCCCCTCACTCTTTCTCTTAAAGCTATGAGGAAGAAGAGATGATATTGTTACGAATTTTGAATTTAGTTGGCTATTTTTAGTAGAATTGCAATTAAAATGGTTTTATTTTCCCGTGCAATGCAGCGAGTCACGAATTAAGAGAAAGCTACGCCGGAAAAGTTCAAAACACAGGAGCATGCGCATTTAATAAATAGGTATATCGTAATTTATATTTAAATTGAGTAAATGCAATTGTGTGTGAGTTGTAAATGTAATTTTACTCTTTTCCTTTCTAGGAAACTCGAGAAAATAGAAATTACCAGCATGTCCTCGTGCACGATTAAAAAGCTTTAAAAATCGGGAGAAAAACATCTCAGTTCAGTTGTTTTAGTAAACTGCTGTTGCATACTTAGCTGCTGTAATTTTGAGATCAGATCAGCTTTCTCTGCGCTTTGGATTGCGTTCCATTGAACGTTTTAGTGAAAAATATAACTACTGTTATATTACGTAATATTGAGATATTGTACAAATATCTTTCAGGAACATTCCAGTGTTTTGTTTTATTTCTTATAATAAGAACAAATTTTATTAACTTTTTATCGGACTTTCGCATTCAATCTATTACGAACACGTACGCACGCAACAATATATTGCACTTCACGAAATATATTGTTGCGTGCGTACGTGCTCGTAATAAGATTGAATGCACACAGGTTCGATGATATGTTAATAAAATTTATTTTATCAAAAATGCACTTCAAATACTTGTACAGCTGTTCACAGTATTACAGAATACACTCAGTCGTTGCTCTTTAAATTGCTAAGAAGGCTAAACACAACGCAAGGATAGCGCATCTAAAGAGAAAGCTAACCCAGAGATATCTCAGTACTCTGATCTCACGCTGAATTGACAACTCGCAACAATAACAATAACAACTGAGAGCAGATGTCTTCTCTCCGGCCTTATATAGTTTTCATCCGGCAGCCGATATATTTCTAGTACTTTCTGCTTCTCGAAAATACTAGAAGGCAATATGAGTGTCGAATTATGGTTACAGCTAATATAGCGATTAATTATATTTATTCAGTTGCAATACTTACTACGGTGACACAGGATCCGAACGCAAATGTCGCCAAATATTCACCAGGTTAGGCCACTTTTGGCGATATCTTGCTAATTTTAAGCTGCCAGGTTGGCTATATCTCGCCAAATCACCAAGATACCCATTTACTCAATGTTAAATGGACTTGGCCCTGTATTCTTACTTTCCAGCATAGATTCTCTCTCTAGATTTTTCATGTTACATTACACAGAAAAATACAATATTTTTACATATAATTGCATTAAAATCATCTCTTTATGTACAAGATTCGTAACAACATCGAATAAATGAAAAATTTTCTGAAATAATACTATGAAATTTTAAATTCCGGACAGGAAAGTTTACTGCCACCCCGAAGGACCGGGTTCGAATCCCGGAAGAGGCATGCATGTTTGTAAATGTATAGTGTCTGTGAGGCATGGGGGCACTTTAACTAGTCGGTGAGCCGAAGAGGTTGGTGAGTTGGGGAAGAGGGGTAGCCCTCATATCTGCTTCTCCAGAGTCCTGGGGCATAATAGAAGACGGATATTCACCTGTATGGTGGTCAAGGTTCTGGACAACGACAGATGCAATCTTGTACTCTTTGCCACAGTAATCATTCGTGGGTTTGGTTGATTACTTAGATAAATGAGATTAGCTACAGCAACAGTATGACCAACTTTAACTACCGTAGCATTTCAAATATGGAATTCATAGAACATAAATTTAAAATACTTCAAGCTTTACATGTTTTTATCTAATAAAGGAAGACTATTGTAGGGATCATTAGAAAGGAACCTTTTCTTATTGCAAAAACAAAATGAATGTCTGTATGCATACTTAATCTTTAACATATGGTAGCATTTCATAAATTACAATAAGGTTGAAACTTAGATTTAAAAATTTATATATCTCTGACAAGTTTATTAAAATGTGTACTGCGGAAGGTTTCAACAACAATTTTCATCATAGATTTTGCTGATGAATAAATACCTAAATATTATATCTTTTAATGTTATATAGGTTCGTGTGAATATATAAAAATAATTCTCTGTTATATTTTACTGCTGGAGCTAATTTTAATTTTCTAAATTTTTTGTATCTTTTGCTTAAACCACTGAAGGAGAAATATTAAATCAATTTCTCTTTTTAAATATTATGTCAATTTCTCTTTTTAAATATTATATCAATTTCTCTTTTTAAATATTATCTTATCACAGTGTTCTGAATTTTTAAAGTCTTACAGATATCGTGTGAGAAGGCTGAAATTTTTTGAACCAGAATTTTTAACTTGTCATCTGTCCATTGTGTTACCGTAGCGGATTAATATTTTATTAAATCTTTGAATCAACACATATTCTATAAGGTATTTCTCCCACTTTCCTAGCGTGCCTTCGTGGTGTAGTGGTTTTGCACACTGGGCCGGTATTCCAGAGGTCCGTGGTTCGATTTCCGGCGAAGGCGTTTGCTTATTTTTCATCGTTCCTGCTCCAAAAATACCTAATGACTCTATAATTCTTCATGATTCATTACGTTCTTTAAGGTTGGGAACGCATTGTCTTCGTTCATTTTACTTATTTTTTCCCTAATATTTCCTTACATTCCACAAAACAGTTTCAATTATCCTCCATGTTTTCTTGCTGCATTTTTCACTCTGTTATATTTTGGATAGTATTTTATATGATCAAGAACTATTAAAGGCTTTAAAAATGAATCAGTGCAATGTTTTGTATTAGATTTCGCGTTTTCAATTTTCAAATAAGGGAAACGTCCTAATTAAAGGGGGTAATTAAGAGAAGATTTATTTTCTCGAAGCTTTTCGCTATTATTCCTTCGTCAGGCACAGCCGATGCACCCAAAATCCACGTACTAGCAAATCAATTTAATGGATTGTCGCTGTATCTTTCCGATTACTGTGTGACTCTCCTGATATCCAATGATTATAAAATTTGCGGAAGCAAAATCAACCAAGGGTTATATTGCTTTATTTATTTGCCTCGCTACTAAGGCACTACACATCGAGGCAGTGAGCGATTTAACCGCTGATGCATTTTTAGCTGCTTTGCGTCGCTGCACTGCTAGACGAGGAGCTCCAGGTCACATTTACAGCGACAATGCAACAAACTTCGTTGGGTCTAATCCAAAGCTCAGCGAAATACAACGATTGTGGGCTTCACTTCCTAAGAACGAAGCCGTTGCTCATCATTTAACTCAAGCATCAATAGAATGGCACTTTATACCTCCAGCATCTCTTCATTTCGGAGGAATTTGGGAGGCTGCAATTAAATCAACCAAATATCACTGTAAAAGAGTAATCGATGAAACTCTACTTACTTTCGAAGAATTGACAACTCTATTGGCTCATATAGAAGCCGTTTCAAATTCTCGTCCGTTATGTAGTGTAAACAATACTGACATTGATTGCATTAATATTCTCACTCCTTCACATTTTCTTACAGGAGACGTGATCCTATCCCCTCCTGAACTACCTCTTACCAGCCCTGCCAATATACGGAATAGGTGGGATCTCCTTCAAAACATGCGGAAGGACTTCTGCAAATCATGAACCAAAGCATATCTATCTTCTCTTCAAACCAGAAAGAAATGGAAGGACACTCAGCCGAATATCAAAATTGGAGACATCGTCCTGTTACTAGATGATGGTCATCTTCCGGGTTCTTGGCCACTAGGACAAGTGGTCGAACTTCATCATGGTGCTGACGGACTGGTTCGTGTGGTCACGGTTAAAACTAAAAGCTCTATTTTTAAAAGAAACATTCATAAATTAGCACCTTTACCCATATATCAGGACTAATGCCTGATAGGGTGGGAGTATGTTCCGGTGCGCCGGAACAGACAACTTAACCTGACTCTTCGCATTTGGAACTATGCCAAAGAACACTGAATTCACTGGAACTGTCAGACTTAGACGAACACATTCGCAAGGCAGCTGGAATGCTGTCTATTTTTCACTATTTTTGTTCTGTTTCGTATTCATAAGTTTACATGTCCTTTTCTTGTTTATACTTGTATTGTGCAATTATTTATTATAAGTTTTGTGTTTAAAACGAGGACATGTAGCGAGTTCATTCACATTACATCACAACACTGTCTATGAATAGTTTATTCATTAACGCGTCCATTGTTTTCAGAAACGATGTAAACTTCCTGGAACGATGACATGAATGGTAATTGTTGAATTATTATTATTATTATTATTATTTACATGTCCCATGAGGTGCTTATGAAAGCTATTTAACTCTACAGACTTATTTTAAAATAGGTATTTTAAGGTCCTTTTCCGCCTCCCAATTTAACTCCTAGCCATGGGAACAATAGCTGCGGAAAAAAGGTCAACTCTCCCACTTCATTTCCGCTTCAATTCCGTTTAGCATGTTCCGCTTTATGAAAAGCACTGGAATGAAGACTGACCTGAACTACAGTCCCAAATCACGTAGAGATAATAAATGCTGTACACTGATAGCGAAACGACTTTCGATCGCAAAAGAGGATTACAACGGCCTTGAGGTGCACATTTTAGAGACACATTATAGTTATGACTTCTTATGTAGAAAGACAGCCCATGCAATTTCAAGCTACTCTTTTATTAAGTAGGATGATCTCCAGGCTTTTACGTGTACCCCAGATATGACACCATAGGGAGATTTTGCTTTGTGTACGAAAACAACCACTGCGTGGACGAAACCATTTTAAAATTTAGAGGAGCTGGAATTCAATTTTCGGAAAGTTGTGCTAAAATGTTGAGTAGGGGATACATGAATAAATACGGTATTGCTGTTACTACTTTTTAAATAAAACTCTGTATAGACATTAGGTATATTTTTTGGAAGCAAGAAAGATGAAAAACAGCAACCGCCTTCGCCAGGAATCGAACCACGGACCTCTGGAATACCGGCCCAGCGTGCAGAACCACTACACCACGAAGGCACACTAGGAAGATGGGAGAAATACCTTATAACTCTTACGGTTAGGTGTTAAATTTTCTTAGCAACTTGGTTGCGATAAAATACAGAAACCTGTGAGAATTAAAGAAGGAAATATTCTTTGGAAATAAATACTATAGACCTAAAAATATATGTTATGATATATACACATCTGCTTCAGTATGTTTTTTCCAGGCAGAAATGAATAACACTGGAAAAATAATACTTTCAATGCCTTGATTCCATGGAAACGAACCTAAGCGGAAGCCACGTGTATTGAAGGATAAGCTAAATCTCTCTTATTTGAAGTGCGAAAAAAATTAGTCAGGCGCATTAATAGATTAATTGCCATGTCTGGTTCTATAAATACTCAGACAGAAGAAAGTTTCTAGGCATTTTTAATCGATGTCAGACTATTGTCTGAGAACTTTGGTCTTGGTAATGAAATTACACTCCTTAAAACTGTCTTCTCCAACTTAATAAAATTTAAATAGCCTTTTTCGCGTAGAGACTCGTATTCCAAGATTTAAGCATCATAATCAGTATTTACAACAACTATCATTAATCCTTACTCAAAAATATGGATTCTGGCTGCCTCTTTTCTAGTAAACATTTAAATCTCAAGTGCCATCTATTAAATTGAAATTTGCGTTATCGAGTTTTAGGACTATTTCTTTAATTTTATTCTAGAACAATTTCACATTCATTAATGACATGTGAGCTCTCGATGCATCCCTTCCTCGTACAGGATTAGCTTAAATTTTTTCTTCCAATTTATATTAATGAGTGCATTTTGAAAATTAACTATGTTTAGAAGTGGTCAAAACTAACAGAAACAATATTTATGACTGGTGTACTATTTTCATTTCCTGTCCTTAAGATTTGACTAGAATAGTTTTTTCGTTCTAGTTTTCAAGGATAAATTGAGAAATTATACTTTTGAACAGTTAATTTATTAGTTTTCTCGTACATGAATATTTGTTGAAATGAATCGTAAAATAGTATTCCTATTCAAGCTGCTTTGAGATTTTATTTTTAAGTGATAAAAGCGACTTTGTGGATACCGCCAATAAAAACGAAGATCGTGCAAATTTTATAGAAGAAAAACATAGTAGGGAAAATGAAAGTCAATTGAATGTCGGGATATGAGTAGTGATAACGAGGCAAGAGAGATGTGATCCTGTTGTAGAAAGAACAAGAAATTGAAATTTGGGTTTGGATACAGAGTACAAGAATTAAAAACAGGGACATTCCATATTATTTAGTAATAACAGGAGGTTTCCCTAAAAATAAAAAGGGTATTTTTGGGTTTTATATCAAAAATTTAATTTTATACTTAGCGTGAAAAGGGCTTAGAGGCTGCTTTAAGACTGAAAAGAAATGCCCCTTTTTATTAGAAGAATAGAGACCGAAATATATATGCAGAAAGATTTACAGTTTAATACAAAGTATATAAATCTTTAATTCCAACCAAAATATCCTTTATTACCGTCCTTTCGGTTTCAGACAAATTTATCATTACTTATTAGTTTAAAAATTAAATTTGATATTTCATGATTAATTTCGTGAAGGAGTTTTATTTTCAATAAGTAAATTATTTCATCTTTTAAGTAGTCAATTTCCATACAAATATTTTTGATACTATTTATTTCACCAAGTATTGTGTTACCTATAACTTGTTTTGACATGTTGGAGTGTTAATTAGTTTAATTGTTGGAATTTTAAAATATTTTTTTTTCAAAAAGTTTTATTGTATTGTAGTTAAGAACTGTTAGAAGCCAAAAGTCCTCACAAAATGGTGATTTGGGATTTTTGCCTTTTCAGATTCTCTACATGTTTAGCTTTCTAAAAATACCATATTTTAATCCCTATGAAAGCCAGAACTGTGAAAAATCCAGTTTTAATTTATCATCGAATGCTTTGATAAATGAGGATTTTTACATAAAAATGTGTTTATCTCTAAATGTGATTTTTTTATACCCGATGTACCTTTTCTCAGGAACTACTGCTTACAGGTATGTAAACGTCTTTTGACTTATTTATTATGTTTCCTTATATTTACTGAAATGAGCTTTTTGTTATAAAACAAAGAAAAAAATTTCGCAATTTTTTTGTGGGAAAAGTGCTAAATTTTACTGTGCCCTTATACAATGTTCTATCAAAGTTCATCTAAAACTCAAAATGTTTCAAAAGCTCATTTCAGTATAATCAGATAAGTGTACATTAATTACACAAAAATTTTCAAACGTGTATCTACATTTAGAAAATGTACATTAAAAATGGCCAATTTGACATTTTCAGTATGGAGGGTTCTGACTTCCCTTAATGATTTGGAGATTAAGGTAATCTAATCTATATATATGTGTGTTTGTATGTATATGTATATATTTGTACAGAGAAAGAGAGAGATTACAGCTCGCAATGTTAATAACATATTTATAAGCGATTTCTCACTTAAAAAATGAGAAACCAAAACTCCTTGAAAGAAAAAGATTTAGATGTTTACAGCTCTTTCCGTCTGATAAAAATGATATTGCATTTAGCGTAGAAGAAAATATTTGCATAAACATGAGAGATTCAGATCGTAAAAAAATAGAGAGAAAGAATTTGTGAAGAAAACCAGAGAATCAGCAGCATTTATCTTATGAAGTCAATAAAGTGCATCGATGATTAAATAGATTAAATAGATTAAACGATGATTAAATAGATTCTTTGAGAAACTCATTAAACAAATCCAGAAATACGCAACAGTGTCGTTAAACTAAGAAATGATTTTAAAAATATAAATTTGCGGAATAAAGAATTTCGTGCCGAGCTGAATAAAATTAAAGGCATGAGATGAAAAATGAAATCCACAAAAGGCCAAAATTCTTTCGTCTAGAAAAAGAACAATAAACAAAATATTATCGACAAAAGATTAAACATCGAAATCAAATTAATGAACTTAATTAATGATAATAATTAATTTACATCACAGTATTTAAATAACATGATACCTATGGGAATACTGTACAAGATTACAGCAGGAAAGTGTTCAACACAACTTAAATTAACTTTGCAAAGCTGAAAGGCACTGATATTGAAAGCATTTCAGATGTCTGTTGTTTCCATGGAAGCATAAGTAATAGAAAAATCCTAGATGCAGCATTTTTTATGCACAACCGTGTAAGGTTTGTTTTATTTTTCTAATAGCTATTTTTATTTTGAAACAAACCTTTCCTTTACCTTCTAGTTTCCAACTTACATTTCCCAGGAATGAATTTTCAGTGTTTCGATTTTTGTAAATGAAGTAGAAACGAGTATTTAAGCTGAAGTCTGGGTTACTTCAATAGGAGAGAGTGTTCTACCTTTTATCCACGTTGTTACTTATAGTCTAACCTTACTGTTACGTCCCTGCTAGTATACGCTAATAATCTTAAATAAAGGCTAACTCTTGTTAGTTAATTTTGTGCAGCTTCGGCAGATTTACTTTAGTTAGCATTAGATTAGTTTTATATCTTCTGCCTTGAGTTAAAGCCCGAGTCGAGGCTTATTGTAAGCTCGAGAAGGTACCTTTCTTTCTTTCCACCGACAGCGAGGCAGCCGGTCCACTGGGTAGTTAGCATATCGGCCAGGTAGCCCCGCTGACGGAAATAACTTGAACAAAAGACACACTTATAAATACATATTGTGCTCAAGACGACTGCTGGGGGCAGTGCAAACAAATGATGGACGAAGACGATAGCGCATGATGGAAGAAGGGTGCATTGCGGGCGTGAAGAACAATTCCAGTTACATATTTACAGAGTAATGGATAGGTGGTTACAAATACTAAAAGTAATAAGAAGTAAAATACTAGAAAGTAAAACAATGCATAAAATAAAAAAAAGGAAAACAGTGGAAACAATACATAAAATAAGGCAAAATACATAGTTCAAGGTTCATAATTCAAGGTTTACAGTTCAAGAAGATAAATATATACAAGGAATAAGAAAAGCCGAATAAGCTAACTTAAGATAAAATTAGTTCGCTACAGGTACAGAGCATACAGGGGATGTGCTGGTGACGAGGATGGTGGCTGAGAATTACTCCAGCCTGTCTGAGATTATGCGTGCAATGTTTATGCAATCTCATATGCTTTTCAATGCATTGCGATTTTTTGAAGTAGCTTCGGCCCATGCATGGATGTGGTTTGCTACTGGTTGCCTAAGATGATATTTAGCGGTCTCTCTGCAAGCGAACAGATAGTGGTCCGGATCTCCTACCATCCCGCATGAGCAATGCTCGTTTTCGCGTCGTCTGAAGCGATGCAGGTAAGTCATGAAGGGACCATGTCCTGTTAGATACTGAGTGAAGTGAGACGAGCCAGATTTTAGAAGCCGGCAGACTTTTGGAAAAAATCTGTAAACTCTTCTGCCGGTGGTTTCTGTCTCCCACAGATGTTGCCAACGTTTGAGTAATTCTCTCTCGAGCTCAGCTTTTAAGAACGAACCCGGGAGAGGCACGTCAAGTGTGCGAACGTGGGGGTCAGTTGCTGCTCTTTTGGCTATTGCATCTGCAATTTCATTACCCAGTATTCCAGTGTGGGCAGGTACCCACTGGAGTTCAGGCCTATAGTATTTAGGTGTTCTTAGTAAGAGTTTTTGTATGGCCCTGACGAGTGGATTTTTACTACATTTGCCTTGGATTGCCTGGAGGCTAGAGGCTGAGTCTGAATATATACTGGAATAGTTATTTTCCAGTGCGTAGACAAGTGCAGCTTTTAATGCAATCAGTTCAGCCTGAAAAACTGAGTTGTGGTGCTTAAGCTTTCTTCCCCAGGTCTTTAAGATCTGGTTCCCAAGTAGAACACAGTATCCGCTACCGGTGCCACATTCTCCTTTGGAACCATCGGTGTAGATTGCAGTGGCGTTGAACCACGTTGGTGACCTGCAGTTAATCGAGATATTGAATTCGGCCGGGTGGCAAGGTGGCTCGGGAATGCTTTGCTCATAGTCAGTATAAACATAAGTCCTATCCCATAAACTTATTGTCTCTTTGAGTCGGAGCACTCGCACTATTGCACTCTCGCGCTGAGCTAAGAGATGCAGAGGCGGTAGTCCTGAAATCACGTTTAGAGCATTAGTGGGCGAGGTTTTATATCCTCGGGTAATGCTCAGGAGGAATGGTCTTTGTGCTGAGCGTAGCAGATTCTCCATTTTAGTAGTGATCGTTATGCCCCACATGGAGGCTCCATGTAGTGCAATACGTTCAGCAACTACAGAGTACCACGTCTTAAGCATCCTCGAAGAAACTCCCCATGTTGGTGCTGCTGTTCTGAGCATGGAATGAAATATCCTGTGAAGTCGTGCCTTGACCTCCTTTAAATGTGGCATCCAAGTCAATGTGTCGTCAATTATAACTCCAAGGTACCTCAAGTTTCTGTCTATTTTAATATTTTCCCCATGAAGGTTGATGCACGGGGTTCTTCGATGGCGCTTACCTGGACAGATAAGCATACCTTGGGTTTTTGAGTTGGCAATAGTTAACTTATGGTCATTGGCCCATTTGGCCATCTTGTCCATTGCTTGTTGTGCCCTAGTCTCATATGCGTTGCGGCTGTGCCCTTTGGTTACCAGGAAAAAGTCATCGGCATAAGCCAGTATTTCCGTGTGAGGATCTGTGTTAAAGAGGGTCAGCGCTGTGTCCGCTACAAGATTCCAGAGCAGTGGACCCAGACAGGATCCTTGAGGACAGCCTCTATTGATGGAACGTGAGTGTACTCCTGCGTCCGTAGTGGCTTGTAAGCGGCGATCACTTAGGTAGCTGTAAATAAGGTCAAAGAGAATCTTAGGGCTACCCATGTCCTGTAATCTCTTCAGTACATCGGGCCACCACAACGAGTCGAAAGCGCCCTGTATATCCACAGAGATAATGAGACTATGTTGGTTATTTATTCTGTTATTTGCTATTAATTTTCGTAGGTGCTGCAGCGCTTGATCCACCGATTTGCCAGGAATGAAGCCATATTGTTTGTCATTTATGCTTTGTCCAGACAGGATATAGTGTTTAAGTCTTTGAAGGACGACTCTTTCTAGTACTTTACCCAAGGCAGGAAGAAGGCAAATAGGCCGGTAAGACGTTGGTACATTAGGGTCTTTTTTCGCTTTGAGGAAGAGCACCACCTCACCAAGTTTCGTGCCGGCTGGGAAATATCTGTTGCGCCAACATGCAGTGATGTAGGCATGCAGTAACTCCGGATGCATACTGTTAATGGCTTGCAGAATGCCATTATCTATCCCATCAGGACCTGGTGCTTTATTGGTGTTTAACGCTTTAACAATGTCGCTTATTTCTTTGGCGTTAAACAGTGGTTCAAAATCTGTTTTCTTGGTATTGTAATATTGCTCAACGCTGGCTCTGATATTTCTTTGTGCGGGATTATCTGTGTCTGCGTTATCAGGTCTAAAGATATTGTCCAGAATGTGCGCAACTACTTCTGTGCTAGTTGCTGCTCCGTGGCTTATTGTGGCAGTAAGATTAGTAGGTGTAAACATCTTGTCATGTGCAATACGGAAGACAGTTTCGAACTTATTCGCAGTGTTGGTACAGTACTCTTTCCAGGATGAAAACTTCGCTTTTGCAATCTGTCTTTTGTAAGCAGCTCTGTGCTTTCGAAAAATTAGCGAGTGTGTCTCTCTTTCTAAGGGATCCTTGCATGCTTGCATTTTGCGCCTTAGGGCACGGACTTTGCTGCGTTCAGCAGTCAGCGTGGTGCTCCACCAAGGAGTGCATTTCGGGGCTGCGTAATGTTTCCTTTTCAAGACTTTTTCGCACACTGAGAGCAGTGTTTGCATAAGATCTTCATGCATGGCGTCGATGTCTTTACTACTGTTGCAATTGTTACATTGTGCCACGAGACTTTCAATATGGGTTCAAAGTGCATCTTTAAATTTGTTCAGGTTTATATACTTCGTTTTCCATCTGTTCTTTGTTATAAATTGGTGCTCCGAATCTATTCTGAACTCAATGTAGCGATGGTCACTGAACGAGGGAGTTTCGCTAACCTTCCAATTGTGAATATTATTAAGAATACCAGTGGTGGCTAAAGTGATATCAGGCCACCCCTGAGCCCTGGTAGTCCAGTATGTAGGAGGGCTGTCGGTGGGGTTGACGACTGCAAGGTTATGAGAAGTGATGAAGTCAAGGACAGGGCAAGCACGCCTGTTTTCCTCTGGCGCACCCCATAGAGGGCTAGCAGCGTTAAAGTCCCCAGCGATTATCTTATTCCTAGTCGGAATCATCATGACTTGTTCCAGCTTCTGGAGTGCAGTGACAATGTCGTGCGAAGGAGGAAAATACACGCTGGTGATGGCAATTTGACCATAAGGCCCTTCCAGTTGTATAGTAACTGTGTAATCTCCTTTATGCATTAGCAGGGGCGTGAGTGGACCATTGTAGGCGATGATTGCTTGATTGCCTACTGAATGGTAAGTTTTGAAGTTGCTGAATCCTGTGATCCTGTTGTTAATGGAATGAAACTCTTGTAGTGCGGCTAGATCTACATTGTTTTCTAGAATAACCTGGGCTGCATGGACAGTTGCGGCTTGGCTGCGTTGCAAGTTGCTTTGAAGAATTGCAAAACCATGCACTGTACTTGGATATGCAATAGCCTGCTGTTCAGCTACCACTGCGCCGTTGATTTCATTCTGAACAGTTCTGCCTTGTAGGCTTGACATTGTCTTGCACTAGACGGGTGTGTGGTGTCGAAGCTAGTGCCTTTGGATTTATTGTGAGTTGCGCAATTGACGCAGTGTGGAGTCTTTGCTTTGCAGTTATCCTGGCTATGACCTTGTCCACAGTTTACACAGGCCAACGCTGCTTTACAAGAATGACTCAAGTGTCCTAGCCGCTGACAATTAAAACACCTTGCAACTTGAAAGTATTTTCTGAAAGCACAAGAGCTGAATCCTATAAGAATTCTTCTAAGGTCCTTAATATCCTCGTACAGATTCTGCTGTAGGTCGACGATCCAGGTGTGGCCGATAGTTGTGCGAATAGGATTTCTTGGATGTATTTGTTCTTCACTTGCTGAGGGCACCAGGCTCGCAGAAGCTTCACGTATGTCGTCTGCTGTTGCGGATGTGGGGGTACCAAAGACGATTATTGTGGACTTTCTGAAAGAGGGCTCTCTGAGCGTGACTGCTGCTGAGAGTGAGGGCTTTTCCTCAATCGCTTTCCTGAGTGTTTCTATATTTTGTCTGTGGCTGCACCTAATTAAAAGTTCGTTAGAGCGTGTGGGCCGCACTTCTTCAACAGTAATGCCCAGTTCCCTGGCACTAAGTTCAGTAGTCAGTTGTGTTCTGACTTGTTCTGGAGTTCTATCTGTTTCTTTTGCTTTTAATAGGAGGACGTGGTCTGATAACTGTTTGTTAAGTTGCGCAGTTCGTGCTTTTCTTTTTCTCTTTTTGACTTCGGTAAATGGGGTTTCTTCTGTTTCCGTCTGTTCTGGAAGGTCTTTTGGTGTGGCCGGAACTGCTCGAGAAGGTACCATCTGTTCATTTATTTTGAGTTGGAATAAAGGGTAAATTTAACCCTTCTTTGGATTTGTTAATTACAGGAACTCAACGAATAGTCGCTACTCAGTTCTTCAATATTCTAGCTCTAAAGGAACTCCAATTTAGCTAGGATATTACAACCCTTTTATCTATTTATTAAAACAAACAAACATACACGCGATAAAAAACCTACATGACTAAAACGAGTTACGATTGATGAAAACAGGCCTAGTTTTTTGGAAAGATAATCTACGTACTGAAAAATCTAGAAAGCAAAGAATATCCCCATCTGGGTCTCTGAACAATCAAATAATTAAATGTATTCATCTCGCAATCCTTAAAATTTTAGTAAACTATTGAACTCACCTCAATGATCTTATCAGAAATCAGCAATAGATTTAATAACTACTGCTTCATATTCTATGCTGTAAATAAACTCCTAGGACAAGTTAGTTAGAACACAATACTCTACGCGCATTAACTATTGTTTGTCTAGATTTGAAGTATGTCTCTAAATAATGGTCTTACTAAATGTCAGTAATGATTTTGGCTGCCAGATGTGGTCTTGCAGGAGTTGGAATCCACGTCATCATGGTGGAATATGTTATTTAATAGAATTATAAGGCACCAATGGTCGAACCACTAAAGTGTTATGGCATTCGCAGATGTTACGTTCATCATTAGTAGCAGAATGTGGCTTATCCTGATAAGAATAACATCAGAACAGGCATGACCATCAAGTATCTAGACACAATTCATTAGAACTTTGGGATTTTCCATTTGTAAGAAATAAAGCTGATTCCCATGGAGAATAGCTGAATAGCTGATTCCCATGGAAAGATGTGTGGCTACAGGCATACAGTCAAAGTCCAGTTTAGCTCACATATCTCAAATAGAGTAAAGTGTGGTACTAGATTTTCCCAAGGAATATTAACGAAACCGGAACACCGAACTAATAGAGGGACCATATAATGAACTGTTAAAACAATTCATGCGCAACGACCATGTTTCTCAATATGTAACCGAATTATTTCTCATATGCACTTAGCAGTTTTGGTTGTATTATAACTTGCATCAGTGTACAATAATGCTAATTCATTTATAATCACATATATATGTATAAATTGGCATCGATCGACATTGTATAAATTGCTAGCATAGCCCTCTTACAACGAAATACTCGTAGCATTATACGTACCCCCAAGGTATTCCTGTTCGGTGGCGACAATCTGTAATGTGTAATCAATGTATATCCTTTCTATTAAATATCATCAATGGTAATTAATATTCGTATGCATTTTCGTTCGCTGAGGGACGTTTGCACTTCCCAACAGAGACGCATGTATATCGTTTCTGCGTGTGAATTTGTCACTTGTATTTAACGATCATTGGAGCTTTCTCTCCAGGTCAAGAACGCTTGGGAGTCACCACAGGCAACTGGGATGAGAGGTACTGAATGCGGAGCAGCAGACCTCAAATATGAATTAATTTCCTCTAAATAAGCAAGTAACTAGATTAATTACTAATAGTCCTTAATAAACCTCTCCGGTATAATTAGTTTTATCTTAAAGTACCGATGGGGTTCTAGTTATCCTCTCATACATGATTAAATAAACACCATAGCACCAGTATTCCCCTAACTATTTTCTCCAACGTAATTAAATATCTTACAACCTCTATAATTCTCTAATTAATTAAATGTAAATTTACCTAATTAACGCTACTCGTACGAATAGCTAACTAACGTGCAAAATAGCAATGCTTTCTGTAATTAATCAAAAGCTCTTGCATTGTGATGGTTTCTTGCGAAGGTGTTGATAGTTCTAGGTGGTAGTATGTTAGGAAGACACCTCTGACATTTTAAGATAAATACAGGCGTCTTCCATGTGTATACCTGTAGATATACCTGATTAACACAGAAGGTGTTATATTTCTTAGAATTATTTCGGGGCCGTTTAATTAATGTTAAAAATGTAAAGTGATTTTTTCTAAATGTTCAGTCTAATAGCATCTTTTCTGCACTATAAGTATGCATCGCGATTTTCATTATAAAAGGGCTTTTCATAAAACATCAAGGTTTACTGATTTCGAATCCTCTTCCACTACTTCCTAGAGGCTATCAATTAGAAAGAGCCCTTTTCAAGAAATCAGAGTCACAGTATTTCACAGAAGAAGCATCAGGAGACGTTGGAAATGTACATATGCAATGCCTGTAACAGTCTTCCTTTTTTCAAAGAATGCGGTGGTACATTTCAAAGTATGACTTATTACTTTATCTTGATGAAGTTTCTTGTTACCAACAATTTAACTTTAGAAACATTTCCGGGTATTCCTTTAAAGTATTCTTTCCATGTATAAGTAATGATTGGAGTTTTTTTTCCTTTCCGATTAATAATGCTCCTTATTTTGCGCTTAGAAATTTTAATACCGTGCATTTCACAATCCTGTTTTAACTGCAGAACAGGAATATTTCTCTTTTGAAAGTGCAAAAACATATTCTTAATCCGCAACTTGTTGACAAACGACATTTTGAAGAGGAATAAATTCAAACAGCAGCTGATAATTTTCATTTCAGGTAAGAAGCTCTTAGCAGAAATTTTTATTCCAAAACATATGCTTTTTTCTAAATCTTTATCGAAATCATTCTAAAATGTGTAAACAACCTCTGTACCTTGCGTTTCAGGTTTAAATTTTTTCAAATCCCTTGCAGAGTCCACTATGCTTTTAGCAGTGCAAAACATAAAAAATCAATTGCGTTATTACCAGGTTTCGACCTACGTGTCCTTCACTAGATGCTAACCATTTACAACCCAAGGGGAAGGCAATAATCCCTTATACATTTAAGGGGAGGGGAACAAGATATGAGTGATAGCTTTTGTGCAGGTTTTCGGAAATCGAACTGGGAAAAGAAGGAAACATAGAACTGGGTTCCATTATAGTAGATCAAGGCAAAGCAAACTAGGGCTGTTTTCCTGATTGGATTGGCTTGTTTTGTTTGATTATAGTTAAGGATTCGAGAGCTAGCTCCCTAAAAGGAGGGATGCCTTCGTGGAGTAACTTCTAAGGAAAACTGGCTCGTATATACATTACACATGGGAAATTAAGAAAATGCCTATGCATGCAGTTTATTCGCCGAGATTCGAACTACTACTATAAGGTATTTCTCCCGCTTTCCTAACGTGCCTTCGGGGTGTAGTGGTTCTGCACTCTGGGCCGCTATTCCAGAGGTCCGTGGTCCGATTCCCGGCGAAGGCTTTGTTAATTTTTTTTGTCTTGCCTGCTTCTATGTCCTGTGTTTACTGTAATCAGGTCCAAACCAACAAGCTCTATAATGAACATAACTTCTTGCACTGTAAATAATCTGTAACAATATGTTAATGCTATGTCCTAAGTGTCGAAGTATGTTGTAACAGTATGATGTGCTATGTCTTATTTGTTGTTAGTACTATGTCCTATGTATACCGTAATCTGGTCCCCTGTGGAAGGGGCGGTACGCTAGAGAGGTAGTGCATGAGGGCTATACCATTTTTGTCAATGGCGATGGCGTGGTGCCCCCTGTACTTGTTCCTGTCCTGTCCTGTCTTGCCTGCTTCCAAAAAAATCCTAATGTCTCTACACTACTATTCCAAGACTTTACCGCTGTGGGCTGCCGGTACTTACGTGAACTGATTTTCGAAGGGAAACTGGTTAGTAGTTACAGTTGCATCGAAAAAATAAACAGGAAAACGCTTATGCAGTTACCCCGTTCATCAGATTTGAAAACGGGGTCAAAATTCCTGTTCTCAGCAGTCTTATCTGCTCTGCCGTTGATATAGAGAATTAGAGAATGATGTATGCAGAAAAATAGAGAATAATAAAGCCAAGATTAAATTACTGCTGAATATCAGTCGAAAAAATCGGACAGACTTCGAAGTAATTTGATGCTATTTGCGACTGCAAAGTTGTGGGTATGTGTGAATGTAACAACATTCAACGCGCATTTTGCGTAAAAGATATTAGAAAAATATAATATGAAAAGGATCAGTAAACAAAGGATGCATGAAATATAATTAAAAAAAGTGTCACTTGCAGCTGCGTTATAATGCAGTTTTTTGGAAGGAAATAAAAGCATTAAGAGAAATAATTATCTGTGACGACAGATCGTTAATTGCATGCTAAATATAAACCGAGAACATTGTAGCCATCATGCAAATGTATCAAAAAATTCACTCTGTTCAAATTTGTGTTTATAATTAAGTAACAGAAAAGCTTGCTATTATTATCTAATGGTTTACTTTAATCAGTGATATACTAAATTGTTCAGATAAAAATCTAAAAGAACTATCAAAATATATACCGTTAAGTACATTGACTCTTTTTTTTTACGAGGCAGCGGAATTTTCCATTTGTTTTAATTATTGAGCTGTACTATTAAACCCCCGATTCTCTAATAAATCGAATAAAAGAACGAATGAAATTCGATACAGTGTTAATTGCATGGGAATGAGAAATGGAAAATCAAAAAATAGAGAATATGCATATATATTATTGTGTGCGTACAGATTCGTAATAGATTGAATGCACAAGTCCGATAAAAGGTTAATAATATGTTTTCTCATCGCAAGAAATGCAAACAAATGCTGGAATTTTCCTCAGAGATATTCGTACATCACAGTATCACGCAATATAATTAATGCCTATATTTAAGCTACTCAAAGCGTTAAAATACAACGCAATGCAAAAAGAAAGCTAATCCGATCTCACCACAAATTCGGGGAGAAAAAAAAAAAAAAAAAAAAAAAAACCAGCTAGCTAAACAACAACTGAGCTGAGATATTTGTCTCCAGCTTTTTAAAGCTTTCAATCGGTCGCGAGAGAGTTCTAGTAATTTCCTTTGCTTATCCAGGTTTCTGTAGACCAAAAGAGTAGAATTAGGGTTACAGCTAACACAGTAGTCAATTGCATTTATTCAATTTAAATATAAATTAGGAGATATCTATTTATTAAATGTTAAATGCACGTTCTCCTGTATTTTTACTTTTCCGGAGTAGCATCCTCTTAAAATATATCTCGAGCTGCATCGGACAGGAAAATAAAACAATTTAAATTCTACTAACATTTACGAAATTTGTAGCAATATATATATATATATATATATATATTTTCCTCCAATGGCGTACACTTATCCCTTCACTGGTCACTCCTAAGCCCAAAGTTTTAGTGTGGAGATACTTAATAGGCGGCCGCCGTTGCCTCCTATGAACGGATGAACAGTTACAACCATGCCTTCTCCAGAATTCGAACCCGGGTCTTTCGATACCGCAGCAGGTTCCCTAACTAATATGCCACCTGGGCCGCAGAGATGTTGAGACTTGTGAAACATTTTACCTCAAATCACTTTTCTAGTTACTTACTAATCACTAACCTTTGGATAACTAACTGAATAAATTTGGATACTTTACTTATCCAAAGTTGAGCAACTTCACTAGTTACTAACTTTTGGATAAGTAAAATAAAATTCTCGGCCAAAGCATTTCCGTACGCAAGTTACTAATCTTTGGAATGAGTAAAATCAAAGTACGTAAAATTTTATATCTACTCAAATACCGTAACATAGACCGATATCTATGGGATATGTGAAAGCCGAGTATAGCCTAAGTTTGTTGACATATGCTTTAAATTAAAATGTCCAACTATTGTACTATGTCCGGTCCAAAGCCCAATCCTTGTTTTCCAATGATGTGCCTTAAATAATTTATTTGATATGATAAATTTTGAAATTAAATATCCCGGTCAATTTTCACTTCCTTATACGAAGTAAAATTGAAGTATTGTAATCGCGAAAAATTTCGGGTATCATATGTCAACTAAAATATCCATTTTGACCGCTATCGAATGCAATTTAACGATGTTTTTCATGACATCCATATGCAAGGAGAGAATAAAGGACTCTTTTTCTCCATACGAATTAAAAAAACTGATTTAAAATGGATTCAAAAGAGATTAAGAGATTTTTTTCGTGATTTTTCGAGATACATTTTCTCATATTCCCCTGGTTTCTCAGAAATTGACGGATAATTCCAATGTATGATTTAAATTTTATAACGTAACTATTTTATAGTATATTTTTCACGTAAATTCTAATGTAAACTAGTATTGAAGTTATTAGAGTTTGAAAAATAATCCAGTAATTATTACATGCATTTAAAATTATTGGAAAAATTCTGAAATTCACGAATTTATTCGACATTTGAGGAAGATATTAATATTACCGAAATTTTAGAAAAGTCCTTAAATTCGGCAAACTAATCATGAAAATTCAAACTGTAATAACTCAGATATTCTTAGAACCGAGTATAATAGTGTCTCCTAAGTAGTTCAGAATTTCTCATGCTCAAAGTAACAGTTACTGAATATTTGTAATAATGGAACAAATTTACCATCAGTTACACGTAAATTTCATAAACGTACCATGTTTAGCAAACAAATGCTGCTGCTGTTACTGTTGTGTTTATCACCATGAGCAGGAGGTATCATGAGCACCATGAGCGTCCAAAATAACAACATGGATAATCATGAATATGTCGTTGGCTTTGATACCTTACTACTTGGGTTGTGGCTAAACTTCTTTGCACAACCGTACACCATTCTGATACAGAATTCGTTGGAGATGGATTTCGAGGGTCTTTATGCTTTTCTCTCTTACCGCATATCTCTCAAAGCGAATTTCGGCTCGAATGATTTTGAATATCACCGTACAGTTAAGACAACATATATTTATGAGCCCAGAAATATCAAAAATAGTATTCCTAATCACATTTATGTCGTTTGAGTAAACAAATTGAAGGAAAAAAGGCAATTTACGACACAATAAACTCATAACAATTCTGCAGAATGAGAGATGGTGTATTTAATTATGGCAAAGCACACTAGGGCTATCTGCCTAAGGGGAGGGATGCCTTCGTAGAGGACTTTCTAAGGAAAACTGGCTCGTATACACCAGAATGAGAGATACTTTTTGCAGTAAACAGCTAAACACTGAGGAACTCTCACATGCTTTATTGCGAAAATGTCTACTGGCATGCGTGAAGCATTGAGCATATGCTAAAGCAAGATGCTACTCTCGGAATCTAATTTTCTTTTTAAAAAAAAAAATCTAAAAAAAGGAAACGGCAGGTCATCTGAAAATCAGACATCTGGATTTTGGACGTTTTACTATATGGGCATTGTATTATATATCACAGTGATTCGCAGTTTGTGGTCACATCTACTCCTGGGGCTATATGATGGCGCAGTCAGGGGAACATGAAAAAAATATCAGTAATATCGGAAAATAAAAAAGTGTTACAATAAATTCTTATAAAAATCAAAATATTCAGAAAATTAAAATTTGGCAATGATTAGAAAGAAAATCAATTTATATGAATGTTACTATTTGAAATGCATTTAAAAGCAATGTAATAAATTGTACTTAATCCCATCCACACTTGTGACATTATTCTATATGCATCAAATGTAGCCATTCGCTAAATGCATGGATATTGTTATCCATTTGTAAATTTCGCTCAAATTTTATAATACTCATCATATTATAAATGTAAGGTTCGTATGTTTTCCTGTGTATAGCATTTTACTTATGATTACGTGCGTAAGGTTTCGTACTGGATTGAATGCTTACAGAACCGATGATAGTTTGATAAAATTTATTTTTCCAAAACAGAAACATTTTACAGTTCTGAAACTTTCACCCAAAACACTTTTACAGCTCTTTCCAATATCACAGACCACAACCAGTAGTTACACTTCAAATTATTAAGATCGGTAAACACAACGCAATGCAAAACGCATCTTAAAGGCGAAGCTCGCACGGAAATCTCAGTACTCCAAAGTCAGGTCTGAACTAAACAACTGAGAACTGTGCATGATTAACGTTCTCAAACGCCAGGGTGCTTAGATACGAGACTGTACCTCTAATCAAATTAAACCGAAATTTACGAATTGAATTCTGTCAATAACTTAAATCAATTATGTTATAAAGTATTTCTCCCGACTTCTTAACATGCCTTAGTGATGTAATGGTCAGCACGCTCGACGCGTATTCAAAAGGACCGAGGTTCGAGTTCCGGTGAGAGCACTCCCATTTTTCATGATTCCTGCCTTCTAAATAAACTAACGTCTCTACAGTGGCGCTCGAAATAATAAAAGCTGATTCTCTCCCACCAGGATTTGGCGACTGGGTGCCCTAATCCCCAGTCGCCTTTTAAAAGGGGAAGTATATAAGGTATTTCTCCAGCCTTCTTAGCATGCCTTAGTGATGTAATGGTCAGCACGCTCGACGCGTATTCAAAAGGACCGAGGTTCGAGTTCCGGTGAGAGCACTCCCATTTTTCATGATTCCTGCCTTCTAAATAAACTAACGTCTCTACAGTGGCGCTCGAAATAATAAAAGCTGATTCTCTCCCACCAGGATTTGGCGACTGGGTGCCCTAATCCCCAGTCGCCTTTTAAAAGGGGAAGTATATAAGGTATTTCTCCAGCCTTCTTAGCATGCCCTAGTGGTGTAATGGTCATCACACTCGACGTATTCGAAAGGTCCGAGGTTCAAGTCCCGGCGAGGACATTGCTAATTTTACATGACTTTTGCTTTCGAAACAGCCTAACGTCTCTACAATCTTAAATAATGATTAACTATTAATATTCTTTTAAAAAACAGAATTTAGAATACTAAAACTGACAGAAGCGAAACCGAAATATTCTCAGCTGGTGCATAATTCATAAGGTCAATGCCAGTAAGTAATAACATTTACACAAAAGATATAATAAATACAAATAAAAATAGGAATACTACATGAATGTAAATACAACACAAAATTTATAATACTTTCAAAGGTAACACGTAATGCAATACGGGGTTTAAAATTGCCAAAGCTCTTTTTTTGTTGGTCATACTATTGTAATTATAGTTGTAGATTCTGATTTCAGAGTTTGAGTGTATTTCTCATTTAGACATGGAGGTTTTTGACCAGACGTTCTGTCCTGGCTTAGTTTTCCTCAGACAGCTGAAAATCTCTACCTTCCAGTATTAGTACTTTCCTTTTCTCGAAATTATTATAAGGCATTACGGTTAAAGTTACATATAAGGGCATATGGGGATCAATCACAGTTATTCAATGACAGTTATCCAGGAGCCATATCAAATAGTAGCCAAATTTGGCGGTATTTTGCGATTTTCTTTGGCGGCAAATTTAGCGTGATAGCCATTTTCCTCAATGTTAAATAGGCTTTCACCTGCAATCTTATTTTTCCCGCAGAGCTTCGTTTTTCAAGCATTTGATGTTGCTTTATACAAAAGATATACAGTTTCCCTAAAATTATTTGCATATATGTCAGAATTTAATGCGTAGAAGAAAACACTGGAACTCTTAACAGCTTTCGATGTCCGTGATGACTGAATGGAAAGATGAACAGATGATGGCGACACAAATGAATTTTGAAGAAGTCCCAATCTTTATTTTCACGCGTATGAAGCCATCTTAGTAGACATTTATCCAGTCATAATAAAATACGGTACATCCTATGTACACTGATTTTTAAAGTAAGACGTAGGCATCTGTGAAGCGAAGCAGCGCGGTGTTGGCAGAGTAGCACTTACGGAAAGGAATGGAATGACCCAATTAACTCGCCAGCGGTTTTTATACCAAAGTAGATGCAATTGAAGAGATAAGCTATGATTGGTTAATTTTAGTTTTGGCTACCCTTTTCAAGTAGCTATTCTATGTTCATTCTATGTTATATAACATAGAAAGATCTCGACTTTGGGAGAACACATGAATTTAGGGGGAGGGCAGCAAATCTAGAAGGTTAATTTTAAGATCGCCAATTATTCATAAAGCAGCTATCGTATTTTGTTATATCTTACATATCCCCCCCCCACCCTTCAAAAGAAAGTTTGGGAGAGCAGGGTGGCAGGAAAAGCATTAATGAGTTAACGAAGGAAGAGAAAGTCTATCATATGAGGAAACACATGAGAAAGCATCAAGGACATCCATTTTCAAGTAGCGTTATATAACATAGAAAGATCTCGAATTTGGGAGAACAGATGAATTCATAAGAAGAGCATCAAATCCAGAATGTTAATTTTGAGATCGCCAATTATTCTAAACGTTATTGTATCGTCCTAACAGCTATTGTATTTTGTTATATCTTACATAGATATAAAATTCGTAAAAGTATAATACAAGTTTTCGCTTGTAAACAATTCTCGTAGAATAAACTATATTGTGTATTGTAAACCTAAAAGGTATGTCTTGAATTCTGCATGTTACATCCAGCTTTTACTATGTAAGCTTTTTCTGCTCTACTACAGGAATTTGATTTCCCTCGTAACAGTTAAGAAGAAAATTTTGCATATAATTTCTTCTTATTCACAAAGAGCGCTTCAATGTTTAACTGTTTTGTTTCGTTAATAAAAATATGGCAGTAAAGATCGCAGCTTCGCTTGAAATAGAACTCTCGAAGTTAAAGTAATCATGGCTTAAAGCGACGAAGCGAGCTGTTAATTTTAGATCGACTTACAGTTAAAATAAACAGAAAGTGTAAATATTGTGGTGTGGAAAGAAAGCTGCTTGTGTAATCTCTGGGTCTGACGGGTACAGCCCTTGACTTCATCTTAAAAAAACTACTTTCTATCTATTTTCAGAACTCACTTTAACGTAGCACTTGAGACAAAGAGCACTTTCTATAGAAAATAGTGCATCGTTAAAACATTTAATTGCGATGACGCATCTGGTTAGCACTGGTTAGGAAAGTAAGATTTTCATTTATAAGATAGAAAAACTAAAATTATGTAACATATTTTCAAAACAAAATCTGAGCTGAAAGGTTTCCAGAAACAGAAATAATTTTTTAAACATATTGTTTCAGCAGCATAGGAGAAATTTATTTATTAACTTTGTGAATGATGTCTAATTCTAATTTAAAATCAATTAAGAAAAATAAGGCTTCGTTCGTAGATATTGAATAAAATTCAAAAAATTTCGAAGGTTCAGGTTCTATAGATTCAGGAGATCCAGATTTCGATACAGGTTCTCTTCCTCAAACGAATGAAAGGTAATAAAAAGGGAAAAATTAGAGGAACTACGGACATTTCATATCGAAAGCAATGGAACAAGCACAGCAAAAACGGAAGTAGTACGATTTGTTCAAGAAAATAGTAATAAAACGTGAAAACCTATGATACATAAGAATTTTGAAATCGTTAGGAAGAACTACTTTGAAATTAAAGTCATTAACGAAAAAGGATAAATTTTTGTGCACATGAAAATGCTTCAGGGAAATGCAATTTACCATTTTCCGAAGGTGTTTCAATAATTTTTGCGGAACCAAAGTTAAAATTGTGGTTAAGGGTCCAACTATGATTAGGAATCGATGATTTTTTTATTTCTTCTTTTTAAAGATAGGTGCATATAGCTTGATGAGAAATGTTATCGTTCTTTTTAGCTTGGCCGATATATTTGAAATCACGCTCACAAAATAAGCTATATATTATGCAAGAATTAAAGTCAGAGATGCAATCTTTAAAAATCAGACAACAATTTTTCTTAAAGGTAAGAAAATGACCTCAAAGTAAACTTTTGTAACTGATAAAAGGATAAATTAGAATGACTAAATGATTATTAATGTTATTCTAACAGCAAAATATCTCTTTGATGGCAAGATCAAAAACTTTTTAAAGGCTTTATGAATGATTATGACAGAAAGTAATCTCTTAACTGCATTTCAAATAAATGCATTTTTTAGAAAGTAAAAATTTTGAAGAACAAAGTTTGAAAGCGCGATGTACATAAAAGTAAAAAGAAGCGAATTTTTAGTTCGAGTAATAAGTTTAGCACGAGGAGGCAAACAGACAGAAAATGGTTTATGGTAATCAGTAGTATTGAAGTCAAGTCAAATTCATTGAGAATAATAAGAATATCAAAGAAAGGAAGGGATTTATCAAATTCAATTTCAAAAGTGAACCGGAGGGTTGGATTAATCGAATTCAAAGCAGATAAAATACGGGTTATATCTTGTTTATGAACATAAAACTGCGCGAGTATGTCATCTATGTAGCAAACTCATAGGATAACACTTTTAGCTCAAAGGAAAACATTTTTAGCCCAAAGGGGCGTTAGACCCAAAGAACAATTAGTCTCAAAACGGCATTTTTCACCTAGTGCCACCAAATTTTGAATAACGTAGTTCTCCAACCGAACATGGGCACTTGGAAGCCCGAATTTATTTTATTATCTATTTAAAATTTTGTAAAACTTTAACGAATTTTCGATTAATAAACTCAGCGATTTCAAAGCGAGCAATGGCAACAGAAACGGAGCAATGGAAAAAATATTTTTATCTCCAATACGCGAGACTGTGTATCGGAAATTCTACAGATATGCTGTTTCACTGTCTTTAAATATTTTGTGATTTTGCTGATACCCAGTCTCGCACGCTGCACAGGTTTTTTCCCCCCGTAGTGTTGCTATTGCTCGCTTTGAAATCGTTGAGTTTCTTAATAAAAAACTCAAAAATGCTTTACAAAATATGAAATAGATAATAAAGCAAATACCAAATTCCAAATTTGGGCTTCAAGATGCCCATATGCAGAGTAGGATTAGGTTATTCAAAATTAAATGAAATTAATAATCCTTCGGAGCTAACATTCCTTTGGGCTAACAAATAAAGATAACACACAAAGCGCTTGAAAAGCACCCTTTTGGGCCTAATAGAATACCTGTTCTGTTTCTTACTATTTTAATTTTATTAGCCTAAAGGTGTTACGTAGAAAATTTTTATGTGTTGGTCTGCCAGTCATCCTGGTCACGGCACCATTGTTAATAGAAAATTTTTACGTTGTTGTTTTAATACCTTAACTTTAAACTTTGTACTTTGATTCATGGTGCCGGACAAAATTTAAAAAAAAAAAAAAAAAAAAAAAAAAAAAATCAAATAACGTATAATTTAAAACAATTCTTATTCATAAGATATCAAATTATTCTCAAAACAAATCTAAATCTTAATAATCAAAAGATGAATCAAATAAACACTCGTATAGTAAATCTATCAATCAATCGTATATCATATCTATCAATCAATCGTATAGTTGTAGTACAATTTAACTTTTTAGGTTTGCGTTGTGAGTAACCTATGTAAAAGGAAAATCAATAACCCCAAATTCAATTAAACTCCATGTTTCGTAAAAGCCTCCCGGCTCAAACAAATGGAGGGACATGACAGACCACAGTAAAATATACACAACATTTATTACACAAATACAATTAAATTTTAAACACACATTTATTAAATTCTTGAATATATTATATAATTAAATAATGGATAACTGATCAGTAATACATATTTTTCTAAGCAAGATAACACATAATACTACACCAAATTACAGCTTACATTAATTAAGATTAACATTATTTTTTTTTTCAAATTAAGTAGGTGTAACAAAATTTAATCCTCCAAATAACAGGTTCTTATTAATTAGAAAGTAACGTTTTTCTAGCTCACAAAATTCAGTAGTTGAAACAAATTTTAATCCTCCCAAAACTGGCCTTCACTTGAAATTATAAATAACTTCTCAATTTTTTAACTGTAATATTTAATTTATATAAGCAATAACAATATACTGGTAGATAAATCATTATTAACTGTTCTGCATTCGGGAAAACTAAGAGAGAGAGACAGAGAAAATATACTTAAAAATTTCACTCACAGATGGAAAACAGTTTTTCCTGATTAGCAGGATCCTTAGTGTCCAATCCACATGGATATAAGCCAAGCCCATTTTTCTTGGAAATTACAGTCTAATAATTCTTCAAACAGCCAGGCATCGCTTTAACTGTCCATTAGGTGGGAACCAATAGTCCAATTTAGAAGGATGTTTTATCTGTCCATTAGGTGGGAACCAATAGTCCAATTCAGAAGGATCTTTTTTCAATTCAATAACAGGTAACTGAATATACACCAGTTTTTTAGCACAATCACGTGTATCATCGAAGCGGCGAGGCAACATTTAAGCTGAATGTTTCGGAAAAAGACTCTTGGAGATTATCTGGCGATTCAGGTGAAGAGAGAAAATCTGTGCTAAATTTTCTTGGTAGATTTTTCTCTATACATCTCAATCAGCTTTCAGTAAAATGCTCTTTGCAGATCGCGCACATTTCTTTAGACATCTCGCAGGAAAATGTTCCTTGCATCTCTCACCCAAAACTGAACATCTCACAGAACAGAAGAATCCACTAGAGCAAAGAAAAACGCTACCCAGTCCCTCTGGCTCAGGAAGCCCGCAGCAGAGCAAAGCGCCCCACGATCTTTCTTTCTCTTTCACATCGCTGCTGCTCAAAATTCACTCAAATCCGACTCCGCTACAACCATCCCAGCAGCCCGCTTGTACAAGTCGCTCGCCCCGCAAAGGGGGGAGCCCCGCAAAACTTTCTGCTTCTCCTTTTCCTTTTCGCTCTAAAATCTGAATCAGAATGATCTCTAGCCTGGTGCAAGCACCCAGGAAAACTCGGTTTCTCCGCCTCTGTGAGTTCATAGGCTTTAAAAAAAATCATAAAATTAAACCTTACCACTCCCGGAATTTTATGTTATATAAATTGAGAAAATGACACACCCATGACGAATCAAACACTAGAAAATCTGACAATGCAATCCGAAAAACATCTCGTGAGGAAAAAAAATAGACCCCCCAACTAACAAGTGAAACTAAGCTTTTACGAGAATCCAATTACCAGCCACCCCCACTGTCTTGAAGTAAGAAAACTGCAAACTTTAAACAAAGCGACAGGAAAACAACTTCCGTTTCACACGCATTAGCTAAAAGGGCGACATTGTTAGTGAAAAGGCCATAAACCAGATGTGTGTCCTCGCAACCGTCTCTCGCCTTTGTTACAATTCCAACTCAAGAATAATGAGTTAAATAAAACCTTAAGAGCTTAAGAATACTTTTTTTTCCAGATTAAAATACACATGAATACAAATAAAAATATTAGAATAATAATAACTTAAAACACATTTTAAAAATTGAAATTCGCGACATAACATATTCCTATTAGAATAATAATAACTTGAAACACATATTAATAATTAAAATTCGCGACATAACAAAGGGGCAATTTACCCAGAAGGGCTATTTATTTCGTTTCTGCATTTTGCGTCCTCCACTATATAATAGCGTTTCACTTTACAAATTGTTGCCACCAAATATTATCGCCCTCCATTATATTTAAAGAAATTCAATAATGAAGAATCTGCATCAAGGTATTTATGTTTCTCGCATTTTGAAATTACAATGGTACCTAGAGACATCAAATTTTACTTAAAGTAGTTGTAAAACTTTAACAAATTTTTGAATAACAAACTCAACAATTTCAAAGTGACCAATGGCAACACGATACGAAAAAAAATTTCCCAAAAAAGAATTCTCCTGGTTCCATCCCCCCAAAAAAGAATACGAGCTAGTATTTGGGTCCTTCATGATGTCATTCATTTGCTTAAGCAGATAACACTCGTGTGCTTTATCTTGTGCTTTATCTTTTTTTTACAACACAATAAACATTACTGGACAATGTTATATCAAATACATATTCTTTTGTTCCAATGCGGTGTAACTAATATTAAAAATTATAGCTCGTACTCAAATATTAGAATTAAAACTTTCCATGTCAATGGAGTAAATCTTCATACAGAATTAGATTCTGATGATGCATATGTCGCCAAAAGGATTTAAGCATGTCCCAAAAGGTAGAACAAATCCGTACCTAGCAGACAGGTAAGAAGATAGTCAAAAAAAGTTTTGAAAGAAATTTTGTGACTCCTAAACAGGACAGACATAAATCTGATCACTCTTCGCAGGTGACTGAGTTTTATTCATAATCTATCTACCCCTATCTGAGATGTCCATCTGACTTATTTTTAATTTTAAGTATTTAATTTAATGAGGACAGCAACAAATGCATAGCAAACTACCTTGCTATACTTTGCCTTCTGCGTTCAAAATCAAACTATAAAAGGACAGTTGGCTATATATCACTTCTTAATACTCACGTATGCAACGCGAAATAAATGCAAAGCTTGAAAATATAAAATTCCTTCAGCGTAAGTTTAGTGCAGTATGAAGTTTCATTAAACTTTACCGAAACAAGTATAGTTATCTATCGCCTGAAGTAATGTATGAATTCATTGCAGTTTGGAAATTACGACTTAAAATAATTATACTATCAGTTTTAACTAGGTTTTAAAAATATTTCAAGTTGAAATAGTTTGGGAAATTCAGAAAATTATACGTTACAGTTCTTCTGAGCAGAAAATGCTATTTTTGATGATATAATATCACACCATGAAATACAACTTTAAACTGTTTGTAATGAGGCATATTTCTCTTTGATATTTATAAGCTAATATATTTTGTCATTTCGTAAAAGAAAAAAAAAAAAAATGCTACATTTACCTAGCGAAGCTGAATAAGCGTGATTATTCGCAACCTAATCTTCGGAACGCTCTGCTACTCCATAGCACTAACCTGCTTGACGTGTCATAAGCCTCAACACGGGTAATTAGAAGCTACAAATTTCTCGAGGATTTCAAGTCATTAATTATTTAATTAATTCTCTCGAGCTCTGTAAAAATGCTTCATTTCCGAAAGAATTTATTTTTATTCAATTTGCACCGAAATTTCAAAGTGTGGTGTTTAGCGGAGTTAAATTAATTACGTATCTTTCATTTTCTTGTTTTGAATAATTTTTTTTCCTACATAGAGTAATTTGGAAATTACAGTCAAAGTAGATCAACATTTTAGGATATTTTCCAGACAGATTTAAGCTAAGCAAGTTTCAGAAGTATTAGAAAATGGATATTTGTGGAAATACAAAACAAATTACATATGCTGGAATTTGACTTGTTTAAATTAAAATGAAGTGAAGACATTGCTTCGGTACTTTTTGTCAAATAAAATAAGTTTCTCTGTTTTTTATAAAAAAAGAGATTTTCTGTGAAGTCTTTCGCAATTTAATTGGACGAGAATTATGCCAGTGGAAACTTTAAAACTAGGCAAAAATAACGTATATCTGTATGATTTTGAATAAAACACTATAAATTTCGAGGCGGAGGTGACATTGATAAATTTTCTTTACTAAGAAAATAATTTTGCTCCTAAAGAAACGTTTAATTGCTTTCAAAATAATAGAGAAAAATAGAGATCTTTTAAAGCCTACGCTAATCTAAACCCCGGGTTTATTTTTTTTTAGCCTAAAGGGGCGGTAGCCCAGATGGGCTATTAGTCTCAAAGTGGCATTTAGTAGCTTTTCACTATAAACGGCGTATCACTTTTTAAATTGTTGTCACCAAATATTATCGCCCTGTGTGATATTTAAAGAAATTAAATAATCAAGAATCCGCATGAATGTATGCATGTTTCTTCCATTGTGAAAAAAAAAAAAGACTGTACCCAGCGCCATCAAATTTTGAATAACGTAATCCTCCATCCAAATATGGGAATCTGGAAGCCCTAATTTGGAATTTGTTTTATTACTTATTTCATATTTTGCAAAACTTAGCGAATTTTTGATTAACAAACTCAACGATTTCAAACCGAGCAATGTCAACAATGTACGAAAAAAAAAAACATTTTTTATCTCCAGCGCGCGAGATTGTGTATCGGGAAATTCTAAAGATATACTATTTTAAAATTATTTTATGATATTGCTGTTAAACTGAATGTTGTGTTTTAAGTGCAAAGAACATGGTATTTAATAAATAAAACACACAAAAAGTAAAAAAAAGTCCCTTTGGACCTAATTTAAAATCTGAAACCTTTCAGATTTTTTTTTCTCTTTTTCGCCAGTGCGAAGAACATGATATTTAGCTAATAAAGATAACACACGAAACGTTAAAAAAAGCTTCTTTGGATGTAATACCGGAGAAATTATGGATGTTCTTAAATGTGTAGTGTCTGTGTGGGCACTCTAAATATGCAGCGAGCTGAAAGTCTTCTCGGGGTTGGGGATAGGGGAAGGGGGAGACGGTCAGACCCGTCCCCTCCCGGGGTGCTCTCCATCAAAATTTGGGGGAGAGGGGAACTGAGAAAAATAGTACAGTCTGCTTACCATAAGAAAAGCTGTCGCCAGTTAGTCTGCAGCTGTCTGTTGCCATAGAAACGAGACTTGACCCATTTTCCGAAGGGATGCCTTGAAGATTTACTTTTCAGTTTGCCATCTTCGCGCATTTAAAAAAAATTGGCAACCTTGGTTCGCCTCTATTTGAAATATAGTAGCCCTGTTGCTATAGCGACCGCCACCCGCCAGACACTGTGGCGCGGCTGTTCTTCTCGTAGACAGACAGTACTGTCACCTGAATGGTGCTCAAGGCTCTTGCCAATGATAGTGGTAATTTTGACCCCTTGCCACGATGAATTTCGTGGGCCTACTACCAACTTTAACTCCATTGTTAAAGATGGCTCTACCAAGTTTCTGTGACCAAAAGAAAGATTTATCAAGATTCATTGGTTAGACAATTGTGGACTAGATGGAATAAACAATATTTGATGGATCTTCGGACAGTGCATCAATTAGTGAATCCTAACTCTTATGATGATCTGAAAGTTGATGATCTTGTCTTAATAGAAGGAAACAGTAAGTGCAAACTTTTGTTTAAGTGTGGCAGAATGACCGAAGTTTTTCGTGGTCGTGATGGCAAAGTTTGTTCTTGTGAATTAAACACTGCTGATGGAACAATAAGATGAAGACCAGTTCAATTATTATAAGACCAATTGAATTATTATATCCTTTCGAACTTTGAAAACAATTTTTTATTATTTATTAATAAGAGTTGATTCAATATTTTTTTTTGCAATGGTTTATTTTCGATGTTTTAGTTTCATATGATTACGAAAAGTTTATATTTACTGAAGCCGCGTCAAAATTATATTTCATGTTAACATTCATTTTTGTAGAATTTAGTGTAATTTTCATAATATGTAATATAATGTTTATAGTGTGAATATATTTTATATTCATTTTGTTTCATAAGAATAAATTGAATTTAATTAAAAAAATTAAATTTAAATACATATTTAATTAAATATTCTTTGCGCCATTGCTGCAAGGAATGAATTAAATTTAAATTCTTAACAAATACGTATAAAAGTAAAAAAGTAAAAAAGCAAATTTAAATTCTAAAAAAAGAAAACTCCTGCCTACTCTACGATCATTCACATATGCATTTTTTAAAAAAATTGTTTAATTTAATTTTAATTTATTAAATTAGTAGATTTATTTTCATGGATAGATTTTGCACTTGATTTGCTTATGCTTCTGAATTTAAATGTTATTGTAGATTAGTTCGAGAATTAAATGTTTTACATGTTTGCATATTTTAAAATTATTTAAAATTATTTTGGCTGTTTTCTTTTTTTAGAATTTAAATTTGCTTTTTTACTTTTTTACTTTTATACGTATTTGTTAAGAATTTAAATTTGTTTAAATTTTATATTCATTTAATATACTTAATCATTGCTTTACAATTATATGTTAAAATATTTATTGATGTAAATTTGATCATTGTTAGATTAATGTGAACTCTTGACAGAGTTCAGGTGGGGAGGGTGTGGAAATTATTTTGATTAATTAGTAGATGGCGCTAGCATTTCATGTTAAACGTGACATGCCTTTTGACTTTCCAGAGAATCTCCACCGGAAGCTCTTTAGATAGATTTGTGGTTGACGTCACACACACTAATTGATTAAAAACAAGCAGGTTCCCATTAAAAGATTCGATTCTTCGATTATTGAAGTATTTGATCTTATCTGATTAATATAAAGCTGGAACACTGAATGCTGAAATCAATGATTTGTAAATAGTGTAAATATTAAACTTTACATTTTAAAAATTATTCGATGTCGATTTCTATCAAACTTTGAATTTTGAACACCTCCTTCTAGGACATCTTATCTCTTCAAATCTATCTGATGTTAACTGTCGATCGGGAGAGATAAGTCACAACACAACAACACTATTTCATGGCAAAGCGCTGATCAGTTTGTCTGTATCACAAACCTACACTCTCAATCGCCTTTCTGCAATCTTAGTTTCAAAATTAGCACAAAAGAATTCCAAAAGGTAACTTTAGTTCATATGTTCTCCTTTATCAAAATGATTAATAATATTCAAACTAAGAAACATTCGATCTTGCTGTCTTTGATTTCTTTTTGAAATAAAAATGATTTAAACTGTTTAATTATTTTTATGACATATACATCAGATTTAATATATATTTATTTATTATGGTAAAATCACTTTGATTTCCCTTTTCATCCGACTTTTATAAAATTTATTAGAGCATATTATTATATTACAGTACTTAGTATTGATATTCAAAATCTGTAAACCCTGCAATGACGATAACCTCTCTGAGGAGACTGAATGCTTCTGAAAGTGACCAGTATTTCGGAGAATATAAATAAATATTAACACTGAATTTCACTTTTTCACAGCTCTATGACTAACATATTTATAGTTTATAAGTGGTCATCTTAGACACGATTTGGATTTTTTATTATACCCAGTCCTATTCGGTGAAACCGACGGCCCGACAATCTTTGAATCTATTGATAAGGCGAAGTCTAGGAAAAGTCTAGGAAAATTTACAAGGAATGGAAGAAGCAAAACTCCGCTTGTAAGTTGTTGTTTTCGTTAGTAATCTCACTTGTCTGAATCAAAACAATTCTATGAATTATCGGGGCAAAGAGTGGTAGACTGCATTTGTCGTTGACCAGAGTCTTGAACACCATGCATGTGACAGTCCGATTTTGCTAAGTTCTGCCCAATTTTTAAAGAGAGTAGCCCGGGGGGGGCAGGTCCGAGTGTCTCCCATCTCTCTTTCCTTAACACTAGCCTCTCGAGAGGCCTTTGAGCTCGCATACTTTGAGTGCCTCCATGCCGCACATAGACTGTGCATTTACAAACATCCATGCCTTCTCCGGGATTCAAGCCCGGTCCCTTCGGCAGGGCAGTCAGCGTCGCCAAACACTTTCCCGTCTGGGCGACCGCTCGTAAGTAGGTTTGTTGATTGCTTTATTTATTTAAAAATCGATTTAAAGTATAAAATATCTACGCTGTAGTCTGTATACTCGAAGTAATTTTTTCATTTTTGTGATTATAAATGATCATTCTTTTTTTCTTATGTAAAACCCGCCAGACCAAAGCTAGGCGGCTGAGCTAAAACAAAAATCAAGTCGAATTAACCCTTTCGCCGTCCTCTCCTGTCCGCGAAAATTTCTCCCAGCGGCTCTCTGATTTTCGCAACGTGTAATGCTGTTTTCTCTGTACATCATATAACTTTCATAGTGGATGAATGTAAATGAATATTAAGTAAAATTATAAGGAAATAAAGCATAATGGAAAAGTAATAATATCTCTTCTTATTTCTAACAGCAGGATAATTTGATAACAACTGATCCAGGCGGTCCACTCCTCCCATTTTGTTGTTGTAATCTTTTACAATTGTTGGTTCTTTTACAGTTCTTTTTCGTGTTTCAACATCAGACATCGAGTTATTACGGACTGTACTCATCAAACGTATATCCTTCTTGTCTTTCCAATTCACAACATCATTTTTTCTCTTTTTCTGCTGAGTACACGTTGAAGCCATCTCTCAGCGTCTTGTATCTTATGTAAAATGGCGCAAATATTAATAAAATGCGGTGAAAATTCAATTAGAAATAGAATACCTGATTAGTGCAGCCCTCTAGGAGGTATTAGAATAAACAAAAATAAAAACTCAAACAAGTAAACATTTAGAAAGCGTTTTAAACATTTAAAAGTTTTAAAATGTAGAAGAATGCTTGAAGCGCGTTATAGCCGCCCTGCAGAAGTTTCACTTGAACGCGCTAGACGCGTTACGGACGACGAAGAGGTTAAATAAATGTATAAGATTGAAGATTGTAAAAATCTTTAGTTAAGTGTTGAAAATTGTTATTATTTACCAACAGAGAGCACTCTTTAAAAAGAAGCCAGTAGGGATTGCAGAATTGAGTAGCAGCAATAGCTTGAGAGGCAGAATACGTGTGTACAATGTTTATGTGCTTGGATCCTTCAGCATGCCGCTATATATATAAATAATATATTGTATTAATAAATTAAAATTAACGAGATAATAGAATGTTGTTGATCTGAAGAATCAAAATAAGTAAACAACCTAACAAAACGCAAACAAATAGCTTTATTTTCTAATCTTGTGTAAGCTCGTATAAGTAATTAATACGGAACCATGAAAGTAAATTTGAGCAAAGCTTTAAAGAATTGGATTATTTCTAAGGGTAAATTAAAAATTTGGTGACTCATTCAGGAACACAAGTTGCGAAAGTTGGATTTTCACAAAGTTGCGAAATTATTCGATATAGTTAGAATAATATTAATTAGACTAACACATAAAAATTCACGAAATGTAGCGAAATATTGGTTTAACCTGGGCATTGGAAAGGGACGTAAGTCAGCAAATGCATTCTCGAATATCTCCGCGAAGTTTGCAATGAAAGTGTTGAACTCTCTACGTTACATTTATCAATATACATTGAATATTTTGATATCTGATACCTTTGCTCTATAATTAGAAGAACCGTCTTATTTACAGCACTAAAATTGTTTTCATAAAATTCTTTATTTTAAGAAATTTTGTAGTCAGAATTGTACGTTTAATGTGAATATTAAAAGATACGAAGCATGTAGCTATCTCTCTCGAGAGCCTTGCTTTATGATGCATGCTTCACATAAAAACAGATGCATGCTTCACATAAAAGTTCACTCCCCTCAGAACGCACCTTTATTTTTAGGAAACATCTTTTAAAAGTATAATGTATTTTTTCCTTCCTTTCCGCATATCTTCGTGTTGTAATTGGAAGCATAATTGACGCGTTTGCGAGAGATCCAGTCTTCGAATCCCGAGGGCACTGCGTATTAACGAATTTTGCTTCAAAATAACCTAGTAATTATACAAGTGGCGCCCGAACTTAATTCGTCACTACCAATATTTGGCGACTGGGTCTCCTAATCCTCAATAATCCTTTATAAGGGAGAATATATGAAAACATTTCTCTCTTCCGTTCCGTATGCCTTCGTGGTGTAATTGAAATCAAACTCGATGCGTATTCCAGAGGTCCTGAGTTCAAGTCTGGGCGAGGGCATAGCAGATTTTTGACGTCTCCTGCTTCAAAGCCCACTAGCGGCCGAGCGGTAACGTCGCTGAACACTGGTAGTCCGGTCCGAGGTTCGAATCCCGCGAACGGGCCGGCTGCATGGGTGTTTTCATGGTTTTCCCCATGTGTAACATGTATACTAGCCAGTTTCCCTTAAAAAGTCCTCCACGAAGGCATCATTCCCTTAAGGCAGATAGCCCTCGAGTGCTTTGCCGTAATCTAATAAACCAACACTAATAAACCAAACATGCTTCAAAATAACATAATTACTCTACAAACGCTTTAACGAAAAGCTGGATTTTTATACTGAAATTTGCTACGATAATGTTTAATACATGTGCGGAAGTAAATATTTGAAGGTAATAGGTAGAAAACAACCATTTTTTCGTTTAAGTGCAAAATCTCCAGTTGCTTTATTTCTTACAATTGTACCATTCATCGGAAGCCACGTTTTTGTCCTTTTGTTTTCTTTTACCGAAAAACAGCAACGTCATTTAGAAGGCTTTTTGCTGATAAGAATGAAATGTGTATCAGCTTTTGGCGTTTTCGTTTAGAGACATAATTTTTCTTCTGCTATGTGTTATCGAAAGAAATTTCCATATTTTCGTTTCGCTTTGGTATCACAATGGTAATTTACAGGAGGAACAACGAATTTCGATCCCTGGATGGTGTTCAAATATGATTAATGTTCTGTAAAAGCCAAATCTGAATCTTTTTCCTTTACATAGCTTACATACTAGAAGCTACGAAAACAGTTATTTGCTTTTCTGATATCAAACCTCCAAAGGAGGATAAAAATCTTTTAAAATCATTTATCAAGAGTCAAAGAAACGTCTGGAAGCCATTCTCTGAAGATATACATTTTTCTGAATGACATTTGTATTTATTTTATTGGAAAAAGTATATACACAAAGCTGTCTCGTGTTGGAAGATTCATTAAATTGAAACTGTTGTCGTAAAATTAGGTCCTCACACGGAAGTTAAAACATGCAATAAAAGTGAAATTTTGTGTAACTTTATGATGCCAAATTATACCTTATATATATGAAAATATATTTTAGTTATAAAAATTATAAATGAAATGAAATAACAAAAATATCTATAAATGAAAATAAACGCAAATACCCCTTATACATATAAATTATATAATATATATTTATACATATAAGGTAAATATACCTAATATAGTATATAAAGAAAAATGTACCTTATGTATATAGATCCGACACAAGGTATAGTGGTTAGGAAGGCTGATTGTGATACCGAAGGGTCTGGGTTCGAGTCCCGGAGAAAGCATGGTTGTAACTGTCCGTCCATTCATAGGAGCGATGGTGGCCCACCTATTAGGTGCCTCCATAATAAAGAGACCTCTATTAATGGACTGTGTTACACTGTAACTGTTCACAATGTGCCACAGGAGGGAAAAAAAATCTATCTCTGTCTCTATATATATCATTCGAAAACTTTTTAATACAAAAACAGAAATTTCCAAACATCTCCAAAAACAGAAATTCAATTTAAAGCATAAATTATAATACAATTTTTTATACACTTTATTTTAAATTAGTATTTGAAGACTTCTATTGCAATATATATATATAGATTGATATGAATATATATATATATAACAGATTTAAATTTTTAATAATAAATTAAATATACAGTATATATATATATATATATATATATATAATCATTAAAAGAATGGGAAATAGTTCGGAGCTCAAATGCACGTTTACGATTTCTAGCCTATGGTGTATGATATTTTTTAATAATAAATGAAAATATACGTTATATGAAATGTACCTCATGAAAATATACCTTTATAAATGAAAGAATAACTTATATAAATTTATACTTAATTTTCTGTGTTAATTCTCGTAATTCAGTGACTGTGGATGTGATTATTATACAGAATTGTTAGTTGTTTGAGAAAACTGGGGATGATAATTCCTTTTCAGAGATATTTATTTTATTTATTTTTGCTTCAAATCTGACGTTCTTAGAAGCTTTTAACAGAATTTTATGAGTATCTTTCCTTATGAAATATGATAGTTTTATTAAATAATAAGTAAATGTATTTCTATGAGATGAAAATTTCAGTTTTTGAAAAAAAGGATCCTATATTCGCACAAAAATTCATAAAAATTACATTGATCATTATTTACATTAAATTTTATTTATACATTATAACAGATCTGTAATGAAATTAGTAAAATTTATTATAAATAATGATCACTGCAGTTATTTTCTTAATTGTGGCTGAAACAAACCTGCAAATAAACTTTTCTTAAACTTCGCCTTGCAAATACAGATGGCGCAGTAATTTTAGGTCTAACTTCATGCAAAATTTCCAAATGAAGAAATAAACATTCTTGCTTTCAGCTTTTAATGTGTAATCCTTATAAGTTTATAAAATGTTTGGCATATTTGTAGGGTTTTTGTTATTTTAATTAGCCACTTATTTATAATTTAAACATAATGTCACTTCTATCCGTTTCCACGCCAGAATGCAAATTAGCTCACGAGTATTTAAATTGTGGTTTTAGACTGTAAGACAGAGCGTGTTCTGCCTCTCGAGGCCACGTTATTAAGTTGGTGCTATTTCAGATGAGGTCTGTAATCTACGACCTTGTGTTACAATTGCCGACATTTGAATATTTATCCCGGTTATTCTATTTCTATGGTTTTCCCTATGTGTAACGTGTATACGAGCCAGTTCCCTTAGAAAGTCCTCCACGAAGGTATCCCTCCCCTTAACCAGATAGCGCTCGAGGCTTTGCCATAATCACACACACACACGCATATTCACACATTTCATTTCTGTACCGTATATTTCGGAGTATGGTGTGCACTTTTAATACAAATCATAGGACCCAAATTTACGGCTGCGGATTATACGCCGGATATGAAAACGATTGCTTAAAAATAAGGGAAAAATATATTGTTACATGCACCAAAATGTTGCTTATTTAAAAAAAAATGACATACCTTAATGAAATTAAGCATTTTCATTATCGGACAACAAGAAGAGTTCATCATGTTCGTCTTCCGTTAAATCTTCAGGGGTATCATCGAATTTTGTTTCATCTTCGTCATCATTGCTATTTTGGTCCATAAATAAATAATCATTTTCCGTTCCATCTTTTCTCAACACAAACATCCTTGCTGCAGTACTATTTACATTTTCTTTTGCAAAATGAATGGCTTTGCATTTAAAACCACCATTGTGTTTGTTTCGTTTTGAGGAAGCCATATTTACTACTAAAAGGAGCACTAGATTAACTGTACTTAGAATAAAAATGCGATTTACTAGAGCTTCTATTTCCACATTAAAATCGCAGTTTCAAATGACTACAGAAAGAGTAAACATCTAACTCGTAATTCCACGAATTAATTCAAGTGGAAGTGCTCTACAATAGCATTTTTAGACATATGCATTGAATGCAATCTAAATCCTTTTACCGGAATATTTACTCCCTCAAGCATTTAACCCACCTGCATATTGTCCCTCTAATCACTTGTTTGTGAGGTTTACCATTGTTCGAAAGGTTAGCAAAGATGTTGGAACAAGTGATCTCAAAAGAAAAGAGCACTGCATATGTACCTTTTAGGTTTCTTCGTGAAGAATTCGGTAAACGTTATACTCAGAATATACTTAACTATAAAAAATTATTGAAATTACAGATGCACGTTACACGCCGAAAAATACGGTACTTCCTTTTAAGGGTGAAGTGTTCCTCACTTTGTAAGTGCTAATATACAGTTGAATGCGAAGAATCTTAAGAACTGCTAAGCGAATAATCTCTTAAGTTCGTGTGACAAGAAACAACAAGATGGAAGGTTAACTAACGCTTTATTATACAAATAAGATTTAACAGAACTCCGTCCTGGAGTGTACAATCAAAGCCGACACTTGGGCTTGAACGTAAGGGGCTAAGAAATAAACTAAAACTAATCTAAACTAAAGAGAATCTTGATAGCCGAAGCTATCAAGATTCTAACCGAGTTGGCCCTTTAAATGACTACGAAGCTATCAAGGGCCTGAGTACCGCCGAGCGTAATAACAGCTTTGAGAGAGAGTAGCCAAAAGGGCAGACACGCGCAAATCAGAAACTCTGATTCTCTCTCACTCAGCAAGTAGAACTTCGAGGTTAAATACCGAACTTCCTCATTATGTATTCAGAATGATTCTAAAACTACGCTCTAGCCGGAAGTAGCAGTAAGTTGAAGTTAAGAATTTGACAGGAAAGGAACTTAAATTTTAACTTTTAATAAAATTAATATAATCCTTACAAGGGAGCTTAACTAAACATATTTGGAATCCGTCTAATTTTAAGCATAAATGATTAAAAAAAGTTATATGCAACTAATTTTTTAAAAAATTTATAAAATTAAATCTATTATCCAATAACAAAACTTTATTAATTCATTTCTCACACCTTTTGAACTGGGATTAAGCATTCTCAAGAATAAACTGTCCCCAGTCTTCTCTAAAACTAATTCTTAACCGTAAACTGTTGACTGGACGTCTCCTTACATTTAAATTATATAATCAATTCCAAAATTCATTTACGCCTTCTTTGACCAACTATAAGTCAAAGAATGTGTAAAATGAATTGAGAAGATTTTGCTTCTTACTTAAAGTTTGCTGATATTATTCATAATATTTCTTTATTCAAGTACTAGAGCATAATATTTGAAGCATAATTTTAGAAATGCTTTAAACCAAATCAAAATGCGTGTAGGAAGCAGGTAATAATGTCGTGAAACAGAAAGTAATCAAAATGAAATCCATGCAAAATTCCATTTCTATTAC